>NC_143582.1:28915290-29267690 GCF_048544385.1 Mastigoproctus giganteus
ATCAAAATCCTTCTGACATCCTTTCAACGGAAAACAATAGGAGGCATTGAATGAATGCACTGGGAACAGTTTGAGGTGATTTACAAAGATCATCAAAACATGAGTTGGAAGAAAAATAGGACACTAGCAGGTCAGCTTTATCTTTGGCTGATGTGGCAACAGAACCATCTGGTTTTTACAGAGATGGGCAAAAATTGTGGCCAATAGCTTTGGCAAGAGACCAGAATGCTCGGCTACCATTGGGCAAGAAGCAAGTTTTCTACCCTTTGCCTGTTTGAAATCTATTTTGGACTGATTAATAACTGCTTTACAAAGTATAAATAATACTTAATAATAATTTTTATTATTATTATACAATGTCACTTATAAAAATGTAGTACTGAAATATTTTATAATAAAAATTCAGAAATATTATACGATTTCAGAGAATATAGGCTTAGTGGTTCGCATTAAAAATATTGTGTTGAAAGGGTTTCGCGAGTCAAAAAAGGTTGGGAACTGCTGCATTAATGCTATGAAGCTTGGAATTGTATTTATTTATAATTTAAGTTGTATTGTTTTTAGAATGTCTATAGTTATTTAATGAAAGGAAGATGTAACTTTCAAAATAGTGCAATAGCAATTCCAACTTGTTGTGAAAGCAAAGTCTGTTCTGCTATGAGCATAAAACTCAACCAGATTGGCTGTAGATATTTAAGCTAAGCCTTACATTTTCACAATATCAGATTGTTTGTTTTGTCATGCCATTCCTCATAGATTCTTGAAGGATACACACCAGAGGATAACTTCTCTAACAGCGTAATTTCTGTGCAAAGTTCAGATACACATACTTTCTCTTTTCACCAATTTTCTTAGGGCCATGATGATACACTGTAAGTGAGGTTACAATAAAGAAACAGGGCACAGAGAAGCATTTAAAAATATGATAATGACTTAGCCATACACAGATTGGGATGCCTGCTTGTGACACATAAGTTCCCACTTTCTGTATTTCATGAGCACCTCTAAGGGGTTATCATGAAATAGAGAAATACTCACTGATGCCAGTCACTTTTTTTTTTTTATCCATAAATCTGAAGGCTGTAAAATCAAGGTTTTACTGTACAAAAAAGATTCTGACAAAGCGCCTTCATTTTGACAATGATAACCATGGACATTTTTTGCTTGCATAATGCATAATATTAAATACTTTTTTTCTAGATTTCCTTCCTGGGCACTATGCAAACATCATTAAAATTTAGCTCTTTAATAATGCAATATGGTCAGATTATAATATACTAAAAAATACCAGGAAAAAAAATCATTTGTTTTAGTAATAAGCAGAGAAAGATGAAATTTTTAATCAATAATGCACTGTGGTTATCAGTTTATGAAATAGTTGGGTCTACTTTTATATATAAAGAGTTATTAGAGAAATTATTTTGTAATGTGAATTTTTTATTTAAATTTGGCCCCAACAAATAATTTTTAGACAGCTTGTAACATAAAGTTTCTATTATTCTCTAATAACTTATTCTCAACTTTAATCAGTTAGTGAAGTTCAAGGACTAAAATAAAATTGTTAAATATTTCTAAATAAATAAATGAATGAATTTTTTCACAAAATAAGTAAATTAAGGGTGATACATACAGGAATTACAATTATACATATTATACATTACACCAAACTGAATCAGAAGAAAAATTTGGAGAGAAAATTTTTCTTCTTATTATGAAAGAACACAAAGTACTTATGAAAGCACAAGTAGCTTGCTGAGACTATCCTGTGCTTAGCCTACAGCAAACTGCAAAGTATTTAACAAGTTAAGAAGCGGAAAACTACAGAGAGAAACTGGCGTAAAATAAAATACAAACAATACTGATTAAACCATGTGAATGCTATTGTGCAGGAGTTCCCAAAACTCCAGGACAACAGAGCTATTTAAAAATTAGAAATAATTGATTCTATGTTGAATCCTGTACCTAATCAAGAAAGATTGAAAGCTGGGAGCAAGAAAAAAGACAGAAGACTGAGTTTTCTTCTTCTTCTTATACCCTATATGATTACTGTTCCCAGCTGAAGAAATATTTCAGCTGAAACTATTATCTTCACCAATTTTTTGTGTAGTTCACCTTCTGAACTACACAGAAAATTAGCTGTTCCTTGATTCCATTTTGATATACAAGTACTAAACAGTAGTTTTAAACTATACTGCAGTATTATTTTACATTGATCCAAAATCTTATATAAAAAAAATAAAAATAAAAAAAAAATCCTGTTAATGAACAGCCAATTTTTTCACACTGAATTGTCCCTATGCCAATATTACATGAACCACATGACATAAGTGTTTATACCAACAAAATATTAGAAAAAATTATACAACAAACAATAAATAAACATCTAAATAAAAATGAACTGCAAAGTCATTAAATACAAAAAAAAAAAAAAATCCATTTAAGAAGAGTGACATGCTTTACCACTTCCTCCCCACTTTGGTGTAACATGAAAACAGCCTTCATTTGGCACATTTTACATCATAACTTTCTTTCCCAGAGGAAAACTTCCTTTCCTGGAGTTGAAATGATTCGGATCACGAAACCTTATTGAATTGTCAAAATGGGTCAAATTCTCAAAAATGTCAGGGAACTGCTATGTTTCAGTTACCATTGATTTGCTATCTCCAATGCAATTGTAAATTAAAATACCTGAAGGTTCCCAAAGGGTTCATATCATACATAAAAAGAACTATGCCACTTTCTGAAAGTCATTTTGCAATCATTACACTTCTTCAGAGTAAAAGGATGTGAAAGAATAAACTGCAAAGTAGGCATAAATTAAAATTAGTAGTAAATTAAAATTAATAGATGCTTCTAATTACTAATGCAATAGTGCATGTGTAAACTAATGCATCACAAACTTAAGTGAGCAAATACAGAATAATACTACCTTATATTAATAAAGTTAAACTTACTCGCTTTGCCGCTCTAAAGCTTTTACTCGCAACTCTTTCCACTGTCCATTCAAAAGTTCCACCTGAACCTGAACTGCCTGCTGCTCTTCACCACTGAGCCTTCCTCGATTGACAAGATGGTTTCCTTCCTGGAGTATATCTGTGATACTATTCTGCTGATGTGTTAACTGTAACATAAATTCCTGCAAAGAAATAAAAATCATCTTTAAATGCTTTTATTATTAATGTGTAATACTGTTAATAATTTTATATCAAATTAACTGGATAACTATTATACTGCTTTATTTCTTTATTCATGAATGTATAATATAAATATATATCAGATTCTGATATATATGCTCAATGCAGTAAGTAATAGTAGTAATAATGGCAAATGATGCAAGAAAGCAAGCTTAATATAGCATCAGCCAAAAAAAAAAAAAAAAAAAAAACCCTACACAATTATTCCATTCATACTCTCCAAGAATTTGTCTAGTTCTTCCTTGAATTTATCCAAACCATTCACTACCAAAACAACAGATGGAAGCCTATTCCAACAATCAACCACCTGTTGGCTGAAGGCAAACTTCTGCACATCTACCCTGCAACCATCCTTCCTCAACTTAAATTTATGCCTTCTCATCTGAGTAGCCTCAGCAAGAGAAAAAATGCCATTCACATTCCACTTACACTTACTCAATTCATTCAAGACCTTAAACACCTCAATCAGATATCCTTGCAGGTGCCTGGTCACAAGACTCTGCAATTTGCAAAACTGAAGCCTTTCTAGGTAAAAGTGCCTGTTTGTTCTCTTCACCAATCTGGTTGCCCTTCTCTGCACCTGTTCCAGCACATCTACATCGTTCCTAAAGTGAGGCCTCCAGACCTGTATACAACACTCAAGATGAGGCCAAATCATGGCCTTATACAAAAGGATAATCACCTCCTTATCCCTGACGAAACACTGCGAGCTCTTCTTGCACTACGTCTGCACTGCTCAGAGAATTTCAAATCTGACTGCACAATTATCCCAGGTCTTTTTCATTTTCCACTATCCTGAGTGAAGTACCACACATCTTATAAGTTACTCTGGGATTACTGCTACCCATATGCAGTAACTTGCATTTTGTCAACATTAAACTAAACTACCATTTCCTAGCCCATTGACCCATTATTCTTCAATCTTGTTGCAATGATTATGGTCATTAACCACCCTACCAACCTTTGTTATCGTCTGCAAACTTTGACATGAAGCCTGATGTACCTTCATTAATATCATTAATAAATATTGAAAACAACAATGGGCAACACCGAACCATGGAGACTCCACTGATAACTCTAGTCCAAAAAGAGCAGTGCCCATTGACAACCTCTCTCTGTCTTCTTCTTCTTCCACTTAGCCATCCCTTTATCCATAGCAGTAACTTGCCCTTAATGCCACATTGCTTCAGTTTATACAGCAGTCTTTTATATGCAAAAGTATCAAAAGCCTTCCTGAAATCCAAGTATATGATATCAAAATTATTTTTTGCATCCAGCTCCTTGATCACTGCATCATAGTAACCTATCAGACTGGTTAGAAAAGACCACCCCTTAGCAAATCCATGCTATGACTGAAGTATAATTATATTCCTCTCCGGATGTTCCTGCATAACTTATTTAACCAATGACTCCATTATTTTTCCTGGAACAGGTGTTAAGCAGGTCTGTTATTACTCATGTTACCTTTTGATCCACCCTTTATGAATTGGGGATACATTGCACATCTCCAGTCCATAGGGAACTCCCATGAACCCAAGGATGCTCTCATAATTATGGCTAAAAACTTGCTTACCTCCTTTGCTACCTCTTTTAATATGATTGGATAGATACCATCCAACCCAAGGTACCTTTTATGTTCAGCTTCAACAATTCCTCTTCCACTTTCCTTTCAGTTATCACAAAGTCATTTAGCTCCTCGTTGGAATTTGATAAACTTCTGACATTCCCTACTGTAAAGAATTCCTCATGTGTGAATGTAGATGCAAAACACCTATTGAATTGGTCAGCAATCTGAGCAGGGTCATCAACAGTTAACCCATTGACATCAAATGGTCCAATGTGATTCAATCAATTCCTTCTACTGCTAATATAAGCACAAGTCTTTGGTGCTTTTCTTTGCCAGAGACTTCTCATAATCTGGCTTGGCTTGCCTAATCTCTTTAGTGACTTAATTACAGGCTAATTTATATCTACATTAGGCTTTTGAATCACCTAATAATTTATATGCATCCCATGCACTTTTCTTCTCTGCCACTTGTCTCAACAGTGCATCTGACATTCATTTAGATCTAAGCCTTGAGCAGACTTTCTTCAATGGTATGAAATGCTTAGCAGCTGCTATGATTACTTACCCAAATGCTCCCCATTTACAATTTACTGTTGATAAAATCATCAGTTGGTCCCAGTTCATAGAATTTAAAAACTGTCTGAGACCACTGTAGTCACCCTTACAAAAACAACAGCTTTTCCCTTTACCCCAACACTAGTTGTCTTTAATTAAATTCCACATTAGTACACTGTGATCCCTGCTACCCAGTGAGTCTTTTACCTGCCAATTCTTAATGTACGTAGAATCACTACCGATAACCAGATCAAGAGAATTACTTCCTCTTGTTGCCTCTCTAACATGCTGCTGTTCCAAGAATCTACAAAAGTCTTGCTAGTGTGTGTGAGTGGTCAAGCCACAAATTCCATTCAACATGTGGAAAGATAAAATCCCCCATTATAGGACATTCTGATTTACTGGTTCACTCTATTTCTCTGTATAGCTGTTTGGTATATGCATCACAGTTAATCGGCCTGTAACACACTCCTACTCTCAATTTTGTTTTCCCAGTGCTTATATCACACCAAACTGACTCAACATTGCACTGGTCACCATGTCAACTGAATGCACTACTATTACCTAAGGGCCTTCTTAACTATGGACCCCAGTACACATTAGTTGATAAAGAGACTCGTCAGCCTCGAAAGCTTCTACTGTATATTTATTGTGTTATTAAATACATTCACTGGATTATACTGTATTTTTCTTAACTATGAATGCACTACCTTAGATTTAATGTTTTTTTAACTAAGAGCATAACTGCTCCATCCCTATTGTCCTGCCTATCCTTCCTGTATACATTGTACTCCCCATATACAAATTCAGCATCACTTATGTCTGAGTGACACCACATCTCTTCTATCCCGGCAATGTCTGCATTTGATTATTTAATCAGTACTCGTTGCATACATCAAGGGTCATAACTTGATATATGCTAATACTAGTTTTAGTAACTATTTATTCAACTTAAGACTATAACTAGTGCATGCAGAATATTGAAATCTGTACTGCTATAAAACCGAAGTATTCTATAAATATATAAATGAATACAGAATCTAAATCTGGATAACTATTATAATTCTTTATTTATTCATTCATGAATCTCTCCAATTTACATCATCAACCATACATATTAGATTCTGAAATAAGGAGGCACTTATATAAACTGACATGAGATGCAAGCCAAAAGGTTTACGGACTGATTGCGTGGAGCACTAACCACTTGTTAGCATCAGTGTGTACCCTTAGATACCACTGAATTAATTCATTGTGAGTTAGTGTGGTGAGTGTCACACCAATAAGACATTGTGCTTTTGTGCAAATAGTGTCTATGTGTGTTTCTGTTGAATGCATCTTGCAATTTTTGTAGCTCAGTAAGAGGGCAAACATTAAGAAACAGTGAATTTGCATAACATTACTAAGATAAACTTTGAAAAACAGTTTCAGAGACTTACAAAATGATTTAAAAAGTGTTTAGTCATGATGCTATGGGTAGAACACAAACTTTGGTTGAGGATTTTGTGCACTCAAATCATCCATCATCAAGTCAGGCTGATGAAAATGTTGACAACAAAGTGCATCAAGTCATCCATGAGGACAGATGGCATGTGATTAAAAACATTTGTGTTATTCTAAGCCTATTATACAGTACATGCCAAAGCATTTTAACTGAAAATTTAAATGAAGCAGAATTTGTGCCCCATTTGCTGAGTGATGAACGATAGAACTGGCTTTCTGCATACAGGGACCTGTAACCACAGGTGAGAGAAGACAGAAATTTTCTTTCCAAGGTCACAAGGTCATTATGATCCAGAACCAAAGTGGAAGTTCCTCCTAGTGAAAAAGTCCATTTAGACATAAAAAAAGCAAGGTAGGTCAGATCAACACTGTCAACAGCATGCTTATTGCTTTCTTCAACAATGAGAGTAATGTTCAATGGGAGTTCCTTTCACCAGGCCAATCACCCATTCTACATCAGGGATCTAAGGTGTTCCAGGAAGGATTTCAGCAAAAAAAGTGCTCAGATAAATGGCACACTCAGGATTGGCTGATAAATCATGACAATGCAACGTTCCACATGACTTTGTCTGTTCAGCTGTTTTTAACCAAGAACAAATTGGCAATGGTCCCATACCCTCCCTATTCTCCCAATCTGGATCTCCTGAGACTTCTTCCATTTTGCTACTCAAAATGAAAATCCAATTAAAAGGATAAAGATTTAAAGACATCGCAGAGATTCAAGCTGAATTGCAGAGAGTGTTCAACAGCATCATGAATCAATCAGGAATTCCAGAGATGTTTCAAACAGTGGGAAAAGTGCTGGAATCAATGTATAAACTCTGCAAGGGACAATGCCTACATGTAACTAACATGTCTAAATTACATTCATTTCCCCAGTCGAGAATATTTTAGCTTGCACCACATATGTTAATACCAGTTTTTTTTTTATTATTTAATCAAATTAATTCCCAAGAATAATATCAAAATCTGCAGTATTTAATAGTACTGTAGCTAATAATATTTTAAGGCAGAAATCCTCAAATTATGACATTACTTAGTGGATTTGCATCATTACTACAAATGTTAAATTTTTTACACAAACCAAAGTTTCAACATTGACATCATTAATGTAACATTTCATATTATGAAATACTTCACAAGGAGTTGCCCTCTTTACACTTCAAATAAGTAACACTTCTGCATTAGCAGAGGCATATGATGCAAGAAAGCAAGCTTATATAGAATCAGCCAAAAAAAAAAAATTCCCATTTCACCCATCCACTCACTCCAGTGCTTGTCCAGTTCTGACTTGAACTTATTTAAGTTGTTGGCTTCCACTAGATCAGATGGAAGTTTGTTCCAACTATCAACCACCCGCTGGCTAAAGGCAAATTTTCAGCACATCTATTCTACAATTGTCTTTCCTCAATTTGAATTTGTCCCCTCGGGTGAGTAATCTGAGCAAGAGGAAAAATCCCATCAGCATTGAGCTTGTTCAAACCTTTCAAGGTTTTGTACACCTCAATCAGATCACCTTGCAGGTGACTAGTCTCCAGATGCTGCATTTGAAGAACTTAAGCCTTTCTTGATAACAGCACCCCTTTGTTCCATTCACCAATCTCGTTGCTCTTCTCTGTACTCTTTCCAGTAGCTCTGCATCCTTCCTAAAATGAGGCCTCCGGACCTGTATGCAGTACTCAAGTTGTGGCCTGACCATTGCCTTATACAAGGGGACAATCACCTCCTTATCCCTGCTAGCAAAATTCCTGTATATCATTGATAAGACACCATGAGTTACCCTTGCAGCCTGTCTGCAATGGTCAGAAAACTTCGCATCTGACTTCACAATTACCCCCAGGTCCTTTTAATTCTCTACCACCCTGAGTGTAGTACCACAGAGTTGATACATTACTCTGAGGTTACTGCTACCCATATGCCGTACTTTACATTTGTCAATGTTAAACTTCAGTTACCACCTCTCATCCCTTCTGCTCAACTTTTCTAGATACTGTTACAGTAGTGTACTGACATTAACAACACAGCCAACCTTCGTAACGTATTGTCTGCAAACTTGGACATTAACTCTCATATATACCTTCATCAATCTCATTGATAAATACAGAAAACAACAAGGGACTCAAAACCGAACTCTGGGGAACTCCACTAATAACATTAGTCCACGAAGAGCAGTGTCCACTGATTACCACACCTCTGTGTTCTCCCACTCAACCATGCTTTTATACATAGCAGCAACTTGCCCTTAATGGCACACTGCTCCAATTTGTACAGTAGTATTCCATATGCAACAGTATCAAAAGTTTTCCTAAAATCCAAGTATATAATATCAAAACTATTTTTTGTATTCGGTTCCTTTGTGACCAAATCATAGTATCCAATCAATTTACCACACAAGACTTCCCCTTAACAAACCCATGCTGTGTCTATAGCTGCAGTCTTGTCTAGATGATCCTGCAGTGCTTCTTTAACCAGTTATTCCATTATTTTCCCTGGAACAAAAGTTAAACTAACAGGTCTGTAATTACTGTTGTCACCCTTTGATCCCCCTTTGTGAATTGGGGACACATTTGCACATCTTCAGTAGATGAGGACTAGGAAGCTTTCATAATTATGGCTAAGGGTTTGTTTACTTCCTTTGCTGCCTCCTTTAATATAACTGGATAGATCCCATCAACCCTGGGTGCCTTTCTTATGTTTATCTTCAACAATTTCTCCTCCACTTTGCTCTCAGTTATGGCAAAATCATTTAACTCCCTGTTAAAAATTGATACGCTTCTGGCTTCCACTTCCCTACAGAATTCCTCATGTGTGAATGTAGATGCAAAATATTCATTCAGTTTGTCAGCTACCTGAGCAGAATCATCAACAATCAAACCATCAATATCAAGTGGACCAATCTGATTCATACCCTTCATTCTAGAGTTTATATCAGTAAAGAAGTCTTTGCTGTTTTTCTATGCATCCTTTATCAAAGATTTCTCATAATCTGCCTTTGCTTGCCTAACCTCCTTTATGACTTAATTAGAGACTAGCTTATATCTACCATAGTCTTCTGTGCCACCTGATAATTTATATGTATCCCATGCATTTTTCTTCTCCGCCAAGAGTCTCATTAGATCATCTGACATCCATTTAAGCCTAAACCTTGAACAGTATTTCTTAGTTGGGACAAAAAGCCTAGTAGCTTCCAAGATTACTTCCTTGAATGCTTCCCCATTTAGAATTTGCTATTGTGAACATCATCAGTTAGTCCCACTTTTTGGAATTTAAAAACTATCTGAGTCAATTAGAGAAGGCTACTGTTACTTAATTTCAGCTTAAGTAACAGTAGTCTTCTCTAATTGTACTCAAATGAAAATAACTAACAGTAATCTTCTCTAGTGGGGAAGACTTACTTATTTGAAGTATAAGGAGGGCAACTCAAAGACTTTCACGATATGAGATGTTACAATAATGATGCCAATGTCCAAACTTCAGTTTATCTAAAAAATTCAACTATGTAGTAATGATGCAAATGCACTAACTAGTATCATAGCAATGCAGCTTTAAAATGACTGTCATGAAAATAAATTTCTGTATGCTAGAAAATGCTGCTCTTAAAAAAACAGAAGATATTCCTAGTCATTTTAAAATAGCTGTGTTTGAGGTTTGCTCAAAAGGTTTGGTAAATGATCTTATAATTCTCAAATGCATAATAGTAGCTAAGATTGTGAATAGGGCTTACAACGTCTTTTGAGCATGCATAAATTTTATGTATGTGCATTTGTAAAAAAAGTACGTGCTTTTGAGCACGTGCATGTGTAAAATGAAATTTAAACATGGTGAAAACTTACCATCCAGAAATTTTTGACTAACAAAAAATTCTTGCCCCACTGCACCTACCTTATTTTCCTGATTTGGCACTACTCAACATTTGGCTATAAAGCAGGACATGAAAGAAAATGATTTAAGTAAATTCAAGAATTCCAATCAAACACAACAGAGTGCCTAAAAGCATTCATAAAAGACTACAAAAATATTTTGATCAGAGGCAGGCATGATGGAATAAGTTTGTGGTTGCAGAAGGAGATTATATTGAAGAATATTAGCAATGCAAACATTTATCATTGAATAAAATAATTTTTCACAACGTCCAACATTTTTTTTTAATCAAACCATGTAATGCTCTTACAATAGTAAACAGATTTGAAATTAAAATTTAATTATACCTCATGGGAATTGAAAAGTTGTCTAGCATGTTCAACGTCTTCTGTAAGAAGGTTCTGTTGGCTAAGTTTTTCTTTTGAACCTAGTATCCAAGCAAGGAACTCTTCCAGGGTTGACTGATAGGAACTCATATCATCTGACAATGATACCTGCCCACTTTCACTGGGGTCCTGAAATTTAAAACATATGTGAAGAACACATTAAACTGAATAAGTAAATATTTTAAAACTTTACTGTTAACAGAAATTTATGACAATTATTCTTAAACAATCACAGTAAGCTGTCTCTGTTGTCTTTCTATAGTAAAAACTGCCAAATAAGTATGATTGTAACAAATCCAGTATTATAATTACTAAATGCGTTTTCTGTATAAATTCCAAAAAGACATCCTACTCCTGATTACACAACTATCAAGTTCTAATGGAACAAACTGTCCAAGGGAAAAATATAAAGTACTATCCACTGAAGGAATGGAAGAAAGAAGTAAATCATCTTAATTTTAAAAATTAATCAGTAAAACAAATAATATTTGCAGCTACTCAGTTTCAATTTACCCTATTCTGAATGAATGGAGAAAATTTCGAACCATTTCCATAGGAAAAACTAAAATAACACCTTCCTAAGAATTTCAAAAACATGCAAAGTAGATAATGCATAATTTTTAACTGAAAATCACTTCTGGTATTTTTTTTTAATAACAAACAAAAAAAATACATGCTAACATCTAAAGCAACTCATTAGAAGTGTGAAGTGCTACAAGTAAAACATAAATTGGCTTGTGTTATGTAGAGTTCACAAGTTTAATAAATGAATTCATCTGCCTTCTCATAAGTAAGTTTTTATATTATCAATAACAGATGAATTATTCTTGCAGGTATTGTTACTTAAAAATAAGGCTGAATAAATGAATGAATGCAAAAAACATGACACTGTAAAAATGGCGTACCAAATTTTAATAGGTTAACTGGAAAAAAATGTCTCGATTGCAGTGGTGGTGGGGGGGGGGGAAATCATCTCATTCTCTTCATCTTTACAAATAAGAATGCTTTCTTAGATGCAAATATAAATTAAAAGAAAAAGAAAAAACATAATACAAAATGAGATTAAAAAAAATTAATAAAATACAAGAACAAAATTTGGTATTAGCAAAGAACAAAATCTTGGACAACTGACAAACTATGAAAGTCTGTCATTTTTGAAACACAATTTAGTACTGTCATGTAAACTTTCATAATTTGCTGAAAACTGTTAAGCTGAATTTAATTAGTTAAATATTTTATTCCTTTAAATTTGGTCATATATGCTTTCTATAAATCATTTTAATGCATTTTATTACAATCATATTAATTAATGCTTTTAAACTAACTAAATCCCAAATAAAAGCATATTCATATCAAGGAAAGTTCATATCTATGAAATTTTCAAAGTTGCAGTACAGAAACTAAAAAAAAAAGAAAACTTACGTCAGACAAATCTACAGATTCTAGCCTTCTGAGTGGAATGTTTTGATGAGGTAAAGCTTGGAAAAAGCACATCACATACATCATCACAGATTTCTTGTCTGGACGACTAGTATTGACATCTTTGGAATGAGAGAAATCAAGAATAAATTTTTGACTTTGCTTTTAAATTAAAAAATTATGAATGTCTGGCTTTGCTTTTCCAAGTTTAACATGTCTGCAAATGCAAACTAAGTAAAAAAAAATCAAAATTATGAATATTTGAAACAATGTTTTTTTTAAACATAACATTCAACATCTTTATACAATATTTATATGATAATAATTTTAAAGATTTACTAAAAATCAATCATCAGAACAGATCTCTCTTGCATACTGCATAATTAAAGTTTCTACTAGGTGTTCACTACTAGATGTAGATAGTTATATTTCTGTGGACTTTGTCAATCGTGTAAGATTTGCAAAACTTGAATATATGCTTGTTATGGCACAGGAATGGGATAGCCTCATTAGGCCACAGATACAGATCCTCTACTGACAGAAGCCCTGGGTGCTTGAGGAACATCATTAGTAACAGCAAGAAATTTCACTACCACTTTTGTCTCTTATTCTGGTTGGCAGTCTAGGGATTTTAATTACAGCTGCCAGATCAGCAGTTCTACAACTAGCTTGGACCAAATACTTAAAGGGGGGGGGTCGATCTAAGTAGCCAGAATTAAATCCAAACAGGCAGCTCAGAGTATTTGGGGGCCCAATGCCCATACAGAATAGAGAAGTAAATGATGGAGTTAATGTTGTGCTTGGTTTTGCAAAGGGAATACACATGTAACAAGTGTTGCTTTGCATTCCACTTTAGCATTTCAATCTGTGATGTAATGAGATCTACGTGATTATTAAATATAAGCTTAAATATTAGCCAAAAACAACTCCTAAGCAGTGTGCCATTCAACTATGGAGATGAGCATCTAGTGATATATAGATCTCAGTTTGGCATCATCTCAGGGATAAGATGATTGTAGCAGTGGATTTAGTTGGACTTATCTGCATTCACAGGTAGCAATGTGTTTTGATAGATTGCTGAGCTCAGAGTGACAGCGACAACCATTAAGGCATATCATGTGCCTGAATGGTTGTCACTGTCACTCTGAGGAATGGCAGCGGCACAGCTGTAAACAATAATCCTGACACACACACACACCTACCTTGATAACCACCTACTGTCATAGCTCTGGATAACCTTTTTTTTTTTTTTTTTTAATCGGGCTGCAAGTGTGGTCCTCTTTCTGTTAATAGGAATGTTATGAACTTTAGATGTCACCCCGATATTAAAATAATGCCAAAGGAAGTGGAATAACTTTAGTATATTTGATAGATCAGATGTAGCACTGACATCCAGATAGGTGAATGCAAGTCCAGTATTTTCCTTAAAAGCAGAAAGGATGACACCAGATTAGTGATTTAGACTGATTCCTCGCTTCACAGTGAATTTGTGGTGGAGGAGGAGAATGTTTTGAAATGAATGCTGAGAAGAATTCAGGGTTATGAAAATTGAAAGAAGGGCTTTTTCATATAGTAACAGGGGAAGCAGTGGAGAGGAGATAGAGGTGACAGGATCCTCTAGTGGGGATCATAATTTATCAGTCATTCCCACTGATCTGTATTTGTACAAAAGATTTCAATAATAATCAGAAATTGGCAGTTGCTACCAGCTGCAATTTCTCAACTTGTGGAGGAATCTGGTATTAATGAATACAGAAATGTCATGTTGTTCTGCCCATGTATGAGGAAATAATTGGCTAAGGACAGCACTGTAAGATGCTGACAAGTGGTTAACTTTATAAGGTATGGACTAAGAGCCCTTACCGTGAAATGAAGTATACCATCTGAGCCAGTTGAATTTTTCCACAAATGTTAATACAGTATCCTTTTTTTTTTAACAACATAAAAGGTAATAACATTAAGCCATCTTGTCATAAGGGCTACTCCAAGATTCGGAGGTACATTTCTCAAGAACCTGATGGGGAAATAATGGCTGCAGAATATATGTATTTTTGTTGGTCTAAAGAATCATATGCTGTTAATTGTCTTTTACGTTGTTTGTTCTGGTTGACTGAATTTAGGGGCTGATATTAGAATTTTTGGAAATAATTAGTTGATGGTCTGACTTGAAAATAAGAGGAGAGGTGTTCAGGAAATAGGAGATAGAGGCAATAGGGTCCTCTAGTGGGATTGTGATTTATCAGTGTCATTCTCGTTGATTGCTTGAGTTATGCCTCAAGTTTGCTGAATTGAAGAGAAAGGTTGAAATCCCCACAAACAACAAGTGATGCAGTCAGATGAAGCTCATTAATAAGCCAATTAATGCACTCTTCGGTGGTTATTGGAAAAATTGATAAGCTTTGTTTTGCTCTTTAGTGCCACTCTTAATGCATTAAAATTTAACAACTGTGTGCTATCCTTTGACTCTCAAAGGAGCAGCTTTTGGTGTTAAAGAAGACTGCTACCTCACCTTTCCTCCCTGAGCTTGACACAAGCTCCTTGGAACCCAGTAACTTTTATGATATCTACTGCTTCATCATACTGGTCAAGCTAGGTTTCGGTAAGTTCAAGGATTTGAGTTTGGTCCCAGAGAGGAACTGTGAATACTCTGTACATTTTGGAACATCAGCTCAGCTTGACTTCTTCGTATATTTTGAGTATCACACTAACTGCTGTTCTTGTATCTACCAGAAAGGACTCTATGATTGCTTCTTATTGTGACAGATAATTGTACAGGTGGTCCAAAGCAGAAATATTCTACATTTCAGGATGTACTTAATAATCTGTTAGTAGGTAAGGTCGATTGCGCTTGTCTGTTCTCTAGTGGCGGAATTATTCCCCTTTCATGTGAGATGTCATTTATAGAATGTCTTAGTGATGCAACTCCCATGCAGAAGGTTTAAGACAGCTTATCACAAACATCAGGTAGGCACTGAAAACAGAAAGAAGTATGTTGTTCTCTTGGCTGGCAGCTGAAATGCACACTGTGATCTTTCTTCAGTCAGCAACAATATCTAGTGGCACAGTTTGAGGCATGATATTGACAGGTATGCAATGTACTAATGAGTAAATCATTATTTTATGCAAAACCATATTATATAAGTTAAAATGCAGCTGCATAAACAATGCACAAATTTTAAGCAGTCTCCATCTTCAGATTAATTAGCTAACTTGAAATTAGTTAGCTAATTAGTTTATGTTTAAACAATGACTGATTTATCCAAAGAAATGAAAACGTAGCCTGTAAAATCAAGCAAATTATAATAATAGAGAAATTATTTATGACTTACAAATGTTAAAGAATGTGTTTATTCTTCATCATCATTATTGGACTAAATGCATACTCGTTTATCACTCATTATTGGCTCAGCACTCGGTTCGTTGCACAAGGAGTCGTCTTCTTCAGAAATGCTTCAAGAGGAGTTTATTTCCAAGATAATCTTCTCTTTTCTTTATAAATTTAAATAGCATTCATAAGCATTTTTTAACGAAATGCACAAATTGCAACTAACACAATTTGCGAGGAGTAACAAGTTTACGAAGCTTTAAAAAAAAAAAAAAAGGAATGAAGAGAAGATTCTGAAAATTTATTTATACGATTTTTTATTTATTTATTTTTTATATACGATTTTATATATTTTTTATACGATTGAAGATTTCAGTGAAGGGGAAACACGTTTCACCAACATAAAAAACCACACAATTCCAGCTATCAGTATTTTCTCAAATGCAATAAGATTGAGTTTACTACCTATTTATAATTGCTTGCAGTAACAGAAAAGCCCAATAAACCGGACAGTGCAAATTGTTTTTGTTTTATGGTCATGACCTCCAGAAATGTGCTTAATAAAAATATCACAAAGCCATTCAAAATTGGTTCTTATAACAAAACATATGATAATGATGCAAGTGTAATGCATTTTAATGATTTGAATTAGTAACTAATACAATTTACACTATAAAAACGATCTTTTAGAGAGTTATATAGCAAAAATTTCAACTTTTGAGGTTGTGGAACGAATTATCAAAAGCAATGTGTTATTGGGTTCACATTACGATGGTAAAGGAGAAATATCGTAAAGTGGGGTACACTGTATTGTATAGCTATGCACATGGTTTGAAATGCAGTATTTATAATTGTTTAACATTCATTTTTTGCAATTAATGATCATATTTTCGATTTTGTTGATACTTGATACTTGAAAAAAAAAAAAAACTCGTAAACCCGGGAACTGCCTGTATATTACAAAATTCAAACATAAATATTACTTACCTTCAGGATCCAATAATTTTTCTATACCAAGGTACTTATATGCTACAGTGAAGGCATGATCTAAACGTGTATTAGCATCCTTTCGTAACAAGCTGTCATAGTCAAAGTGAGGCCTGAAAAATTTTTAAAAATTTAACTAATGAATAAAAATAATCTCACTCTCTATTACATGTTATGGAAAAAAATTTATTTTGAAAGAATTTCATATAGTTTTATTTTATTATTATTTTATTTTTTTAATTTTTCTTCCTTCATTAACATCTAATGAAGTTATTGCAATTTTTACCTAAACCTATGGATAACAGCATTGAAGGCAAGACCATCACTCCAGCTTGTAGTAAAGTTTCGAATATCTACATTGGCATATCTGAAATTGAAAATTCAAAGTTTAGAATTTCTTCACTTATACATTCAATTACAGTTATTCAATAATTAATAAATTTAGCTTAGTGCACATATGATAATTACATCAGGGAGAACTCATATGAGGAATAAATAGAGGTATGCCTAGAGTTATTCAAGATGGGTGTTTCACATATATGCAAACTGGATGCTTTGAAACATTTTTCCGAATTACAATAATACATTTCAAGTTAATGCAAATTTGCAATTAATTCCCCCCCCCCCCAAAAAAAAAAACATTTTTAGAAGAACTTTTAGAACTGTGCTATTCTAAATTTAATAAAAATGGCTTAGAACTGTACAGATACTTTTATAACTACATTTCTGTAGAATTCTACATTAAAGAAAACCATTCATCACAAGTTTCAGATCTGATATAGTAGTAGTAGTAGTAGTGGCACTTGATGCAAGAAAGCAAGTGTAGGAGCTTATGCAGCATCAGCCAAAAAAAAAAAAAAAAAAAAAAAAAATCACACCATACCCTCCAAATGCCTGTCCAGTTCCTCCTTAAATTTATTTAACCTATCAACTTCCACAACGACAGATGGAAGTTTGTTCCAGCAATTAACCACCCGCTGGCTAAAGGCAAATTTCCGCACATCTATTCTACATCTATCCTTTCTTAATTTGAACTTATGTCCCCGTAGGTTCGTATTCTGAACAAGTGGGAGGATCCCATCAGAATTCAGCGTGCTCAACCCATTCAAGGCCTTATAGACCTCAATCAGATCACCGCGCAGGTGCCTAGTCTCCAGCCACTGCAATTTGCAGAACTTAAGCCTCTCTTGGTAAGAGGATCCCTTCATTCCCCTCATCAATCGTGTTGCTCTTCTCTGTACACGCTCAAGCAAATCTACATCCTTCCTAAAATGAGGCCTCCAGACCTGTACGCAGTACTCAAGGCGTGGCCTGACCATTGCCTTATACAGAGGGACAATCACCTCCTTTTCCCTGCTAGCAAAATTCCTATATATCATTGACAAAACCCCGTGACCTGCCCTAGCAGCCTGTCTGCATTGCTCAGAAAACTTCATATCTGACTGCACAATTATTCCCAGGTCTTTTTCATTTTCTACCACCTTAAGTGTAGTACCACACAGTTGGTACGTTTCTCTGAGGTTACTTCTACCCATATGCAGTACTTTGCATTTGTCAAGGTTAAACTTCAGTTGCCACTTCTTAGCCCATCTGCCCAAATTATCTAGATCCTGTTGCAGTAGCACACTGCCATGACTGTCATTAACAACCCTGCCAACCTTCGTGTCATCTGCAAACTTCGACATTAAGCTTGATATACCTTCATCAATATCATTGATAAATATACAAAACAACAGTGGACCCAACACCGAACCCTGTGGGACTCCACTAATAACATTAGTCCACGAAGAGTAGCACCCATTGATTACCACCCTCTGTCTTCTCCCACTTAACCATCCTTTTATCCATTGTAGCAACTTACTCTTAATACCATTCTGCTCCAATTTGTACAGTAGTCTTCCATGCGCAACAGTGTCAAAAGCTTTCCTGAAATCCAAGTATATGATATCAAAATTATTTTTTGCATCCAGTTCCTTTGTGACCACATCATAATAACCAATCAAATTTGTCAGACAAGACTTTCCCTTAACAAACCCATGCTGTGTCTGAATTATTGCTGCAGTCTTGTCTAGATGATCCTGCAATGCATCTTTAACCAGTGACTCCATTATTTTACCTGGAACAGAAGTTAAACTAACTGGTCTGTAATTACACGTGACACCCTTCGAACCTCCTTTGTGACTTGGGGATACATTTGCACATCTCCAGTCCGTGGGAACCTCCCCTGAATCCAAGGATGCTCTCATAATTATGGCTAAGGGTTTGCTTAGTTGGTTTGCCGCCTCCTTTAATATAACTGGATAGATCCCATCCACCCCAGGTGCCTTCCTTATGTTTAACTTCAACAATTTCTCCTCCACTTTGCTCTCAGTTATTACAAAATCATTAAGCACACTGCTACAATTTGATAACCTTCTTCCATTTTCAAACTGTAATAATTCCTCACGTGTGAATGTAGATGCAAAATACTCATTCAGTTTGTTTGCTATCTGAGCAGGATCATCAACAGTCAAACCATCGATGTCAAGTGGACCAATCATATTCATTCCCTTCCTTTTAGAGTTTATATAAGTAAAGAAATCCTTGCTGTTTTTCTTAGCATCTTTTGCCAAAGATTTCTCGTAATCCGCCTTTGCCTGCCGAACCTCCTTTGTGACCTGATTACAGATTAGCTTATATCTGCTACAGGCTTCTGCGTCGCCTGATAATTTATATGCATCCCATGCATTTTTCTTCTCTGTCACGAGTCTCATTAGTTCATTTGATAACCATTTAGGCCTAAACCTTGAACAATATTTCTTCATCGGTATGAAAAGTCTAGTAGCTTCCACGATTAATTCCTTGAATGCTTCCCACTTAGAATTTACTGTTTGTAACATCGTCAGTTGATCCCACTATACAGAATTTAAAAACTGTCTGAGACCAGTGTACTCCCCTTTACGGAACCAAAAACCCTTTCCTTTACCCCTGACGGTAGTTACCTCTTTGAGTAAATCCCACTTCAGCACACTGTGATCACTGCCACCTAGTGGTTCCTTTATCTGCAAATTTTTAATACACGAATGATCACTGCTGATAACCAGATCAAGAGTATTACTTTCTCTGGTTGCCTCTCGAACATGCTGCTGCAGAAAACAATCATCCAATAAATCCACAAAAGTCTGACTAGCGTGTGAGTGACCAACCCACAAGTTCCAGTCAATATCTGGGAAGTTAAAATCCCCCATTATAAGACATTCTGATTTACTGGCCCACTCTATTTCTCTGTACAATTGTTCATTGTACTCATTCGAGTCGTTAGGCCTGTAACACACTCCTACTCTTATTTTTGCTTTTGCAGTGCTTATGTCACACCAAACTGACTCAACAGTGCACTGTCCATCTCTATCAACTGGATGCACTTCTTTTGATTTTATGTTTTTCTTAATTAACAGCATAACACCTAATCCCTTTCTGTCCTGTCTATCCTTTCTGTACACATTGTACTCCCCAAATTCCAGTTCTGCATTCCTTATATCTTTGTGACACCACATCTCTGCTATCCCAACGATATCCGCCTTTGTTGTCTTGACCAACACTTCAAATTCATCAAATTTATTTACTATACTTCTAGCATTGGTATACATACAAGCATACATGCTCCTATGCCTATTCCTTGTTACCCTAACACATCCCATATACCCAACTATTCCAGGATGACTGCCATCCATCCCTGAAACCCCCAACACCCCTCGCTCCAGGTCGCTTCTTATTCTAATAGAAGTTGTGCAAGAATCACCTTCACCTCTGCCCGCGGTTACTGTTAAACTATTAGTCTTTGTATCCCCCCAAGCTAGCAGTTTTCCGACCCACCTAACACTGCCTCGATAGCATCAGCAAATATTCTTGCACCCTTTCTATTTAAGTGTATCCCATCCCTGTAGAAGCAATCTCTCCTGTTAACAAGTACAGTCCAGGCTGAAAAAAATTCTACCCCTTGAGCCTTGCACAATCTTTCCAGGGCCGAATTGATCGACAAGGCTCTCATCATATACTCCCTCCTATCGTGTCTAGGCAGAATTGCAGACACTTTCAAATTCAACCCTAATTCTCGGCTTTTTTTCAACAGTGACCTGTACTTGTTGAGTAATTCTGCCGGTCTCCTACTCTTAATATCATTAGTGCCAACGTGTACAACTATATCACCTTTTGTGCCCTTGAAAGATGATATCCGCTCTACAACGTCATCAACCTTTGCCCCTGGCAGACATACCCTGGTCCTGTTCCACCTATCCTTTTTACATAGCATGTTCCCCGTTTCCCTGACAATAGAGTCACCAACAACTAATAGTTCCTGTGGGACCAGCGCATTCTGCCTTGGGGTTTGCCGCTGTGTTGCGCGATGACCAAGTGCAAGCTCTGGCGTTGATGTGGGCAGCTGAGAGCTTGATGGGCCCCTCAATTTATTTCCTTCGAGGGCATCCACCCTGTCCTTCAAACTCTCATATAGGCCCATAACAACGCTGAGTTGTGGGCTGATTTCCTTACACTCCTTACATCGCGCACACACAAAGACATCCCCCATGGCAATATCATGTTCCGTTCCAGAGAGTTCGGCAAACATTTCACAAGTTGCACATTTTTTTAGGCTGTGACGCGTTGGAGAATCGTCCCCCTCAGTTCTCCCCCGAGTCACAACACTCCTGCCACTTTGTGCCCGTTGCTTTGCTGCTCTAGTTCGGGGCATGGTAGTTTAAATTAATAAAATCAATAAATTAAATGTCAGTAGTATTTGAATAGAAACTATGAAATAGAAACAGTGAAGCGTATTACTATATAATTATGCGTTAGAGCTACCTAGCTACCTCAATTAAAAAATTTGAATTCCCTATATACAAAAATAATGGCTACAAAAATCGAACAAAAATAACGGTTTTACCTATCGTAAGTAAAATCCACAAAAACTCTTTATCTAAATTAAAATAAAAATAACCAGCGTAACTATAACTATATGACTACGTATTAAGTACAATATAAAACAACGATCATGTAAATAAAAGGCAAACACTTATCGTTTTTGCGGAGCCTTTAACTGACAGCTGTAACCTTTAAATAGAGTCAGCGCCCTCTCCTATATGTTGCTTACAAATACACTAAACAGCCTGATGGTACTTTTCTGCAATGTTTAAATTGTACTTCTGGATTTTAGTTTACTGATGACATCAATTTTGTGTTTTGTGTTTGCATCTCATGGCCAAAAGTAAGCTTTCTATTCAAACCCTCACTTGGACATTCCAGCATCTTCTGGCTTAATGGGAAAGTACAGTTTCTTAAAGAGAAGGGATTCTAATTCACTCACTCTGCCTCCTTTCTTTCTTCTGAAAACAGTGTCAGGAATCACTCCACTGATCAGCATGTGTAGATCATGAGCCCCCATTTCTTTATTTTGTTCCTCTCAAATTGTATTACAATATATTTGTACAATGGCTGAATTTTTTTCCTTGTACTGATGGCTAATCCTTATCTTTTCAAAAATATAACGTAATTATATAAATATATTTATATAATTATATATATAAAATGTAATATAATTATATAAATATAAATAATTATAATAATATAAATAGAATATAATTTGTACTCACGTACTGAAAAACTGGGGATTCCTGTTTTGGGGATCATCTCAAAGGGCAAATCTGTGTCAAAAATATCTGAGTAATGTGGTCACAAATGCATCAATTTTGTAATACAGTGGTACAAACTTTGTTTAGATTAGTGAAATTCCAGCAACAGGATTGGACAGGAAAATATATAAAGGACAGGAAAGGGAGGGGGGGGTGTCAAAGCAAAGAAACCTAAAAGATGGTGTGTCTGCTTCCTCACAGTAAATTACAAAAAAAAAAATATACAGATCCATACAGACTGTCTACCACAGTACATTATTCATATTTTTAACTTGAGTATAAATACTAACTTTGCACAGCCAGTCTATAACTCATGTCAAGAAAGGAAGGCATTGAGAACTTTTAGGAAACTGATATAATCTCTGAATCAGGGTAAAATGTGCATCCTAAATTATGAACTATCTAGATAGAAAGGCTGAGAACTAAGAAGCAGTTTCTCTAATGATTCAGTGTACTGCAAGCCAATAACTTCCACACCTCAAATTAATCTTATTAAACAGCAAAGAAAGCAAAACAGAGAGTCTTTACGGTCAAACTGGCATTAGTTAAGGCCTACATGAAAAAACATGTAACTTTACAAGTCAAAGGGAAATCGATCGTATGTGCCAATTCAATCTTTTTCTCACAAACAACCCTTCTAAGTACATGGTTGAAGTGAGAGGTCCTTTAGGCACTTCAGATCACAACTTGGTGATTGTCTCTTCTCCAATGGAGCCTTTATCTCATGGCTATTCCCAACCTCATGTTGTTTGGCATTACAAGAATGCAAAAATGGGATGACCTGCGAGATTTCTTTTCTTCTTTTCCTTGATCGGATTACTGTTTCAAAACTTCTGATGTCAACATTTGCTCAGATCGTGTCAATGAAATTATTCTTGCAGGAATGGAATCCTTTATCCACTTTAAAATCTCATCCTTTATCAAAACCTTGGTTTTCCAATAAATGTGCTAAGGCTGTTCAAGAGAAGAACGTTGCATATCGTAATTGGCTTGTTTCTAATTTTTCAGTTTCATTTTCTGCCTACACCAAAGCTCACAACAATTGTAAAGCAGTTATTAATCAGTTCAAACTAGAGTTTGAACAGGCTAAGAGTAGAAAACTTGCTTCTTTTCCTAATGGCAGCCGAGCATTCTGGTCTCTCGCCAAAGCTATTGGCCACAACTTTTTCCCATCTCTGCTCCCACCTCTGTCCAAACCAGATGGCTCTGTTTTCACTTCAGCCATGAATAAAGCTGACCTGCTAGCTTCCCATTTTATTTCAAACTCGTGTATTAATGATCTTGATAAAACACCTGCCACCATTCCCAACACACTCCATTCAATGCCTCCTGTGGTCTTCTGTCAAAAGGATGTCAGAAGGAATTTGACGAATCTTGATGCCAAGAAAGCTGCAGGTCCCGTTGGTATTTCTCCACTTGTTCTCAAAACCTGAACTTACTCCTGTTCTTTGCCGCCTTTTTTCACTTCCTTATTCCAAAGGTGTTTTTTCTTCTGCTTGGAAATTTGCTCATATCCAGCCAGTTCCTAAAAAGGGTGACAAATCCCTCCCATCCAATTATCGTCCCATTGCAATTACTTCTACTCTTTTTAAAGTAATGGAGAAATCAATTAACTGCCAATTCTTAAACTACCTAGAAACCTTCCGTCTGATCAACAATCGCCAGTATGGATTTCGTCAATGTCGATCCACTGGTGATATTCTGGCTTATGTTACCCATTTATGGACTAATTCAATGGAAAGGTTCTATGAAACACAAGTAGTTGCTCTTGACATCTCAAAGGCTTCAGATTGTGTTTGGCATAAAGGTCTTCTAAACAAGCTTCCATCTTATGGTTTGCCAACTGTTTTTTGTAATTGGTTATCCAGTTTTCTCTGTGATCACTCACTGAGGGTGATGGTAAATGGCTCTGTCTTCTAACTTCTCCATTAATGCCAGTGTCCCCCAAGGTTCAGTTCTTTCCTCCACTCTTTTCCTCTTGTATATTAATGACCTTCTTCCATTGACTGGAAATCCTATCCATAGTTTTGCCGATGATAGCACATTGAATTCCACTTTCCATTTTGAGAAACCTTGCCCTGCTCTATCAGCTTCAACTTCTCGAAAATCTGCTACCAATTTCTTAAATGCCGATCTTCAGGAAATTCTCCAGTGGGGCAAAGACAACTTAGTTGATTTCAATCCTTCTAAAATTCAGTCTTAAATCATATCTCGCAAAAAAGATTCCTCTGCTCCTATGCTTATCTTTGGTGACACTCCGATTTCTAGCCAAAATGATATATTCTCTTTTGGGGATTACCCTGACTTCTAATCTCTCTTTGCACAAGCACATTACAAATATTGCTTCTTCTGCATCTAAAAAACTTGGGTTTTCTCTTTCGTTCTCGGCGTTACTTTTCTTCCAAACACCTGCTCATTCTATATAAATTGCTAATCCGCCCTACCATTGTTGTTGTTGTTTGGTTTTTAGGAGCATTAGCAACTAAGGCCATAATGCTCCGGGAATATGCGGTGGTCATTCCCTTGACCTTTCCACATCCTCCGTATTTGGTGGTGACAGGCTCGAACCCCAGTCTAATCAAGCATGTGCTACGCACTGCTGCTCCTTCCCACCTGGCTACGGACCACCGTACCATGAAATATTGTTCCCACATCTGGGGCGGTGCCCCAAAAACCTCTCTCAGGCTTCTTGATTCCATTCAGAAGAGGGCAATTAGGTTAATTAATGATTCATCTCTAACAGAGTCTCTCCACTCGCTGTCTCATAGATATACTGTTTCTGCTGCATGCCTCTTCTACAGATATTTCCATGGGCACTGTTTTTCTGAATTGGCTTCCATAATTCCCGATCTCTCTTTCAAAACAGTCCAAAAATGTGCCGCCACCAGCCAACATACATTTACTGTCCAACTTCAAATTCACAGAGCCAACTTTTCATCTTCCTTGTTTATTCATTCAACTGCTGTTTTCTGGAACAACCTTTCTTCATACATATTTCCTGAAAATTACAGTCTGCAGAAGTTCAAGTCCAATGTCAACAAATATCTTCTTTCATATTCTCAACCTGCAACCCAAGCATGGTACTAGTACTATAGGTTCTGATATCTCTCATGTTTGGGGTTTACATAAAAAAAAAAAAAGAGAGAGAAAAAGAAAGAAAGGAAACATTTCAATATCTGGCTGTTATAAAGGATGGGAAAAGGGAGTCAAGGTTAGGAAACCTAAAGGATGGGTGTGCACTTCCCCACAATAAGTTGCAAATACTGGATAAGGAGTGGCATGTTTAATACACAAATATTAATTATGTTATGAACGCTTACCAAAGAGTGGATTTTATTAATGAAAGATGACTGATGACTCAGATACAGGCACTCCTTAAGGTAATGTACTTAATTGGTTTTTTTCATGTACATAATCCATTTCGTACACAAGTTCAACTATCTTGTAGATACATGTACAGTACAGTACAGTACAATACACCGAGATTATAACCCCCAACAAACATCATCATGTACAGCATTTTACAATTTGTAACTGAGTTAAATGAGGCTGAAAAAACATACAATGAATAATAATGTAGAGTACAGTATTTATTCAAAACTAATTTAATCTAAATACGATACGTAATTCAATTTAATCTACGATCAAATCATTTTACGATGGACTCTCCAAAACAAAATACAGTTAACTATACAATATGTAGTAAGTGCCGGTAATTGTGATCAAGTCTGTGAACTGAATTTCAATTGTATTAAACGGCAATTCTAATAAGCAAAAATGGAAGAAATATTATCCACAGGCTATAAAAGTAAAGATATAGAGCACAAATTTACACTTTACTTCCTCCAATTAACAGAATCAAATGATGCGTGAAAATCAGAAGAATATTTCTCACAGGTTAGAAAAATAAAAATAAATTTACGCTTACGTATATACCTTAATTAATAAGTGTAACTAATTGATATTTCTGTTCACTGACTTTTTTTTTCTTTTTTTTTTTCATAAAATTTAAGCAGTAAGAAAATAAGCAATCAATAACAAAGAACACGGAATGCACAAATTTCAACTAACACGATACGTGCAAGAAAGTTTTCTTGTAAAGAAAAGATTATGAAAATTTATTTATGTTTTTTTTTTTATATGATCAAAGATTTCAGCAAAGGGAAAGCACATTTCACCAATAATGTAAAATTTCACAGAATTCCTGCTATCAGTATCATCGCAAATGCAATAAGATCAAGTTTACTACCCGTTTTTAATAGATTGCACTAACAGAAAAGCCCAATAAACCGGAAACTACTAATTGTTTTATGGTAGTGACCTCCAGAAATCTGCTTTAGAAAAATATCACGAAGGCATTCAAAATTGATTCTTATAACCAATCATAGCAACAGATTTGTGGTTTGTACGTATCTGCGAGTTGTACATAAGTCATTTGTATGTAAGTAGAGGAGTGCCTGTGTAAAGGAAGTAAAACAAAGTTATTTCAATCATAATTGAAACTGAAAATAATAAAGATAAATTTTACGATTAATAACAGAACACAACAGATAGAGTGAAGGGAAAGATAATAACACTTGGAGATCTGAATAATCAGTTAAAAGGAAGATACAATAAATGAAAATAATGAAAGGTTATTCCAAATGTGCATTGCTAATATAGCCTTTTAATCACTAACACAAACTTTTTGCTATGATATCAGTGCAGTACAAGGCAGTGTTCATTCTCTTGCTTTTCTATTGGATTGTTCTTTTTAAAATAAGTTTGCTATATCTGTATGTGAAACCTTAGCACTCAAGATGAGAAAATTCTATCTGCCTATCGAATCTAAACACTCTATTGTTGAAGATGCTGGAAAAAACTACACTTTTTAACTGCATATTTTTATCACTCTTAAGATGCACATTTTACTTTTAACTTTAACCTTGTACTGTTTGAGAATCAATATCATTTTAAAAGAGATAACATAACATTGACAAAACCTGAAATATTCATTTATTCCAAAGCTTTAACATGAGTACGAATAACCCTCAAGCAATTTCAATGACCATCAAAAAAAAAAAAAAAAAAATCATCTGAAAACTGATGTGATACAGAGGGAAAAAAAAAGTTCATCTGCTAATGTTTGCTCTAATTGTCACTTTAACATATTTTGATATCAAATTAATAAAACTAAAAAACTTTAATCATTAAAATAAATAAATTTACATTTAATCTTGAGATGTCTGAAGCTAGAAGAGCATATATATTCATCATGACTGAATATATATTGAATTACTAGCTACCAATTTTTTGGTGCTACAGCTCACAATGAGTGATGCAATTATCATAGTAGAATATATACTTGAACCCAACCCTCCTTACCTTGTGGTTATGCATGCTAACCTTGGAACAATGGCCAGCCCTAATATGAAACATCTATGTATTTATTTTAGGCATGTCTCTCAATTCTGCATCCCATTATAACAGCATCATTTAAAGGCCATTAAAAATGTTGAGTTTAAGCAAAAACACTATAAGTACTTTTACTTCTAATTTTCTTAGTGCTTTTTATCTCCACTACTGCACTTATTACATTATACAAGCAACTTATACTTCCTTCCAATTTTACATTACGGGTATGTCATCTGGATGCCTATGAAAGACATATGAAAGGATCCAATGCTATGATCATCTCAATTAAACACTGCCATGATCATCGCAACTAAACACTGCCATTCCACATTTTAATGCAAGGCCATAATTGTTTTATCATTCTTCACTGTCTATTACACCTGGTACTGTTTAAAATTTGTTTACACACACATTGTTAGTAAATATACTGCTAGCTTCTTCATTAATTTTAAGTTCCTCTATATCACATCAGGTTTCTGCATTGCTTGTTGATGATAACTCATTATGTATAGGTTGTCATCTGCACACATATTGTAGGATATACTTCAAGTATGGCTAATTCATAATATGACGGGCATTTAAAAGGTTTATGGCATGAGTACGAAAGGGTAATGGTATAGTTTTAAAAATTTCTGTATTTAATATATAACACTTCAAATAGTAGCCCACTAAGTGTCATACAGTTTTAATAATGTCTTTTTTAATTATAAGTGTGAATGAAGAAAGATGGACAAAATCAGTCACTGTGAAATCAACCAATGTTTGGATGGGGGGGGGGGGTAAAGGGCCTAACACCAAAGGCAATTCGTGAGAATATGGTTACAACATTGGAGAAGGATGCCCATTCCTATTCTATGGTTAAGAAGTGGACAGTAGAATTTATAGGATGGAGGGAGGGCCTGGGAAAGCATGAGATGTCCATCACTCCAGAAGTTGTCGACAGTACACACGATCTGGTGATGAGTGATTGACAAGTGACAATTCAGTACATCACTACTGTCTTGGGCATCTTATCAGAACATGTACCACGTAATAACAGAAGTGTGAAAAAGATATCACCATGTGGGTCCCAAAGTTGTTGACAGCAGATCAAAAATGCACAAGAGTTGTCAAATCAAGGGAACATTTGCATCATTTTCATGCAGATCCAGAAAATTTCCTTGCTAGGTTTGTGACTATGAATGAGATATTGTCCATCACTTTCAGCCAAAGACAAAAGACTTACCGAAACAGTGTAAACACAACAATTCATTTACCTCCTCCAAAGAAAGCCAAGTCGATTCCTTCTGCCATCACCTTGCTAGCATTGGTTATTTGGGATGCTGATGGAGTGTTACTAGTGCATTAAATTCAGAAAGACCAGTCACAGGAGCATGTTATGCAGACCTTGTGATGCAATTTGGAAGAAAACAAACAGCAAAAAAGTTTGTCCCATCAGGACAATGTGCCTGCTTACAAGTCTGTCATTACAATGGCTCACTACACGAGTGCAACTTTCAAATTTAGGACCACCCCCATATTCACAAGATCAAGCACCATTTCCTATTTCACTATTTCCTAATTTGAAAAAATACCTCGCTTACATCCACTTTCCGGCAGTGACATCACTGCTGCAGTGGATGCATTCTTGGAGGCCCAAGAGAAAACTTTCTTCACATCTGGAATCAACGCAGCATTGCAGTGTCGGAAGCAAAAGTGTACTGATTCCAAAAGGGACTACATTGAAAAGTAGTGTTACCAGACTCCTCAAATAAACCCTTCATACTCAGGCCACCAACTTTTCAAATGCCCCTCGCAGAACTATAAACTAAATATGTTCATTTAATTTGTTCTCCTCTAATAAATTTTTCACCCTAAATAACCAATCTTATACCATATGAGTTTTTTAGGTTAGTTTACTTACCCTACTGACTAAATGTACTATACAATTAGGTAATGTTTCAGGAACCTTGCTGGAACCCATCATCAGACCTCGACAGGCCTCGCATAAGGCGACTTCGATTAACACGTTTATCAGTTACCACTATTTTAAAAAATTATACCACTTTTCACGATGCAAATTTCCAGTTAATGCGATCTGTAAGTGATAGTTGAAAAAAAATTTGAATCGCATACTAAGCTTACCACGTGTCGGACAGCAATAAACAAGCATTTGCCTGCTGCCTGCCTCAGTGTGTTCCATCAACCATTAGAAGAAGACTTGTTACTCGTCTGTCTCCCGCTAACAGAGTCACTTGCAGTTTTGCATTTAAAAATTCAAATTTTTAAATGCAAAAAAAAGAGAAAACTTAATTTTTAAATGAGCCAGAGAAAAATGTTACTGCAAAGGAGATAACATAATAAAATAACTAGGTGAAATCTTTTGTATCGCAGAGAACCTCAAACAAAAAGGTTTGAGTTTCCCTGCAATATTTATTTTGCCAGGGCCTAGAAAAGATTGCCGTTGGCTATCGGAAATTAATTGATGAAAAAACAAAAGCAAACACTGTTCAAATATTTCCGTAACAAATAGTTTCTTCATTGTGTATTTTATGCCAGAGGTTCCCAAACTTTCTCAGTTCACAGCACCCTTAGTGTCTCAATAATTTTTTTCACAGCACCCCTAGGTCAAAAGAAATACCTAACAGTTCCATTTATTAAATAATTTGATTTAACTTTCTTTAATTTAACTTCCTTCTTTAATTTAACTGGATAGATCTCATCCACCCCAGGTGCCTTCCTTATGTTTAACTTCAACAATTTCTCCTTCACTTCACTCTCAGTTATTACAAAATCATTTAGCTCCCTGCCAGAGTTTGATAAACTTCTGGCACTCTTCTCCCTGAATAACTTGTCATGTGTGAATGTGGATGCAAAATACTCATTCAGTTTGTCAGCTATCTCAGCAGGATCATCAACAGTCGAACCATGGATACCGAGTGGACCAATCTGATTCATCCCCTTCCTTCTGGAGTTTACATAAAGAACTCTTTGGTGTTTTTCTTTCCATCCTTTGCCAAAGACTTCTCGTAATCTGCCTTCACCTGCCAAATTGCTTTTGTGACTTGATTACAGACTAGTTTATATCTACCATAGGCTTCTTCTGTCACTTGATAATTTATATGCATCCCATGCATTTTTTCTAACAATTTCTAAAAATCATTATTTGAACAAATAACGATTCTTCTGAAATAATTTTTGGCAATATTTAGTACAAAAAATCATTGCACTGCTGAGAAGTTTGCCATGACAAGATTTTACTGAAGAATGGCTTCAGGGAGTGATAAAAGTTCACTCAACTGCTTTTTAAAACATGTTTAAAAAAAAAGAAAGAAAATAGCATGAACATGTTAATATATAAAATAAATTGTGGAGCCGACCGGGCTAGCCGGGTAGGTAAAGTGCCTGCCTGGCAACCCAAAGGTCGCGGGTTCGATTCCCGCCTCAGGCTGCATATCATGATGGTGCCGAACCAACCAGTTGGTTGGATATCCCGGCCACAATACAAGAAGGAAGCAAGAAAAAACTGGTTCTTTCGTGTATTGATCACATCATACGAAATAAATAAAATAAATAAATTGTGGAAATAAGAAGATATTATACAGTTTAAATGTTATTTGTGGAAACAGGAACATATTACACAATTTAAAAGTCAGTTATTAAAAATGGAATACATTACCCTCTAGTAACATCTCTACACCATGCCAAAAGAGTTTTTTCTAGGTTTGTTTGCTGTAGCTCCTGTGATACACTTTTGAGAACACCATGGACCTAGATTGTATATTTTATATATATATATATATATATATATATATATATATATATACACACCCATAAAAAATATATATATATATATATATATATATATATATATATAACATAATATACATAAAAAGTTTATATTTATTTAAAAACATGTTTATTTTAACCACTGATATTTGTTTAATAATAATTTGTTCGTACATACAGTATATGACAATATCTTTATATATACAGGTATATACAGTAAAATCACAAATCTGGAACTATTTTAAATTTGAAAAATTTACTGAAGGGAGTTTTCTCTGCAGGCTTAATGTTTATTTTATTTTTCATATATTATGCTGGAAATTTACTTCGTCAACTTAACTGTGTGTTATTTTGCTCTGTCATCAGTTTTGACAATTCAATGTATTTCTCTTCACATTAAACTTTCCTGTGCTGATGAAATAGCAGTCAGGGATAAGTTCCCCAAACATCATATTCAAAGTGCTACGTGCAGGGGGGGAGACTTAGTTTCAATAAGTATGGTTGAAAATATGGAATTAACCCTTTCTTTTTATGGCACACTCACCTGAGAAAATCACATGGGGCTGTTTCAATGATGTATTCTTCAATAGAAAATATTAATATTAAGAGAAAAAGAGAACAAATAAGACTAAAATACAATAAAAACATCTCCAAAGGCCGAAGTGCACTTGCCATTCTGGTTCATTTCCCCAATTTCAATATAATTTGCATAAATGCTTTTCTTTTTTAAATTGTTGAAACAAAACAGAATGGCAAGGTGCAGTTTTGCTTTTTGAGAAGTTTTTATTCTTAATCTACTTCACTTTGCTTTTTTTTTCTTCTTAATATTCATATTATATATTAAAGAATACATCACTGAAACTACTCCACATAGTTTGTTCAGGTGAGTGTCATAAAAAGAAAAAATCGTTAATACCACATTTTAGACTGACCATTATCGACACTAACAGTTGCTGAATAACTGTAAAAAATTTATTTTTGTTACTCTGTGCCTAAACAAATATATTTTGAAATACAAACAGGTGAAGGAATTTAATAGCAGAAAAACTTTGCTAGATATCTCAAGTAAGAGGAATGGGTTTCTTTAGCTGAGGATCAGAATTCCAAAAGTGCAACTGTACCAGAACTATTCTTGATTTACTTCGCAGTCAGGGCAATGTTGAGAAAAAATAAGTTAGGGTTAAATTAGAAATTGTCTGCAATTCTGCCAAGATATGGTAGGAAGGAGTATGTGACAAGAGCCTTATCAATCAATTAGGTCCAGGAGAGATTGTGCAGACTGTCTGGTAGAATTTTTCTCAGCATGGTCTGTGTTTGTTAACAAGAGAGGCTGCTTCTACAGGGAGGGGATACACCTAAATAGAAAACATGCAAGAATATTTGCTGATGCTATCGAGGCAGTGTCAGGTAGGTAGGAAAACTGCTAGCTTGGGGGGGGGGGGACACAGAGACTAATAAATTAACAATAGCTGCACACAAAAGTGAAAGTAATTCTTGCACTGCTTCTATTGGAATGAGCAGCAGCCTAGAAAGCAAGGTGCCAGGGATTTCAAGGACTGCTTGTAGTCATCATGAAACAAGAAAATACATGGGCTGTGTTAGAGTAACTAAGAGTAAGAACAGATGCATGTATACTTGCATGTATGCCAAGGCTAGGAGTATAGTAAATAAATTTGATGAATTTGAAGTGCTGGTCAAGACATCAAAGGCAAATATTGTTGGAATATCAGAGACATGGTGTCACATAGATATAAGGAAGGCAGAATTGAATTTGGGGAATACAATGTGTACAGAAAGGACAGACAGGATAGGAAGGGAGGAGGACTTATGCTGTTAGTTAAGGAACACAAAATTTAAGGCAGTGCATCCAGTTAACATGGGTGGCCAATGCAATGTTGAGTCAGAGTGGTGTGGTATAAGCACTGGGAAACAAGAAACGAGAGTATGAGTGTGATATACACCAAATGACTGTGATGAGTACAATGAAAAATTGTAAAGTAAATAGAGTAAGCCAGTAAATCAGAATGTCTTAAAGGCAGGATTTTAGCTATCACTCACACACTAGCAATAGTTCTGTGGATTTATTAGATGACTGATTTCTGCAGCAGGATGTAAGAGAGGCAGCAAGACAGAGAAAGAGGGAGAGGCAATACTCCTGATCTGATTATTCAAAAATCTGCATATAAAAGAACCACTAGGTGTCAGTGATCACAGTGTACTAATGTGGAATTCAATTAAAAGACATAACTACTATCAAGAGTAAAGGGAAAGCTTTGGTAAGGGTGATTACAGTGGTTTCACACAATTTTTAAATTCTATGCAGTGGGACCAACTGATGAAGATACTGGCTTTTCATACCAACTAAGAAATACTCTTCAAGGTATAGGGGTAAATGGATGTCAGATGAACTAATGAGACTTGTGGCAGAGATGAAAAATGCATGGGATACATATAAATTATCAGGCGACATAGACGCCTATGTTAGAATTAAACTAGTCTGTAATCAACACACAAAGGAAGTCAGGCAAGTGAAGGCAGATTACAAGAAATCTTTTGGCATAGGATGCAAAGAAAAACAACAAGGACTTCTTTATTTATGTAAACACTAGAAGGAAGGGGACAAACCAAATTGGTCCACTTGATATTGATGGTTCAACTATTGGTGATCCTGCTCAGGTTGCTGACAGGCTGAATTGGTATTTTGCATCTACATTCACTTATAAGGAATTATTTAGAGAGGAGAATACCAGAATTTCATCAAATTTTAACAGAAAGCTAAATGATTTTGTGATAACTGAGAGGAAAGTGGAAGAGAAACTGTTGAAACTAAACATAAAAAAGCCACTTGGGGTGAATAGGATCTATCCAATTATATTAAAGGAGGCAGCAAAAGAGGTTAGAAACTCACAGCAATAATTATGAGAGCATCTCTGGATTCAGGGGATGTCCCTAGACTGGAGATATGTGAATGTATCCCCAATTCTCTGAGGATCAAAGGGTAACAAGTAATAATACACCTGTTAGCTTAACATCAGTTTCAGAGAAAATAATAAAGTCACTGGCTATAGAAGTAACACAGGATCATCTAGACAGGAGTGCAATTATGCTTTAGTCACAACATGGATTTGTTAAGGGGCAATTTTGTCTGACCAATTTGATTGGATGCTATGATTCAGCAAGAAAGCAACTGGATGCAAAAAATAATTTTGATATTATATACTTTAATTTCAGGAAATCTTTTAATACTGTTGTGCATAAAAGAATCCTGTATAAATTGGATCAGTGTGGCAATAAGAGAAAGTTACTGCTATGGATAAAGGGATGGTTGAGTAGGAGAAGACAGAGTGGTTAGTTTCTGCAGATGATACAAAGGTTGGCAGGGTGGTTAATGACTGTAATTATAGTATGCTACTGCAACAAGATCTAGAAAAATTAGGAAGATCGATTGAGAAATGGCAACTGAGTTTTAACATTCACAAATGCAATGTACTAAATTGTTGTTTGTTATTTGGTTTTTTGGAGCATTAGCAACTATGGCCATATTGCTTCGGGGATGTGCGGTGGTCATTCCCTGACTTTCTGCATCCTCCGTATTTGGTGGTCATGGGCTCGAACCCCGGTCTAATCAAGAAGTGTGTGCTATGCACTGCTGCTCCTGCCCACCTGGCTACAGCGGTGCCTGCAAAGTACTACATGTGGATAGCTGTAACCCCAGAGTGACATACTAACTGTGTGGTACTAAACTCGGGATAGTGGAAAATGAAAAGGACATGGGGATAATTGTGCAATCTGATATGAAGTTCTCTGAGCACTGCAGACATTCTGCAAGGACAACTCATGGGATTTTGTCAATTACATACAGGAATTTTGCTAGCAGAGATAAGGATGTGATTATTCCATTGTATAAGGCAATGGTCAGGCCAAATCTTGACTGCTGTAACAGGTGCAGATAAGGGCAACAAGATTGGTGAGGGGAACAAAGGGGTGCTCTTATCAAGAAAGGCTTCAGTTCTGCAAACTGCAGCATCTGGAGACTAGGCACCACCTAAGCCGTGATCAGATCTGATTGAGGTGTTTAAGGCTTTGAATGACCTGAGCAAACCCAATGCTAATGGTATTCTTGCTCAGACTATGCATATGTGGGGGACATAACTTCAAACTGAGGAAAGATGGTTGCAGAATAATATGTGGAGGTTTGCCTTCAGCTAATGGGTGGTTCACTGCTGTAACAATCTATTGGATGGGTCAGATAGGCGAGATGGGAGTGTATTTTTTTTTTTTTTTGCTGATGCTGTTTAAGCTTGCTTTCTTGTATCATTTCCCTCTATTAATACCAAAGTACAGAAAGTTAGCAAAAAAATCAGCTAATCATTTTGAAGTTAGTGTAAGAGGCCTAATAAAGGCTTATTCTCTAAAAGAACTTAACAATCATTTTTATTGTGACATAACATTCTGTGGATGGGGTCCTGTAAAACTTAATTAAAGAGAATTATGAATTGTATGCATTGGGCATGAGTTTGCCTATATTTTCCTTCTGAATTTGAATTGAATGAGTTCAATTCAAACAAGACATGAACATTTGCAATTTGCTATAGAAGTAACTTTTTTATGTATAAAAGAATAAAAAGTAATTCTTTTTACATTATCCACAAATGGCCAACTTCCAAAGATGTAAGAATGTGAAGCTGTGTACAGTGATTAAAGTGCATTTGACTGTTCCTAATTAAATTTATATTTCTGTAATATATATAATTTTTTAAGAATATAATCTTGTATTTTTTACAGAAATATGCAGTTAGTTATTCATAGAGCAAAAAAGTAATACATAACAGCAGATTCTAAAGAATGTTATTTAAATCCAACATTATGTATATGCAATTAACAGATTGATTATACCTATATCTACTTTGGACACTCACCTAACACCAAGTGCTATCCAACACAATGCACATAACTGTGGCATCATTCATAAATTTAATACATATTTTCTTCACTAAGGAATTTAGATACACATCAAAACACTTTTTTCTTTGTTCTTACTGTAAACACTAAGATGGTGCAATCACTAAAATTTTAATTAAATGTTTAGAATAACTAATTGCATAGCTACATAAAACAAAGACGAACATAATGTAGCACAGCCCACTGGAATAATTAGCAAAATACAATATCACTATATTTCTTTTTGTCATTAAACAATAATGATATATACAAATACACTTACCTGCCAATGGAGAATAATGCTCCAGACTAGACCTAGAGTTAACTTAGGATTACCATCAACAATATCATTGGTACTGATATTAACAAGCTTCACCTAGAAAATCAGATGTGAAAAAGAAACTATTACTCAAATTAAGAATAAAAATTATTACATTTCAATATTCGGGTTTCTAAATATAATTTTTTCATAGAAAATTAACACTCACGTAATTAGAGTATCCTATCCTACGGTAGTGTATTACTATCCTATGCTTAAGAAAATGTTGTCCTAAAAAAACAGTTTATATTTTCTCAAAATACTTTTAATAAAGAGCACTCCCTAAAAAAAGTACTTATTTATAGGAAATCGGTAATGTTCTCAAATAAACATCTATGATTTAATACAATGTGAAATGTTTCTGGTTTATTCATAAAGCACCATCATAAATCATCAACAAAATTTATAATTCAATCAGAAGGTAGCAGTCCTAATAAATACAAAAGTTGTACTTAGGTTTCAAGGCACATTAAGTAACAATGTCTGTTATGTGGTGTTTGTCAGAACATAAAATTCACTAATGTAATAAATATAACAAAAAATCATGTGTAGAGCATAATTAACTATAAAAGATGATTCCTGCAACCATCAAGAAAAGGCCAGTTCCAACGTAGACAGTTCCTGAAGTGAGGAGAAGAGAGAAAGGGGTAGGGGACGTGGTAGTGAAGTTTGGGAGAGCAACTTCCCAAGGTTCATTACAGATTAACACAGATGAAAACCTATAGTATGCACAGCATCTATGCAGCACTAGATACCCAAAAAGTGCCACAACACAATTATATAATTGTCTCAACAAGGCATAATAACAAAAGTTGTTATGCCTTATTGAGATAATCAAAAAGACAAATGAGTGCGCTTCTAATCTAATTTAATATGCTCTGTACTCCTTGGGTGACATAAGTTTGAAGGAAACACCTTCTTCAAACACACAATGGCTGGAGATGAATCCTGGATATACTATTACACACCAGAAAACAAATATAAAAGTTCAGAGTGGTGCCATCCAATCTCATCTTGACAAAAGAAAATCTGTACCAAAGCCAAGAAAGTGTTACTCACTTTATTCTTGAATTATAAATGAGTGATTCTGGAATATTATCTGGAGAGAAGAGAAACAGTGATAAGTGACAGATACCATCACACGCTTCTAAACCATTTAAAGACAGCACTATAAAAAACATCACGGTTTGTTGTCCTCAGGTGTTGTACCTAAAACATGATAATGCCCATCCTCGCACTGCCTGTTCTACAGTAAATCAGGTACAAAGGTGATAATGTTTTAGTTATTACCCCGACCTCCACATTCAGACTTAGGTGATTATCATCTTTTTTTTTTTTTTGGACACTAAAAGATGCACTAAGAGGACACCACTTCTCATCAGATGAAGAGGGCAAGAAAGTGGTGATAATCACTTGTAGTGACTTGCACATAAGAGGTACTGCTACATGAGATAGTGTATTTTGTGACAATACTTAGTTTGCTTTTTTTTTGCTACATACATACATACATAAAGCTTTTGACAACCCAGGTACAATAATATCTTATACCCCTTGTATTCCTGAAGCCGTCACTCTAAATTTACTGAGTTTTCTAAATTAAGCTGTCTCAATAGTTTAGAAATTATAATTTAAAAAATATATTATTAATACCTTAATATATTGTTAATATTTGGAATGTAATATGAAATAATATTCCAAAATGAATTATCGTTACTATAGTTTATCATAATTTCATTATTTACGAGGGCTGTTCAATAAAAATTATCATAACTTTCTTTACCTACGACATACCTTTATTAATTGACCATATTTGATGGTCCTTTTCAAAGTAGTCCCCATTTGATGAAATGGATTTATTCCAACATTTTTTCCATTCTTCAAAAACACGGTGGAAACCATTTATTGCCATGCATTTGAGAATCACTTCAGATGTCTTTACAACATCTTCTGACAACTGCCAGCAATTTCCACACAGCTCCTTCCTTAACTTTGGAAATAAATAAAAAAAATCACAAGATGCAAGGGCATGGCTGTAGGGCAGATGAGGAACACGTCTGACATTAATGCTGGCCAAGTACTCTATGATAACATGAGCAATGCAAGGTCTTGCATTATCATGATGTAATATCCACTCACCAACCTGCATGCAGCTGTGGTTGTTTGCGACGAATGCAACACCATTTGCGGTGTCACATTCATAGCAAACAGTCATATGATGTGGCACAATATGCTAGTAAACCATTCCTTGAATGTCAAAAAAAAAAAAAAAAAAAAAAAAGATGACCATAACCTTTCCTGAAGAAGCCACGACTTTTGCTTTTTTTGGTGTTGGTGATGATGTAGATTTCAAAACAGAGATTTTCTGTTACTCTCTGGGTTGAAATGATGCAGCCATGTCTCATCCACCATTATCACAAGGTGATAATGGCAGAACCTCACCATCTTCAGTAACCATCCACTGCAGATCCTGACAAACATCCATGCAAACTAGCCAATGCTCGAGTGTGAGTAGTCTTGGAACCCAGAGTGCACAAACAAGTGCCATATGCAAATGATCATGGAGAATACCATGCATGATCATTCATCGTAAGCCTCTTTTAACATTTCATCATTTCAGCTGATGTTTTCTTGAAACGGAAACAAAATCTGAGAGCAGCATACTGTTCCTCGCATATGACATCCATTGTTATGTAAGCTAAACTGAACAGACAAACTTAACCGACTTCCAAGGTCACACCATGCACAGTTTCTATGCAATGCAGCTTGGTTTGGTCGTAAATTCCACAGCTCTGCTAGAAATAGCAAGCAGTACAGTTTTTCATAAAAAATTATGATCATTCTTTATTGAACAGCCATCACATATTAACAGATTCATTCTACATTCATAAGTACTTACATTACTATCTTCCAGAACTTTTAAGGCACGAACTACGTTGTTTAAATGATGAACCCTTAACTGACCCTTTTCCCTTCTCTGAAGGAAAAAATAAAATAAAAAGCTATTCATGTAATTATATTTTGATTAAATTACTAACAAAGTGAAAAAACTAAAAACATTGCTCAAACATTTTTAACAGTTCCTTCTGTGAAAAAAAAAAAATGCAGTATATTTTACTACTTTATCTAAAAATATATAACAAAAAAAATTGTTAAAGAAAACAGTATTTTTAATGAATTGGCAAATTAAATTAATAAAACAGCAACCCTCTACAATCTAGTTAATGTTCTGGAGGTTAAAACCAAACATTTTTGATTCTATATCTAAAAAAAATTTTAAAGCAAGACTGCTCATATTTCTTCTCAAAGAAAAACTGCAACATTAAATTTCATGTTTTCAAAGGGAAATGTGCATGTGCATGTTTTAGGAAACCCCCAAACATGAAAACTATCAGAACCTATAGTACTTACTATCACGAGTGAATTGAAAGTGGAAAACATGAAAGAAAATATTTGTTGACATTAGATTTGAATTTCTGTAGATTGTACTTTTCAGAAAATATATGTGGAGGAAAGTTGTTCTAGAAAACAGAAGCAGAAGGGATATATAAGGAAAAAGAAAAGTTCATTTGGAGTTGGGCAGTGAATGAATGCTGACTGCTTGCAATACATGTTCAGGCTGGTTTGGAAGAGGTGGGAATTACCGAAGCTGATTCAAAAGACCAGTGCCCATAGAAGTACAGAAAAGGCATGCAGCAGAAACAAGGACATCCATGAGACAGAGTGTGGAGAGACTTTGTTCAAGGTGGTCATTAATTAACTTAACTGCCCTCGTTTGAATGGAATCTAGAAGCCTGAGAGAGGTTTTGGGAGCACCACCCTACATATGGCAACAATATTCTGCGGTAGAGCAGATCTGAGATTTATACAAAGCGAGAAGCTGTTTAGGAGAAAAACAATGCTGAGAGCAAAAAAGAAAACCCAGTTTTTATATGCAGAGGAAGCAATATTTCTAATATGCTTATACCAAATATAAATTAGCAGTCAGAGTAATCCCTAATAAAAATGTTATCTTGTCTAGAGATCTGATTGTCATCAAAGATAAGCATAAGAACAACAGACTCCTTTTTGCTAAAAGACATGATTGAATTTTAGAAGGATTGAAATTTACTACATTATCTTTGCCCCATTGGAGAATTATTTAGATATCAGCATTTAAGGAATTAGTGATGGATACTCAAGAAGACAAAGCTGTTTATGCAAGGGAATGTTTCTGTGAAAGAAGGTCATTATACAAGAGAAAAAGAGTGGGAAAAAGAATAGAACCTTGGCAAACACCAGCATTAGTGGAAAAGTTAGAAGACAAAGAGCCATCTATCAACACCCTCACAAGCAGTTAGGAAGGAAACTCGATACCCATTGCAAAAAACACAGCAATCCATAAGATGGAAGTTTGTTCAGAAGACCTTTATGCCAGATACGAGTGAAAACTTTGGAAATATCAAGAGCAACTGCTTGAGTTAAACCAAACTTGTCCATGATAAGATAAGCCAATATATTACCAGTGGATCAACACTGACAGAATCCATATTGGAAATCACTGATCAAATGAAAGGTTTCAAGATAGTTCAGGGTTAGTGGTTAATAAATTTCTCCATTACTGTGGAAAGAGTAGAAGTAAGCACAGTGGAATGATAATTGGATGGGAGAGATTTATCAGCCTTTTTAGGAGCTTGTTGGATGCAAGCAAATTTCCAAGCAGAAGGAAAAAGACCAGTGGAATAAGAAAAGTGAAAAAGTGACAGAACTGTAGCAACTTCAGGAGTGCATGTTTTGAGAATAAGCAGAAAAATACCATCAGGACCTGGAGCTTTCTTGGCATCACGACTGTTCAAAATTCTTCTGATATCCTTTTGACGGAAAGCAAAAGGAGGCACTGAGTGGAATGTATTGGGATAAGGGGTGGTTTACCAAGACAATCAATACAAGAATCAGAAGAAAAGTAGGTGGTTTACCAAGACCATCAATACAAGAGCCAGAAAAAAAAAGTAGGATTCTAGCAAGTCAGCTTTATCTCTAGCTGAGGAGGCAACAGAACCATCAGGTTTTAACAGAGGTAGAAATACAGATGGTCAAAATTTGTTGCCAATTGCTTTTGCAAGAGACCAGAATGCCAGACTGCCATTTGGACAAGAAGCAAGTATTCTACTCTTAGCCTGTTTGAAATCTAGTTTGGATTGATTAATTAATTACTACTCTATAATTGTTGCAAACCTTAGTGTAGGCAGAAAATGGACCTGGAGATTTGGATGTGAGCCAATTGCAATATGCAACATTATTATCCTGAACAGGCTTAGCACATGACAATCCATTAAATTAAAATATGATGATGTAATAAAATAAGATGTACATGCTGTATAAAAATAAGATGTACATGCTGTATTAAAGTAAGATAGTAGTAGTGGCATGTGATGCAAGAAAGCAAATGTATGAGCTTATGCAGCATCAGCCAAAAAAAAAAAAAAAATCACACCATTCCCTCCAAATGCCTGTCCAGTTCCTCCTTAAATTTATTCAACCTATCAACTTCCACAACAACAGATGGAAGTTTGTTCCAGCAATTAACCACCCGCTGGCTAAAGGCAAATTTCCACACATCTATTCTACATCTGTCTTTTCTTAATTTGAATTTATGACCCCTTAGGTTCGTAATCTGAACAAGTGGAAGGATCCCATCAGAATTCAGCGTGCTCAATCCATTCAAGGCCTTATATACCTCAATCAGATCACCGCACAGGTGCCTAGTCTCCAGCCACTGCAATTTGCAGAACTTAAGCCTCTCTAGGTAAGAGGATCCCTTCATTCCCCTCACCAATCTTGTTGCCCTTCTCTGTACCCGCTCAAGTAAATCTACATCCTTCCTAAAATGAGGTCTCCAGACCTGTACGCAGTACGCAAGGCGTGGCCTGACCATTGCCTTATACAGAGGGATAATCACCTCCTTTTCCCTGCTAGCAAAATTCCTATATATCATTGACAAAACCCCATGACCTGCCCTGGCAGCCTGTCTGCATTGCTCAGAGAACTTCATATCTGACTGCACAATTACTCCCAGGTCTTTTTCATTTTCTACCACCTTAAGATGTACATGATGTATTAAAGTAAGATGTACATGATGTATTAAAGTAAGATGTACATGATGTATTAAAGTAAGATGTACATGCTGTATTAAATAAGAATCCATTAAAATAAAATATGATGATGTAATAAAATAAGATGTACATGCTGTATAAAAATAAGATGTACATGCTGTATTAAAGTAAGATGTACATGCTGTATTAAAGTAAGATGTACAAGATGTATTAAAGTAAGATGTACATGATGTATTAAAGTAAGATGTACATGATGTATTAAAGTAAGATGTACATGATGTATTAAAGTAAGATGTACATGATGTATTAAAGTAAGATGTACATGATGTATTAAAGGTACATGCTGTATTAAAATAAGATGTACATGCTGTATTAAATAAGAATCCATTAAATTAAGATATGATGATGTAATAAAATAAGATGTACATGCTGTATTAAATAAGAATGCTTTATTTAATTTTGAGAATTTCAGAAGAAATACTTTAAGAGAATCATCCTTACCAATTCTTGGCCACACAAAACCTCTAACAGAGCTAGCAGCCGAGTGCCATCTCTTAGATCCTGAAAGAGATCCTTAACTGGGGGTTGATTAGCCTGTAATAACAAACTTAATATTACTGCTAAAATATGGAAATAACTTTTGCTAAAACAAATTATCTTTTAATACAAAATAGTTAAGCACTGTCCCCAAAAGTGGAAATGTAAATTTCATTTATATTAATAGTCATTCCATATTCATTCAGCACAAACTTAAAATGATACAAATGACTTTCCATGGGATTCATCCATAGTTGTCCAATGTAAGCAAAGAGATTCTTTATGGATAAACAGTAGAAGAATTCAGATCTGCAATAATTACTCAGTCATTCATGCATGAATATTTCTATTTTTTTTTTTTTTTTCTTTTTACTTTTACATGAGTATTTCTAAATTTTGTTTTCTGGTACTTAAATAATTGTTTTGACAATAATATTTAAGTGCCATTAAAATAAAATCCCATTCATAATAAATATGGCAGTAATTATTTTAAAAAAATCATGACCAAAGTAAGAAATATGGGGTTATTTTTACAGTTGTCCTTGTTTACAATATTATTTGACAGCCTACCTAAGCTCCTCCGAAACTCTTTAAAAGTCTCTCTTTTATACAGGAAGCATCAATAGGAAACATTAAAAAAAAAACTTTAGAAAAAATAAAAAGCTTTACCAGACCATACACTATTTAGAACGAAAGACCTGGAAACAGCCTTTGTCTATGTAGGAGAACATCAGTATCGCATAACCTCAATTGTATTCATTAGTCTTTTGAGGTAACACACACACACACACACCACAGGTGGGGCTTTGAAATGTCCCACAGTTCTGCAAAAGTGCATCCTCCACAGGGATACTGCAAAAAATGCATTAAAGTGCATGTAATACACTGACTGACTGACCACTTCATTTTTGGAGATTAACTAAAGGACCAAATGGAGTGACCACTCAAGGATATACAGTAAATCCCCAACATACATAAGATACGATACGTTCCAGGATTCTTACATAAGTTGAGTTTTACGTAACATGGGAATGACTAATAAAATATTGCTACTATATCCCCTGATATGTCAAAATTTGCAGTGTTTGTCGTTATTGATTGTTTTTTACTGTTTTAAAACTTTATAATCCTAAAAAATAAAAATAATTAAAGTGAAAAAAAATTTACATAAGTTTGAAGTTACATAACTCGAGCTTATGTAAGTCGGGGACTTACTGTACAAAGAAATGCAATAGCATTTCTTTGTAATTACCCTCTCCCAAATGGAACTACAAAAAAAAAAATTATAGCTCAATCTTTTGTTAAAAGGTAATAATGATCATATGACTGCCATATGCTTTCTAGGCCTAACATTTTGTGGTTGTATAGGCTGAAAACTTCACATGTTTAATGTTTAAAAGCAAAAGGATGATAACCGGATGTCAAAGATTTGTAGATTTGTTTTTCTACTGGACAGGGCATGGAGAGATTTAAGTGAATTTTTTAACAAAAAAAAAATGCCAATGGAATGAGATTTCACTCCTAAAAAAAAAGAAGCAGCCTTAAGAACATAGCATAACTAAGCAATTGGATATCAACCTAGTGTCCTAACTACAGTAATCGGAATCTTAATTCTGATTACTCTGGAAGAAAAACTATAAATAAAAAACAGACATCTACACTACAAGGTGACTAACATGTGGAAACTATAGAAGATTTTATCTATTAATACTAAAATCCCCTTACCATGCACCATTAAAAATTCCAGTGCATCGGTATAAACTATAAAATCAATCTAAAATTAGACATATCACCTTACTCATGGTATAACCCTTCTGCTTCTCATTACAAGACAGGTCCAGTAACTATAAGTTATCACTTCACACAAAGCAAAAGATTATGTAAAGCAAATTGGTTTTGTTTTCTCGCAATAACAAGGGATAAAGTATCAACCTTAAATGTTTCATTCACAGTTTTCATTTGTCTCAGGACTAGTTAATCTCATGCAATAAAATTAAATAAATTTACCAGTTGTACTCAGGGATATATACATATTCCTGTATTTTGTGGTATCACATGGATTCAAACATGCACATCATAACTCTGAAACCCACCAACCCCTCCACGTCATGCCTTGTACAATTAGCAAATAAATGTATAAATATTATTTGATGAGTTCAGTGATTTGGAAGCAAAACAAGTATCTATTAATAGTAACATAATGGAAGGCCACCATAGTCAGGCATGTGCGTGCATAAGTACACATGCCTTGAGTGACCCAGGTTCAAGCCCGTGACTGATGAATATGGTGCTGTTTCTTGTATTATCTCTACCTTGTGAACTTCTTTGACTGTGTGATTGTCCCAGAGTATAAACAGAAAATTTATTATTTATTTATTTATTCTTTTCCTGATGTAAGCCAGTCTTTAAATCAAAATGGCGTCAAGCATAAATCTGTATCATCATATCACAATAAAATACCCAATATGTGCATGATCATGATACAAAGCAATCTAAAAAAAATTCTAGTCCCAATTTAAAAAAAAAAAAAATTACTACATATTAAATGAATGTACTCTTAATATTCTTACGTGCCTTAATAAAAAGTAGCAATAGCTTAATTTTCAGTACTTACCTTAATATAATCTGCAGTTGGGCTTAGAGTGAATAAGGTGGAAATAGGCTAAAAATTGAATTTAATGTGGATGAGCTTAAATTTTTGAACAGAGTTAAAATATGCTCAAGAAAATAGAAGTGCACATCTTCATCCTTGGTTGTCATGAATTAAAGTTGAAAAGAATTAGAACTATGAGAATATAATCAAGATTATACTCTCATAGTTCCAATGAGATTATACTTGATTATACTCTCATAGTTCCATGATATGCACAATATAATTGTGCATATCAAGATTATATTTGATTATACTCTCATAGTTCCAATTCTTTTCAACTTTAATTCATGACAACCAAGGATGAAGACGTGCACTTCTATTTCCTTGGGCATATTTTAACTCCGTTCAAAAATTTAAGCTCATCCACATTAAATTCAATTTTTAGCCTATTTCCACTTTATTCACTCTACGCCCAACTGCAGATTATATTAAGGTAAGTACTGAAAATTAAGCTATTGCTACTATTTATTAAGTCAATTAAATCAGTACCCTAAGGAATCCTACAATTTATTTAATTATTCTTACATACTTAAAATGGTAGTGCATATGAAACCAATCGAATAACACAGAGTAATTTTTTTTAAGGATAATGGAAATTATCACTTTTTTTTTTCTTTTCTTTTTTTTTTCAAATCTAAATTGAAAAAAAAAAAAAAAAAAAAAAAATCATTCTGTAGTTAATTTGATGGACAAAATACTGGTAGTGCACAAAAAATAAAAAAAATTATATTGCGCATATCACCCTTTCCCATTACTAGAAATATCAGTTTAAGAGTAGAACTATGATAAACAGTGAATCATTCTACAAACTGATTCCTTGAGGCAGACAGGAAAATCAACACCTTTTGGATTACTGATAAAGAGGTTTGCCCTCACTGCCTACATATTGCTAGTCATACCACAATAACTATCACTAATCTCTATTTTGAAATCTTATTGCACTATTATACAGTCCTGACCTTGCTCCTGATAGTGCGCATGTTTCTTTAAAGGAAATTCAAGATGTTTGTATTAGTGAAATATGGCAAGCAGTAATACTTAAATAAAAAAAAAGTTATTTTTTTACTGCCTATTATACAGACTTGATACTAACAAGAAAATTATAACTGAAAGAAAGTGGGAAAGAAATTCACAGTAGAGAGAGAGAGTGTGTGTTAGTATTCTTTTCTATTTGTGTGCTATTACTTCTTTGTATAATTCATATCTCTTACTTCACTTTATACATAGTATTGAAAGTAACAACTGCCAACTTTAATATCAAATCATATTTCCTAAAATTCTCTTCGTGTATCATGTATGATTTACATCTAAAATTTCATCAATAATTACTTATAACCATTGTTAGTTCCTGAACATTGGATTTTTTTTTTTTTTTTTAATGAAAAATTTCAAGCTTCAAGTTTAATACATTAATAGAATGTAACTATACTCATTTTTCTCAACATTCATAAAATGAAACTATGAAATAAACCTTACAAACTACTTTTATTGTTGTTTATTTCTGCAGAACAGTCTTGCTCTGAATTAATAAATCATTGCTAGAGTGAAGATCACTGAAGTAACATACTGGAAAGCACTTTCTAAAATAACTATCAACTCTGCCACATCCATTTGATTTAAGTGTCTACCAGTTTTGCCATACTCTCCATATTTATCAAATCTGTCTCTAACAGACTTTGTTTCTCTATGGCTCAAATGAGGTAATGAAAAGTTATTATCCTGCAACAGCTACAACAGAACTGAAGACATTGTATTCCCAAAAATTGCTACTGCTGATTCAAGGACCTCCCATTCTAGCAAAAATGTATCAAAGCAGAGTGAAACTATTTTGAAGAAAACAAATGCCAATAATTAAGAAGCAACTTGTATTCAGTCAGTCCTGGAACTTTTGTGACAGCAGCTGTAAGAACACTACTATGTGAATTTAGAAATAAAAACATGTTACTGAATGTAGCTCTTGGTAAAAGCTACAGGAACACATTTACCTCCTGAGAGCAACTCAAAGGTGGCATTAACTAATGTAAAAGAAGGTGGAAGACTGACTATGACTAGAAAACAGTAATTGTTATGGGCATTCAGCTCCCACAGATAGCCAACACAGACGAATCACAATCTTTCTCCTCCTATGGCAGCATATAGGCCTGTATGCTGCTATTAAAAATGCACAACCCATTGTGGACTGTGACTGCCCTTAATAAATCAATATGCATGCAGCCAAAATACGTAAATGCTTCCAAATTTGGCCATCTCAAGAATAAACAGAAATTTATTTTATTTATTTATTGATTGATTTATTCATTCATTTCCATAACTACTTTCCCATGGATTATTCTAATCTACTATGGCAAAATGGAAACTGGTTGTGCAAGTTTACTCAGGAGCACAAATATTTGGGAACAGGCTTTTTTTTTTTTTTTTTTTTTTTTGTTGTTGAAATTGAACAAACAAGCCCTCACAAAACCATCTTAACTGAGTACAATACAAATCATCCTGATTTGAAACATTTGGCTTCTGTAATGCAGGTCCAGCAATCCTACTGAAAGAAGCATGGTGAAGTGCAGTACTAGACTGATGTTTAATTTACATTACAATGTTTTTGTCAATGTGCTTAAATAAGCACATTATATTTGTGTAACACCACGTCTCTGATATCATAAAAATAATCTTTCTACAAGATTCAATTCTACAGGACATTACGCTTCATTGGATGTCACATATTAAATTAAAAATAAAGATAAATATTTCATTTTAACTTTTTGGAATGCACCTTTTGAGTCGGACAATCTTGGAAAGGGAGGAATGACATCAATCTCGGAAAAGGGGGAATGACCAGTGCCGAGGGTGAGGCAAATGAGGCTCTTGCCTCAAGCTAAAAGGGGCGTCAAAAGAAAGATTAAATAATTGCCAATGTTTTCGATTTTATGTTTTGATTATTCTAATCCCTTTATCAACTTGCTTTTGCAAGATGATAATCTTTGTCGCGCCACTGTAAAGATACTGAGCTCTACATGCCAGTGCTATCTGGGGTGCCACCATGGTTGTCGCCCCACTGGTTGTCATTTTTATAACCTCAATTTTAATTTTTTATTAAAACATGTACCAGAAATGTATTTTAAATAAGTCATTTTTTTTATTAATTTTTTTTAATATTTTGAGGGAGGGTGCAAATTTTCATTCTTGCCTCAGGTACTAAAATGGCTCAGCACAGCCCTGGGAATGACATTCTGACATTGGTGAAAAGGGTGCATGGGGAAAAAAGGGTTGAGAACCACTGCTCTAAATAAACTAAGAGGTTTAAAAAAAAAAAAAAAAAAAAATAGGAGATGTACATATTGTTGATATGGAGGTTTGATGGCGCATAAGCTACTTTGGCTATAATGCGCCTATTCATTTATAATAAAAAGAAATGATAAAGTTTCATAAATTCAGAATTGATTAAAAAGTCCAGTTTGCTTTAAGAAGTTGAAAAATTCGGAAATATCTGCATCATCTCCAATGAGATTCTCTAAAGTTATTGGTCTACGAAGATTAACCAGTGATAGTAGGGTTGAAGTTCTGTCTTGTTCATAGTAAGGGCAGTCAATCAGAATGTGTTTAATACTCAGATTTATATTACAAAGTGGACACTGTGGCGGGTCATTCCCTGTGAGTAAATACAGGTGGGTCAGGTAAGTATGTCCTATTCTTACCCTTGAAAGGACTACCTCTTCTCGTCTTGATGTGCGGACACTGGAGCGCCAAATTTTTGGATCATGTTTAAATTGAAATAGTTTATTATTAATTTGAGAGTGCCATATTGCTGTCCATTTTGACAGGCATGCAGCCTGAATGGTCAATGCATAGTCTGATGGCGGAACAGGAATATCAGTTAAGTCGAAGCTAGTTGGATTTTTTGCAGCTTTATCAGCCAGTTCATTGCCCAAAATGCCAGAATGAGCTGGAATCCAGCAGAAGGTGACCAGTTGATGGCGTTCTTCAATTTTCAGTAATATGCTTTTTATTTCGTCTAGAACAGGGTGTACTTTATTTAAGGAATTACATAAAGCCAAGATTGAGCTGAGTGAATCAGTGTAAATAACATATTTTAAAGCACGGTCAGAAGAGAGATTCTGTAAAGCTAGTTTGATAGCATATAATTCAGCTGAGAAGATACTGAATTCAGATGGCAAGGATGCTGAAATAACGGTATTGGGAAACACTGCAGCTGCTCCAACGTTTGAATTAGATTTAGAGCCGTCTGTATAAATTGGAGAGAAGTCAAAGTATCTTTCAATGTGAGCTTCGTGAAGTTGTTTGATATTTGATGTTTGTAAAATGTTCTTACCCCATTGAGAGAGGTAGGTGTCACAGGTCGGTAAAGGTGGTGGAAACCATGGTGGTTGAGGACAAGTTGTTGTCTGTTGTACAGAAAGGATGGAAACATTCCAAATTTGCATCAGTTCAAGAAGGCGAAGACCAGCTGGCTTTACTACGCTTGGTTTATTTCTGAAAAGGTTTTCTAATGGTGGATTGAACAGGTATGACTGAGTCGGATGCATGGCACAGCTTTGTATCTTGACAGCATAGTTCAATAACAGTGTTTTCCTACGTAAAGTTAGTGGCGGTTCATGGGCATCAATGTAGAGACTATGTGCTGGTGATGTTCTGAAAGCACCGAGTGAAAGTCTCAAGGCACTGTGTTGAATTGGATCAAGCCAACGCAATGCACTCAATCTGGCTGAATCATAGATGGGAGCTCCATAATCAAGACGGGATCTGATTAACGCCCGGTATAGCCGAAGCAGAGATGTACGATCTGCGCCCCATGTTTGGGAGGATAAAGCTCTGAGTATATTTAACTTTTTTAGACAGGAAGTACGTACATTTTTAATGTGGTCTATAAAATTTAATTTATTATCAAATGTTAATCCTAGAAATCTGATGCTATTAGTGACCGGGATGGAGACATTATAAATTTGAAGTTCAGGATCCAGATGAAGTTTGCGCTGTCTACAAAAATGGATGGCAACTGTTTTCTGCTGCGAGAGTCGATATCCGTTGAGGCTGGCCCACTGTTGAATTTTATTAAGTGATATCTGGAGTTGCCGTTCAATAGACCTCATATTTTGGGAATGGCAGGAGATGGAAAGATCATCTGCATAAAGGTAGGTCTCAACTGTATTTGGAAGCTGATTGGTGATGGAATCTATTCTAAGAGCAAACAAAGTGGCACTCAGTACTGATCCCTGTGGTACTCCTTCTTCCTGTATAAACGTTTTGGAGAGGGCATCTTGGTACTGAACTTGAAACGATCTAGTACGTAGGAAGTTCTGAACAAAAATAGGAAGGTTGCCTCGCAGACCAAGAGAGTAAAGATCACTAAGTATGCCATGCCGCCAGGTAGTGTCAAAAGCCTTCTCGATATCTATTGAAACCATTACAAGATGTTCTCGTTTAACAAAGGCATTTCGAATGGCGAATTCAGCCTTGACCATAAGATCTAAGCATGACCTATTTTTACGAAAGCCATATTGGCTATGGCTCATTAGATGTTGTGACTCAATGATCCATACGAGTCTTCTGTGGACAATTTTTTCAAGGATTTTGCTCAGGCAGCTTGATAGAGAGATCGGTCTATAGCTATAGGGGTTAGTTGGATCTTTCCCAGGTTTTAGGAATGCCAAAACAGTAGAGTGGTGCCAAGAAGTTGGAAAAACGTTTTCTAAAAATATACGATTGTAAAAAACCAGAAGCAGGCTTAAAGCTTTGTCATCGAGATGTTGAAGCATGACATAATAAATCCCATCTGGCCCGGCTGCCCCATTGTGGGCTGTTCTAATGGCATGCAGAAGTTCAAAGTATTGCAGAGGTTTGTTATATGGAAGAGTACATGCGGTTTGAAATTTTATGGCATGCTTTTCTCTAGTGTTTTTAATTCGTTGGAATGATGTAGGATATGCTGATGCCGCTGATATTTCAGCAAATGTATTGCCCAAAGCATTAGCAATGTCTAAGGAACTGGATAGATCTTGCCCTTTCCAGGAGAGGATTGGAGAAGGTATAGTAGGAAACTTACCAGATAACTGTCTAATTTTTTTCCATATAGTTTTCGGATCAGTGTTTCTGTTAAGGGTCGATGCAAAACGCGTCCAGGATTCTTTCTTAGCTTGCTTTTGTACAAATCGTGCTTTTGCTCTTAGCTTCTTATAATTAATGAGATTGGTTGTGGTTGGACATCGCCGAAATAAATTCCAGGCTTTGATTTTTGCTTTCTTTGCTTTTGTGCACTCATCATTCCACCAATAATTATAATGCTTGCGATCAGGGGGGTTTGATAATGGTATTGTGTCCTTGGCCACTTTTAGGAGATGTGATGTGATGTAGTCTGTTACATTATCAATATTTTGGAGCTGGATTTTTTCCTCGTCAAGAGAGATTGATGATCGAAATTTTGCCCAGTTTGCGCGAACAAATTTCCATTTCCTGCGGAGCTTGTTTGATGGAGTCTGTGACATTAAAACATTGCATATAATTGGAAGGTGGTCACTGCCCATTGGATCATTTAAAACGTACCACTCTATGGTTGGAAAGAGTATTGGAGAACAAATTGAGAGATCTATTGCTGAGGTGTGTCCAGTTGGGAGTTGTATGTGAGTGTGAGTACCAGTATTGAGTAAGGTGAGGTTTTGTGACTCTAGAAAGCTTTCAACGAGTCGACCACGTGTGTCTAGTTTAGGATCGCCCCATAAGGGGTGGTGCCCATTAAAATCCCCTAATATACAGAGAGGTGGAGGTATCTGTATGAATAGATCTTCAAGATCTTTTAAACAATAAGTATGGTTTGGTGGTAGGTAAATTGAAACAACTGTTATTGAAATATTCAGAGTTATATGAACAGCAACAGCTTCTATTTCAGTTTGAAGTGGAATATGTTTAGTTGGGATCTTTGAGTTTATCAGGATTGCTACACCACCATGGGCAGCATTTGCTGTGTTACGATCTCTTCGATAAAGACAATAGTTTTTTATTGAAGGAGAAATTTGCGAGGTTAGGTAAGTTTCCTGAAGACAAAGGGCAACTGGAGAATATCGGCTAATTAGATCACGGATATCATCTGTGTTGCAACGAAAGCCTCTGCAGTTCCATTGTAAAATACAAGGCATTATTTGTGTTTTATTGAAGGAGCTGAATCTGACTGTTTTTTGAAGGTTACTGGCTTATGACGCTCTAATTTAGTTTTATCTTTTTTAGAGAAAACTGGTCGACCTGTGTCCATTTCTTCTTCTGCATGGATTTCTAGAGGGGGATCATCCTGTATGGATGTGCCATCTGTGTCCATGGTTGTGTCCTGAAAATTTTTTGCTACATTTGCGTTTGAACTATGAGATATGGTATCTATGACCGGAGTAGGTGATGCCGCTGGTATTGTCAGAGGAGTATTATTCGCTTGGTCAGAGAACTTGGATTGTTGCTTAGAAAGAACATTTCTAGCCCAATCAGAAATTGATTTGTTAGTGGGAACTGTTACATCAGTTTGAGTGGAGGCGGTCTGATATTTTTTCACAGCATTGGCATAGGTCATATTTTTGGTTATAGTTGGAGCAACTAATTTTCTCGCTTCTGGGTAACTTACTTTGTTCTCAACCTTGTATTTTACTATTTTTTTCTCGGTTTTCCACTTTTCGCATGTCTTGGAATATGCAGGATGGTCACCTTTGCAATTTGGGCAGGTCATTTTTGTAGCTGTACAGTTACTTTGTATGTGATCTGCAGATCCACAATTAGGGCAGACAGGAACTCCTCTGCATACAGTTTGTGAGTGGCCATACTTCTGACATTTGTAACACCTTAAAGGGTTTGGAATGTAAGGCCGGATTCGGCAAAGTAAATAACCTGCTTTTACAGAGGAGGGTAAGTTGGGTGTATTGAAGGTGAGAATAATGTTTCTTGTAGGTGTAAGTACATTATCTTTTTTGATCATTATTCGTCTTGCTTCAATTACGTGTTGTCCCTGCAGCTCTTGGGTTATTTCTTCCTCAGTAACATTTAATAAGTCCCAACTGGATATCACACCTTTAGATGAATTTAAGGTTGTGTGCGGGGATATTTTAACTGGAATTCCAGCAAAACTTGTCAGTTGTAACAGCTTCTCAGAATGTCTGTGGTTGGTGGTTTCTACTAGTAAGTCTCCTGATTGCAGTCTCTTCACCATCTTGGGAGATCCTGCAATACCCTCCAGATGTTTTTGTATGACAAATGGAGACAATTTATTAATGGGCTGACTAGTAAGAGAGTGGATAATTAAGAACGATGGGCAAGGTTGCTCCATCCGATCAGTCTTTTGTCTCTTTGGATTTTCGTTCTCAATATCCTGCTGATGGTCTGTGTTTGCCATGTTTGCTCCTTTTAGCCCTTGGCAAGTGGACTTGCTTGCCAAGATTTCCGGCCCCGCCACGGGGAGGCAGGAGCAGTGCCGCTAGGAGGCCAAGCGGTTAAAGTGTTAGTTCGTTAGTGGAAATAGAAATATATGGATAAATAAAGAAAGGTGAGTTTCCTTTCTCTGTTCTAACTTGTGGCTTTTAAGTGTAGAACGATATAGAAATAAAGCTGCTAATAGAAACGTAGGAAATTAGAAAAAACTTTAATCGCTTTTGATGAGCACTCTGTTTTCGCAGAAAAAATCGCTTGACCTCGAATTCGCTTGGCACCCGGGGCCATGTACATATAGCGATAGGTAGAGATAGTTAATAGAGAAGTAATATAAGTAACGAGCTGTTACAAGAGATGCAAGCTACTTATTTGGTTTGGATTTGAGCAATTAAGTAGCCAGGTATATGCTGTCAGTGAACCAAAACAGTGCACAGGGCTTGCACAAGAAAAAATACAATGAAATCAATAAATCACAAAAAAGGTGAATTATTAACAGAATACCCTGAGTGGGATGTCAACAAGCACTAGCAGCCATTCAATATACCTAAACATAAAACATAACTACTGCCATGGGTAAAGGCAGGCCTTTTGCTTTCATAAGAGAGCGGTCTCAGACAGTTTTTAAATTATATGCAGTGGGACAAACTGATGATGTTAGCAACAGCAGCAAATTCTAAATGGGAAGCATTCAGGGAAGTAATCATAAAAGCTACTAAGATTTTCAAACCAACTAAGAAATACAGTTCCAATATGATTGTGATTCATCCCTTTCCTTCCAGTGTAAGCACAAAATGGAAAGGGATGAATCACGTTGGCCTGCTAGAAATCAATGGTACAAGTGTTGATGATCCTGCTCAGGTTACTGACAAACTGAATAGATATTTTGCTTTTACATTCACAAATAGGAATTTTTTTAGAGATAGGGATGCCTGAAGTGTATAATATTTTAACAGGGAGCTTGGCACCTCCGTAGCCAGGTGCGGCAGTGCGTAGCGCACACTTCTTAATTAGACCGGGATTAGAGCCCATGACCACCAAATACGGAGGATGCGGAAAGGTCAGGGAATGAGTACCGCATATCCCTGGAGTAATATGGTCTTAGTTGCTAATGCTCCTAAAAAACCAAACAACAACAACAGGGAGCTGAATGATTTTGTGATAACTGAGGAAAGTGGAAGAGAAATTCTTGAAGTTAAACATAAAAAAGGACACCCGGGGTAGTAAGAGCTATCCAATTATATTGAGAGAGGCAGCAAAGGAAATAAGCAAACCCTCAGCCATAATTATGAGAGCATCTTTGAATTTGAGGGAGGTCCCTATGGACTGGAGATGTGGGAATATATGTGGAGATTAAATGGTACATGAATAATTACAGACCTGGTAGCTTAACTTCTGTTCCACAGAAAAAATGGAGTCACTGGTTAAAGAATTCAGGACTATCTAGACAGGAGTGCAGTTATACTTCAGTTACAGCACAGGTTTGTCAAGGGGTAATCTTGTCTGATCAATCTGATTGGATTGTCACAATGCAGTGACAAAGGAACTGGATGCAAAAAATAATTTTTATATCATATACTAGGATTTCAGGAAAGCTTTTCATGCTGTTGGACATAAAAGACTGCTGTACAAATTGGAGCAGTGTGGCATTAAGGGAAAGTCACTGCTATGGATAAAGGGATGCTTGTTATTAGTGGAGTTCCCCAGGGTTCGATACTGGGTATGTAGTTATATCAGGCTAAATGTTTACAGATGATACAAAAGTTGGCAGGATAGCTGCTTCTATTATCTATTAGATTTCCATAATTTCAATGGAAATCTATTTACCAATGCAAAGTACTGCATATGTAGCAGTTAATTCCAGAATCCATTAATCTGAGTTCAAGGTAACAAACTCGAGGTACTGAAAATTGAAAAATATTGAAAGGTAATTGTATAGGTTGACGTGAAATTCTCACAGCAGTGTAGGCAAGCTAACAGTGTATACAAGATAACCTTTTTGTCAATGATTATAGGAACTTTGATAGGAGGAACTAAAAGGCGATTATCCCATCACTGTACAAGGGTGATCATTTAATTTGTGAACTGGTGCAAGATCTTATCTTAATTATCATCTGAACCTTCTGTGGATTTCTCCTTCTCGAAATACTCTTCCTTGAACTTGACACATTTTTGTCACCATGTACCCACACATTGAATGCTTCTTGCAAGCCATTTTTCGAAAGATTGCAAAGTGCTTCCATTGTGGCTCTGTGAGAATCATTGTATCGGATGCAAAGTGCTCACCTTTCAGAGCTTTCTTCAGACATGGAAACAGAAGAAATCACATAGGACTAAGCCTGGTGAAAAAGAGGGATGGGGCAGAACCTTGGCATCTATATCAGTGATTACTGCCTGTACAATGTTAGCCATATGGAGTCTGATGGAGAAACCACTTCACACCAGAAAGTTCAGTCACAAAGAAATATGGGCCATCCTACCAAGACACTCATTACATACACTTCATTCATCTCTTTAACTGTTTCCGATGCATTTAAGCCCTATACAATCTGACACAATAATGAATCAGATATCACTGTTCAATTGTACATCCAACACGATACTTGTTTCAAAACAATCGTCAGTGACATAGCAAAAAAAAAAAAAACTCTTCACACAACACTAGCTAAACAAGTACTGGCACGTGCACACAGAGTCTGCTCAGTAGCAATCAGAGAGAGTGCTTCTAGCGACAGTTATGGAAAGTTCACGCGGCAAACATCAAATCTTGCACAAGTCTACAAATTAAATGATCAACCTTCGTATATGGCACAGGTTGGACCACATCTCAAATACTGCATACAGGTTTGGAAATCTCTTTTAGGAAGGGCATAGATATGTGGAAAGGGTACAGACAAAAGTAACAAGATTAATTTGGAGCACTAAAGTATGCTCTTACCAAGAAAGACTAGGGTACTTTAAACTGTATCTGCATGGTGACATAATTGAAGTGTATAAGGCTTTAAAAGAGTTGAGTAAACTAAATGCTAATGAAATCTTTACCATTTCTGAGATGAAACACACAAGGGGAGAATAAATTTAAGTTTGAAAAGGATAGTTGAAGAACAGATATAGAAATTAGGTACGGAAAATTTATTTATTATATTTTTTAAATTAGTGAGAAAATAAGCACTTCGACCTGCATAGAATGTAATTTGCCTTTAATTTCTTAAATGATTAGATTATTCTCAGATGCTTCGTGGTGCTTCCCGTACCACTTCTTCAGCGAATGCCTGAAATGCTGTCCTTATTATACCATCAGCTTCACATATCAAGACATTTCTTGATTTACCTGCACACCATGCTACTAAAAGAACATTTTTTTTTTGGTGCTATATAGCCTTTGTTGCTTGTATCATACTGCAGCACTAATACTAATTTAATAATAATATTTATAACTTAATATCACTATTCTATATAATAATTTTATTATACACAACATGAATTTGATAGTATAAAGCAGAGCTATGATCGCAATACGTTCTACGTTGATTTCAATATTTGCAAAAGAATACGAGAAGTATACCTCAATATGATACTGTACATAGAACACTTCCATATGATACTCTCCAGAAATGAAAATGAATGAAACATTAACGCAAAATGATTACAGTAAAGAAAAAATAAATAATTTGAAAACAATTAAAAAATAATTAAAAACAGTTTAACATAAATTTTTTAAAAAATTTTTCCTTCCTTAAAACTTTTTTAAAAATTTACATTAAACTTTTTTTAAATTAATTTTTAATTTTTTTTGTGTTCAATTGATTTTTGAATTTTTTTTATTTTTTTTTTTTTTACTGTAATCATTTTGCATTAATGTTTTATTCATTTTAATTTCTGGAGAGTATTATATGGAAGTGTTCTACATATCATATTGAGGTAAACCTCTTATTCTTCACAAATATACACAACATATAAATATGTAATAAACATATATCAATAAATAAAATAATTTCCACATTGGAATCTTTATTTTACTTAATTTATACTTCATTAACTCATCAGAACTTGTCAGGAAGCATTAAAAAAAACATATATACAAGGCATTCCAATTCAAACAGCCACAGTTTCAGAAATGAGTACTTAATTGACCAAGTATATTAGCAGTGATCTTTCTATTACTAAGATATAATTCAAAAGATTATACATGTTACCCCTAATTCCATATATCATTTTTAATAATAGTTCACAGTTCAAACGATCAAATGCCTTACTTAGGTCTGTGAATAAGAGTTTCCTGGTAGAGACAGATAGAGTTGGTAATGGCTTGATATTATCTATTCATAAAGTCATGCAATGTCAGATTAAGATAACCTGAGTCAATCTGTAAGATATTTTCAACCAAGATGTTAATAATATAATGTTCACAGTTCAAACGATCAAATGCCTTACTTAGGTCTGTGAATAAGAGTTTCCTGGTAGAGACAGAGTTGGTAATGGCTCGATAGAATCTATTCATCTATATCATCTATCATCAATCTATCTATCAATCTATCATAGAATCTAAAGATAACCCGAGTCAATCTGAAAGATATTTTCAACTAAGATGTTAATAAATCCAGAACATCTTTTCTAGTGCACTTTATTATTATTTAAAGGTGATTCAAGTGTTTTCTTTATTGCAGTTGCTTTTATGATATTGTGATCTGAAAAAGTTTTGTTAATACATGTACATATGTGTTAATAAGGTTCAGCTTAATATTAGTGATAATATGACACAGTACTCCTAACTATGGATTTCTGTTTTCTCGTTATGCCATAAGCAATATATTCAAATCCTTTTTTATTCAATATAAAACAGTAGTTCTAAACTGAATTTGGAAATTGAACAAATTCAAATTAAAATACTCCTACTAGCAATGTGTAAGTGTTCGGAATATCATTATGAGTAAGAATTTTGTTCAAGTTCATACAAAAAGGCAAATTTAAATATAATATTAAATTACTCTTCACATAGTTCAACAGCACTAATGGCATAATCATCCCTACTAAATAATAATATAGTTCTGTGATAGTTCTATGATTTCAGATACTGAAACCACAAGCAGTAGTCGTAACCAATCTATTGGTTAAAATTAAATATTTATTTTATGACAATCAAAAAAAAAAAACCACACTACCTTATTTTGATAAGAATTCGTACCTCAATGTACTTTCCCAAGTTCATCTATATTTTAAATCCCATAAGCAATATCAAAGAACAAATTTTGAGTAATAGTTCAGTTATCTCAACCATTCCAAGAAGCACTGAGAACTACACTGATGTAATTTTAGAACAAAATGTTAACGGCATTATCAGCTGAGAAATGCATGCTATCACTGATACATATATATTAATAGTGTTCACAAAAGATAAACTTGATAAACATTAAAACTACAGTACTGTAGAAATGTGGTCTCCATCTAAAATGCAGTTCTAACATCTAAAGTTCAGCTCTGAGCACTTTTCTACAGTCATTCCAAAAATGATTTATAGCCTAGGAAGCCGTTGGCTTATTGTTTGTATAGTAAATTCATGCTTCCAATAGCAAACCTAATAAGTTGAACGCACTGCACATGGTATAGAAAAGTTTAAGTTCTTGAGCAACACTACAGTTTTATTTTAGTTTTGAAATATATTATGGGAAATTTGTTCTTAACTGATCAACTACATCGATGATAAAAAAAATAATTAGTGGAAATAAAATATATAGCCGACCGGGCTAGCCGGGTGGGTAAAGTGCCTGTCTAGCAACCCAAAGGTCGCGGATTCGAATCCCGCCTCGGGCTTAGATCAAAGTACTGCAAAAACCTTGGGAGGTGAATGATGGCCACAGAAGCCGATGCGCCAACAACTACCAAATAAAAAATAAATAAAATATACCACAAGTCCAGAACTTACTAAAGGGTTGTTCCAGAAGTTTATTTGTAAATCAGCTGTTCAAAACTTACATGCTTTTTCCCAAAGAAAAAAAATGCAAACATTAGCAGAGAAGGTATCAATTTGTTATTAAATATTAATTAATAAAAAATTCTGTAACTGACAATGATTATTCAATCAAAGAAATCTATGATCTCTCATTTCCATCATCGAACTAAACCTGTCTATTTCAAGCAAGAATTATTGACAAGATGACTTTTTGAATATGCCATTTGTACCATGACTTCACAAAATGGCACCAAAACCTATCCATTTATCATCATTATTGTTTATTAATCCAAAAAATAGTAAATGTCATTTCATAATGAACATTTTTACCGGGGCTAGCAAAATACTTTGCCTAGGGCCTGCATATTCTCAAATTAGGCCCTGATGAGAGAGAGTGAAGATTTCATCTCAGAGTCATAAAATTACTTAGCACACTCCAATGGTTTTAAAGAGCAGTTGTAATCAGTTTGTGAATTTGGGGCAATGGGGGAACTTCCCAGAAGGTCATGAGATTGTTTACTGCTACTAACAAACAATTAGTAATGAAACTTTCTTGACTATTCCTAAGTGAAGCATCAAGCTGACCGACTCCATAACTTTTAGTATGTCCTAGTTGTAAATAACAATAATACAGCTTTCATCCATATGTTATTTTATCAGAAAAAATAAATAAATAAAAAAGTATAACTAATAAAATAATATCTTATGTTGCCTTCTTTGTATGTGCCAATATCAGTAACACAGGGAGTGCCTGTATTTCCATTACATAACAAAGATAAATTTGATTGTATGAGGCCCAATCCTGAGCCTCACAATCAAATTGTATGAGGCCCATAAAAATACAAGGTCACGCGCTAATTTTTTTTTTTTTTTTTTTATGAGAACCCCAAACACGAAAGGTATCAAAACCTATAGTACTTAGTACCGTGCATGGGTTGAAGGAGAAGTATGGGGAGGGGGGGGGGATGCCGGAAACTTTGCTCTAGAGACTAAACATGGGTTTCACCACTTCAAGCCTCCAATAAGCAAAGTGGTGGTATTTCACCGGTTGATGAAAGTCATCTACCACCTGAAAATGTTAGGTATACAGTTAAGGAGAATAGCAAAAAAGAAAGAAATTATCAAACAATATAACGAAAACTACTGATACCATTTCCAGCACAATGGACTGAACCATCCAGTTCAGGCATGATGCTCTATGATGGGAAGTATATTACTATAGTGGGAAGAGAGAAATGTTGCAGGAATTATCTTTTATTGTTCCCAATGGCCAGTGCTCATAGTGGAAAATATTAACAACCAGAACACACATTTGACAATCAAAGTAAAATTAAACGTATATTTCTAACAAAAGTTTGTTTGACATGTGTTTGTTTTCTAACAAAAACAATTTCTAACAAAAGTTTTGTTTGACATTCATTTTGACATTTAATTGAAAATATGAACACATTTGTGAATAGCAATGATCATTTTTAGTATGTATTTTGGAAAATATTTTAGGAATTTTAATAACTAAAATTCTATGAACTTAAAATTTTAAAATGTAAATTTATCAAACTAAACAGTGCTCCAACCAATTTGAACCCTACTAATGTCAATGTAATTTTCCAAGAAGCCAACATGCAATACTATAAATGTGCAAAAAAAAAAAAAATTTTAAAATAAACACACACACACCACAGTCGAACCTCTCCTTATCGAACTTCCATATAGCAAAATTTTCTATGTAGCGAACTTTTTTGATTTCCCCTTGGTCATTACATTGAAAAAGTTCCGTATAATGAAAAAAAATTTCCATATAACAAACTGATTTCGAGAGACCCGGGTACGCACTGTTCGCACCTCTGACCTTTAGTAAAAAGCTGATGCTGTTGAAAGCACGAATTAACAGCTAAAAAGATTAAGCATTAATCCCTTTAGCTTTTAATAGTTAAAGGCTTTAATTCCACAAATTAAGGGCTAAAGCATTTTACAATTTAATGGTGCCTGTAAAACCCTGCAAGAGGAAACTGGCCAACCACAGTACAGCACAGAAAAAGATGGAAGTTTGGGAGAGCCTTTGCCCAGCAGTGGGTTGGCAATGGCTAAAAGGAAGTAAAACCTATACAACTTATACACTGCTATGCTGAGAAGTCCCGCTGGTCAGCTGTCCACAGTCATTAGCAAAGATTAAGGAATATTCCCAATGCAAGCATTGGCTCTGGTCAACCTATTTTCTACCTTTTTTTTAAGCATCCTATTAGAAGATTAGGAGAGGGTGATTTTCCTTTATCTCGGAAATTCATCTGTTGTTTCGAAGAAATGAGTCATCCACGCTTTCACTAAATTTCACCTGTCTGTTTACGTGGTAGCTACAAGTAGTCCCTAATTTCAGTTTTGTTTTAACTGCTGTGCAATTAACCTTACAGTGTCTAAAAGGAAATCCTTGAGTGTAGCGTGAAAAAGTGGAAGTGCTTAATAGTGTAGATGGTGGTGTTAAAAAAAAAAAAAAGAAAAATCGCTTTAAAATTTGATGTCCCTGACAGTAGTGTATCACCCATTCTGAAAAACCCTGTTTTGATTCTCAAACTGTTTGAGGAAACAGACCCAGTCAGAAGAATGCAAAATTATGCCTTTGGGAAGATGTAAATGAAGCAGTTTAAGTGGATGAAGTTTATTCGAGACCAAAACATGCCAATATCAGGGCTATTAATAAAAAAAAGGCTATGGAATATGGATGGATCTTTTCTGGGGCCTAAAACATTCCAAGCCAGTTGTGGTTGGCCGGACAAATTTAAAGAGCGTCATGGCTTACTTGAAAAAGTTATTTTTGACGAAAATGAAGTTGCGATCAAAGAAGACTATACCCATTGAAAAGAAACAGTTTTGAGGGAAAAAAAAAATTATGGAGGACTACGAGTCCAAAGACAACGTTGATGAAACAAGTCTATTTTTTTAAATGTTTGCCTAACAAGACACTGACTTTTAAAGATGATAAATGTTTAGGTGGCAAAAATAGTAAGGAGAGAATTACTCTTGATTGCAAATATGGCTGATAATTAAAAACTGAAGCTTTTGGTAACAGGCAAAAGTAAACAACCCCGATGTTTCAAAGGAGTAAAGTCATTAGAATTGGACTACAAATACAACAAAAAACCTTGAATAAGAAGCGAAATTTTTGAGCAGCGGATTTTAAATTGATAGAAAAATGACGAACGAAAACAGAAAAATCACATTGATTGTCGATAACTGCCTTGCCCACCTTCACTCATTTCAAAACATACAAGTGTGAAGTCTGTTTTCTTCCTTCTGAATAATTCCTTCTTAACTGCAGCCAATGGACCAAGGCATTATCAAGAATTTGAAAGTGCACTACCGAAGGCACATACTGAAAAAAAATTATACTGAGAACAGAAAGAAAGAAACCAACCAACCAACCTATAGTTGGTTGGTTGGTTTCTTTCTGTTATAGATTTGCAGATGTGCATATCAGAGTTGGCAAAAGTGTGCAGTCAGGATGTGATGGAAACAACAATTAAGAATTGTTTCGCAAAAGCAGATTTTGATAAAATGCTGATTAATGGAGATGAGAAGGAACTACCAGAAGACACTGAGCAATCTTGGGAAGAGTTCCAAGTGAGATTTGATCAGTGGAGAAATTGTCCTTGACGAATTTTTAGGAGTTGATAATGATGTCATAGTAGCTGAATATCCGAGTGACTCCAACATTTTGGAGAGATTTAAAGAACTGATGACAATATCAACGATGAATTGGATGAAAATGAGGGCAATAATAAACCTTCCAAACAAATGTTGGCAGCATTTGAAACTTTGTGCCGAGGCCTTCAGTGGGAAGAAAATGAAACAGAAAATATATCTGAGTGTTTAAAGTTTACACAAATGGGAATGGGAACATTTTTATGAACAGTATACAGTAGAATCCAGTGTACAACAAAAAATAACCTAATATTTTATGACATAATTCTTAAAAGTGTACTAATAAATTGTTTGTTTGTTATTAGGAGCATTAGCAACTAAGGCCATATTGCTCCGGGATATGCGGTGGTCATTCCCTGACCTTTCCGCATCCTCCGTATTTGGTGGTGACGGGCTCGAACCCCGGTCTAATCAAGAAGCGAGTGCTACGCACTGCTGCTCCTTCCCACCTCTAATAAATTGTGGGCATCATGTAAGTAGTCATTTCTTAATATGTATGTATTAGTAAATTGTTTTAAAATGTTAGAAAATTTATTCTTTCCCATCTTTTACTATATTTCTGAATTGACAATATTTTTCATTGTTGAAAATGTCTTATTTCTTTATAACAAAATTTCTGTATAACGAATTTTTTCAAGAGAATGATCGATTTCATTATATAAAGGTCCCACTATATATAGAATGCCTGCAAAGTAAAAGCAGATTACCTGAAAATAAATAATAAAATTAAGATAAACATGAAAATAACTGAAAGTAATAAAATAATACTTAATGCTGTAGGTCCTGAGATTTTAACTGTCTTCAAGGGGGGACCCGGCAACCAAAATCGAAGGAACCACAGCAATAAGCAAGGTGTCTGTTTCTGTTATGACGTTATGTACAAAATGTATACATCATAGCCAACCCAACAAAGACCAAAAAGGAAGGAATAACAAAGAATATAATTCAGAAATAAATAAAAGTAAAAAGCAGAATTATGCTAAAATAAAACCAATAAATTCTGTCAAAGAAAAAAATGAGTGAAAGTTTGAAAGAAGGCAAAATGCCCGGTTTGAAATTTAAACAAAGTAAACTTAAGATGAAAGAATAAAGTCAGGTATTGACAACTTACTGTAGGATCAGACTGATGTCTGATCCTACAGTAAGTTGTCAATACCTGATTGTCAATTCTTGACCAATTGTAATTCAACAAGACACTACTACAAAAATAATTCAATGTGCCAGTACTACAAAAGTAAATATAAGAGATAATAAATTAATGACAACTATTAGCTGCCCAAAATGTGGGTAGAACTGCATTAAAGATAAAAATATTCAAAATGGCTTCACTATGGATAAATGGCTCACCTTTACTAACTGGGAATTTATCCATTTTGTAAAAGTTTTTTTCTGGACATCCTCTCTTTCATCTGGAAAAAGTTTAATTGATTAAGAAATTTAGTTCACTAAACTGCAAAAAACAATGCAACTGAAATAAGATTTTATAAATGCAAAATCCAATATTAAATACAGCTTAATCATTGTAAAGGCAGACAAAATTGCTATAAACTGACCCAGTTTCCATTTGCTCTAAAGGATCACTATACTGATCTAAAAATAACATATTCAATAATATTCATTGCTTCAAATCGTTTCCGATTCTATAATTTCAAAAAATATATACTGGGCGATTCACTACCAGTGCGACAAACTTGCAGGAGGTGTATGAGGCACAAAGACGAATCGGAATCACATAGCATTGCAGGGTCCGAAATGCCTTCATCATGCGGTAGAGGACGTTGAACGGGAGGTCGCGTGAACAGCGATCCCACTGGAAGTCAGCATTTGCGAACCATTTCTGTTGAAGAAACCAAGTAGCAAAAGTCCTCCGGAGTGGATAATCCACAGGCTCCAATGTTTGGACGCGTTGCAGATGGTATGAACTCATTTGGTTTGTTGACAGTATCCTCCATACAGTGGATTGGGAAATACCCAATCGTTGGCCTATCGCTCGAGTACTCGTACTCGGATTGCCTTCTGCAAGATGTAGGACATTCTCCTCATTGTCCGGCGTCCTCGTCATTCGCTCTTGATCCATAGTACCTCTCATGAAACAACCAGTCTCACGTAACCTTCTGTGCACACGTGCGAAAATCGTATGATGAGGAGCACGCCTGTGCGGGAAACGTTCCTGGTACACGTGCAGAGCGGTGCGCCCATTACAGTCCGCAGCTCCATACGCGAGGTGCATGTCAGCCAGTTCAACATTTGAATACTCGTCCATCTTACTGCCTCGGGAACCAGTTCGCAAATGCTGACTTCCAGCGGGATCGCTGTTCACGCAACCTCCCGTTCAACGTCCTCTACCACATGACGAAGGCATTTCAGACCCTGCAATGCTATGTGATTCCAATTCGTCTTTATGCCCCCTACACCTCCTGCAAGTTTGTCGCACTGGTAGTGAATTACCCTGTATATCATAGCAGTAAAAACACAGGCTTCCACAGTGGTACAAGGATAAATCACAAATTACACACAATATATTCCCAAACATCTTTTAGGGAAAACACAAGTGCTTCCCCCTAAACAGAAATGGATGCATTAACTTCACAAAAAAGAGAAAAAAAATTATAATAATTATCAAGGAATGGGTAAACTTCTAATTAAAATATTCTTTTTCCTAATTAATTTAATTTAAAACAGAGAAATATAAAAATAATCAATTATGGGCAATACACAATCCACAAATATGTTTATAAAATAATATCAAAAAGGAAAAAATAAGGGGGGAAAAAAACATTCAACAAATCTACTAGTAGCAGTAAAAGGTTTGAGGGTATTGCCATTTGCAGATAACAAGGTCATTTGAACTGATGCAACTGTTGGACATACCATTTCAGCTCCCAACCACAAATATCTAAACTCCAAAAAATGTTTAATTATATGTATATTTGGGCTCAAATGAGTATAGCTCCCACAAATTCATCCATATACTGTGGAATTTTTTTTTTCCCCCAGTATAATTATATAAAATAGCTGAAATACCAGACAAAGATGAATACTATATTTTGATTAAACTATTTCTCTAGATCATTCTTAAAAGTATAATCATTACTAAACCCAATGGCAGTGATGATGACAATGATGATAGGATTTAACTTAATTATTTTAAAACTAATTACAGTTTTGTGTTCAAAGAATTACCAAGAATACTTCCCATTTGGCATTTGCTTCTGAATAGCATTAATTCTATTATCTATTAATTTCATTAAATGATGATAAATTCTCTGCAGTGGGTCTCACTGCAGAGAATTTACAAAATTTTTAAGCCAACTGCAATCAGCTTTCTGAAAACAAAATCCCTTTCCTTTACTTTTAAAAATATAAGAACATGGACGTTACTTGTCTAAGCAGTATAGGGGTTTCCCACAAATCCACCAAATATCACTGTGAAGAAGCATGAACACTGCTAAGCCAGTTATGAGTGTAATTTAGGGTTCATGCTAAGCAGTACATCATGTTTGTATTGAATGACCGGCCTCCTTGCAATCAGCCAGCAACAGTCATTGGGAGAACTGCTGGCTAGTTCCCATTCCTGCCACAAGGAGACAGGATATCCACTCCATGCTGTTTTATTAAATCACATTTGTCCACTGGATATGAATGGTATGACTACTGTTGATCAACTGAATAAATATTCTGCATCTACATTCACTCAAAGCAATTGGAACTGATGGAATCTATCCAATCCTATTAAAAGAAGCTGAAAAGAGATAGTAAACCTTTGGCCATTATAAGAAGAGCACCTTTAGATTCTAAGGGAGTACTCATTGATTGGAGATGTACAAACATATCCATTATTCACAAGTTTGGTTCAAAGTGAAATGGGTAATTAGAGACCAGTCAGTTTAACCTCTGTGCTAGGAAAAATAATGTGATCATTAGTTAAAGAAGTAATGCAAGGTAGTCTTGATAGGAATGGAGTTGCAATGCAATCACAACATGGGTTTATTAAAGGGGGATCACGCCTCACAAATCTGATTAGCTACTATGAGGTTGTCATAAAGGAATTAAATGAAAAGAATAATTTTGACATTATGTACCTAGATTTCAGTAAAGCCTTTGATACTGTACCACACATATAATTATTGTATTAATTGGAACAATGTGGCATTTGGAGCAGGTTACTACTATAGATGGTTAAGGGGTAGGAGAGAGAGGGATTGGTTATACTGGCCACTGCTCTTCATGGACTAATGTGGTAAATTAACAGTGGTTGGTGTTTCACCCCATACTGTTTTTTAATGTTTATTAAGGATATTAATGCAAGTATTATGTCTAGGTTTGCAGATGATACAAAGCAGGGCACAGCAGCTAATGATAATAATCAAGGTATGGCCTTCAAGAGGATCTAGATAAATTAAGTAGACCGGTGGTAAAATAGCAACTGAGGTTTAATAGTGTGTTCACTGTGTCATTTAGAATTACTGCTACCCAAATGCAAACTACTGCGTTTGGCTAGCAGTAATTCCAGAGTAACATACCATTTGGGTGGCACCATACTTCAAATAATGGAGTATAGTGTAATTGTACAGTGTAAGTGTACAGCATGATGCAAAATTCTCTCTGTGATGCAAACAATAGAATGGGGTTCTGCCAATGATATACAGCAGGGGTGGCCAACAAGTCAATCATGGCTTTAATTTGAGTCGATCACGTCATGACAAATTTTAAATTTATATAAAATAAAAAATAGATTAGTCAAAATCTAAATATTGTTATTACTATTATGCACCCCACTGCATATGCTTCTTACAAATCCACTGAACCACGTGTCTACTCTTGTCACCGCGCAGCCACTGAAAATTCACGCATTTACATTGCGGAGAGCAGTTATGTGTCAAATTCTTATTTAGCTTACTTAATATTAATAACTGGACAGTATGTATACGTTAATTTAATACCCTTTGATTTAAAATGAATACTACGAAAAAGAGTAAAACGTATCATTTTCATCAAGAGTGGGAACCAGAATACTTTTTAGTAATGATAAAAGAAAAATGTTGTTGTTTGATTTGCAATGCTTCCTTGAGTTAAGTGCTCTTCAAGATCTGCAATTATCTTCAAATATTGTGATGCGAAACATAGAAAAAATTAGTAAAAATGTGAGCAAACAATTGCCTGCTCGTATTGCTAATTGTTTCCTTTGCTTTACAACTGGATGAATCTACAAACATCAGTGATACAGCTCAATTGCTCGTTTTTATTCATATGGTTTTCACTGATTCTGCCACTAGAGAAGAACGGATGAATATGGTTTCATTAAAAGAAAGAACTAGAGATCTTGATATATTTAATGCATTCAAAAATTTTATTGAAAAAATTAAATTACCACTATTTAAGCTCATATCAATAACAACAGATGGAGATAAAACAATGACGGGGCATCTTAACGGATTCACCGTATTGTGCCAAAAGGATGACGAATTACCAGATTTTTTGAGTTACCACTGTATCACCAACCAACAAGTGTTAGCTGGCAAAAGATAAATACTAAAAGTGTTATGGACATAGCTTTCAAAATTGTGAATTCCATCAGAGGACAATCTCTTCAAAGGAGACTTTTCAAAATGGGGAGATGGTTATTAGCAGCTATAAGATACAGAGTGGTTGTGTGATCTGGCTGTTTTATCAGATTTCACCAGTAAATTAAAGTGATTTGGAAAAAATAAAAATGTGGGTGACATGATTAGTAGTATTTCTGCATATAAATATCAATTTTTGGCAATGGCTAAAGATCTCAAAGAAAAAAAAATTCTATCATTTTGCAAATATGCAAGATCATTTGCGAAAATATTATTTTTTATTATTAGCCATATGGTGCAAGTAAGCCTGAGGCTTATGTCAAAAACCAGCCAAAAAAATTTTTGTGAGTTACCCTGAGAGAGAGAGAGAGAGAGAGAGAGAGAGAGAGAGAGAGAGAGAGAGAGAGAGAGAGAGAGAGAGAAGAATGATGATATCCAGCTCAGGACCCTGGGTGTGCCAAGAAAATACTCACCAAATGTGAAATCCTATTTTTTGAATTTAATAGTGCGAAATGTATTTCTGAAATTGAGAAAGTTGTGGATGATTTTGAAACCAGATTCATTGATTTTAAAACAATTGAAGACATTGTTCAATATATCAATTTAATGTCAACTTAGATACGAAACAAACTACAGGAAAAAAAAATAAAAAATCACTGAGATTTTTCACATGAAGAAAATATTAATTGAAAATGAAATTATTAAAGTGCAAAACAATATCTTCCTAAAAGCCAGATCATCAGAAAAAGACTTTTGGAAATTTTTGCCAAGAGAAGTACCCAAATGTAAAAAAAATGTAGCAAAATTTTAAATTCCTGTTTTGGTTCCACATATCTATGCGAATCGGCCTTTTCGTATTTGAAACAAACAAAGAATCGCTCTACTCTTACGGACTTGCATACAGAAGATTCTTTATTGTTGGTCTTATCACAGTATATTATCCCAGATTCTGAAAGATTGGCAGATGACATGAAGACACAAACTTCACATAAGTTAAAAATTTAAATATATGTTTTTAAAATAAGTATTCTGAATTAATTTTAAAATTTATAAACAACAATTTTCAATATGTGTTGATTAACTTTTTTAAACCATGTGCAATGAAATTCTTGACATGGTAGATCGTGGCACATTTTGAAGAAAAAAAGTAGATCGCATCACAAATTAAGTTGGCCACCCATGATTACAGGAACTTTACCAGTAGGGACAAAATGGTGATTATCCCACTGCATAAGGCAAGGAATGGTGCATACAGGTTTGGAAACCACATTTTAAGAAGGCCATAAATCTGATGAAAAGGGTGCAGAGAAGACCAACAAGATTAGTTGGGAGCACAAAACAATATTCTTACCAAGAAAGAATAGAATTTTGTAAACTGCAGTCCCTGTAAACTAAGCATCTGCAGGTGACCTACCTGAAGTGTGTAAGGCTTTAAAAGAGCGAAATATACTAAATGTTGATGGCATCTTTAATCTTTCTGAGATTAAACACACAAAGGGACATAAATTTAAATTAGAAATGGATGGCTTTAGAACAGATGTGCAGAAATTTGCATTCAGCCAGAGTAATTAATTGTTCAATCAACAGTATAATTAGAATAAATTTCTGCCTAGTGTTGAGGAAATAAGTAGTTTGAATAAATTTAAGGCCGGTTTGAACAAATTACTGAAATGAATAAGCAAATAAAAGGTTGTTGTTTTTTTTTTTTTTTTGGATCGTGTTGTATAAGTCTTGCTTCCTTGCATCATAATGCCAATATTAATGCTAATAATAATCAAAAAATTAGAGGATGTCAAAATCTAACATTATAATATTATAATTAAGTCATTTTTTGCAAAAAAATGAAATTGGTAAACAGAACATACACGTTAATTGAGGCCACAAAAATCTAATCGAGAAATATAACAATTTGTAAAAATTTTCTGCTACAAAATGGGGTATTTTATTTTAAATTAATGTTGATGCTCCTGGGTACTTAATTAAATTCAGACAACTTTCTACTAATTAATTATAATGGTGATTGAAAAAAAAATTAACATCATAAGGTTACTCAGCAAGTTTTTCAATTCTTTACTTTTTAAATTCTTCAGGAGTTCCTTTACATTCTATTTAACTTAATAATCCCACATCATATGTGCTTCAAACAAGAAAGAATATTATGAAATCAAATATATCTAAAGAGAAAACTTTTCTTGCTGAAATAAAAGAGCATTATGAGAAGGAACAAAAAATTTTAATAGTAGTCATTACATTATTTATGAACAGCTAGAAATGCAATTAACTTGAGTATGCAGATTCTCACAGCATCATTAAACAATGCATTACAATGCATTTAAAAAATAGCAGTGCAATGAAACAAACCACACATGAGATAATTTAATTCTATGGCTGAATTAACTCCATTACCTTGTGCTACCACAAAGTACTTTAGAAAATGCAAAATGGTTAATGCAAAAATGCAAAATAGTTAATGAAACAAACAAAAAGTTGTCTCAAAACATTACCATAGAAAATACTGCATGATTCGTCATTCTGAGAATTCACTACAGATGGAGGGAAAAAACAAAAAAAAAAAAAAAAAAAAAAAAAAAACTATATATAAACAAAAAAAAAGATTTTGGTAACTGCTCATCAGCATGCTAGGATAACATGTAAGAACCTATCTCTAAATAATACCAAGGCAAATAATACTGGAAAACACCATTAAAAGTCAACAATCTTTTACAATCTGCTTAGTTAGAGAAAGAAAATCTTTTAAACTCTTCTATAAATAAAGTTGCTATTTCATTTCGAATACTTTATGTGAAAAGTTCTTCATGAAGTCTAAAGGCACTAACAAACTCAGTAGCTTTTTTTAAAAATAAAAGTCCTTTCAAAGATGCACAAAAGGCTTATAATAGTTGCATTAGATTACTGAGCAGCACACAAAATTAAACAAGGGTCTACTTTATTCCAGCTGTGTAAAAAAATAAATAAATAAAAATATTTAAAAAAATAAAAATTTATTTTTTTTAAAAAAATTGGGTTTATTATAATGTGCCTTAGTAATCTTATTTGTATATAACTTCACCTTTCAATGAGTTAATTTAGTGTTATATTACTTTAAATTAATGATACTTCCCATAAGCAGGAGCAGCACTAGCTAGCTACTTATAATTATACCGCAGTCACAGTATACTGCAATCGCAGCATGAATTTGGCAAAGATTGGGGGGGGGGACTTGTCTAACCAATCTAATAGGTTACTATGATGTAGTAACTAAGGAATGGAATGCAAAAAATAATATATTTATTGCCATCATATACTTGTATTTCAAGAAGGCTTTAATACTGTTGCACATGAAAGACTGATGTACAAAGAATGTGGCATTAAAGGCAAATTACTGCTATGGATAAAGGGATGGTTAAGTAGAGGCCAGAGAGTGGTTATCAATGGGCACTGCTCTTCATGGACCAGGGTTCAGTGCTGGATCCATTGTTGTTTTCAATATTTGTCAATGATATTAATGAAAGAAGATATATCAAGCTTAATGACTAAGTTTGCAGATGATGAAAAGGTTGGCAGGGCAGTTAACAACAGTCATCAAGGTGAATTACTGCAATAAGATCTAAGAAAATTGAGTCAAGTCAATGGGCTGAGAAATGGCAGTTGAAATTTAACATTGACAAATGCAAAGTACTGCATATGGGTAGCAGTAAACCCAGAGTAACTTATCAACTGTGGACAAATGTTATTAGAGGAAAGTGTGGTAAAAAAGTGTGTGAAAAAGATCCGAGGTAATCGTGCAGTCAGATATGAAATTCTCTGAGCAGTACAAACAAGCTACCAGGACAGCTCATGGGGTTTTGACAATGGCATACAAAAACTTTGCTAGCAGAGATAAAGAGGTGATTATCCCTTTATATAAGGCCATGGTTAGGCTGCATCTTAAGTAATGTATGCAGGTCTGGTGGCCTCATTTCAGGAAGGATACAGATCTGCTGGAACAGGTGCTTTTTTTTTTTTTTTTTTTTTTTTTTGATTTGGTAGTTGTTGGCGCATCGGCTTCTGTGGCCATATTGCACCTCCCAAGGTTTTTGTAGTACTTTGATCCAAGCCCGAGGCGGGAATCGAACCCGCGACCTTTGGGTTGCCGGGCAGGTACTTTACCCACTCGGCTAGCCCGGTCGGCCTGCTGGAACAGGTGTACAGAACCAGATTGGTGAAGGGAACAAAAGGGAGTTCTTACCTAAAAAGGCTTCAGTTCTGCAAATTGAAGCACCTCGAGACTAGGCACCTGTGGAAAGATCTGATTCTGATTGAGGTGTTTAAAGCCTTGAATGAATTGAGTAAGCTAATGTACGTTAACAGTATTTTTCTACTTGCTGAGACTACACACAATGAGGGGACATAAATTCAAGTTGAGGAAGGATGGTTGCAGGACAGATGTGTGGAAGTTTGCTTCAGCCAGCAGGTGGTTGATTGTTGGGGAACAGGCTTTCATCTGTTGTCGTGAAAATGGATGGTTGAATAAATTCATGGGAGAACTAAAATTCTTGGAGGGCACGGATGGGTGAAATGGGTGTTGTTTTTTTTTGTTTTTTTTGGGCTGATGCTGATGATATAAGCTTGCTTCAATGCATCACTTGCCATTACTATTACAAGTAGTAACTGGCACCTTATGCATACAATACAATCACCCCCCCCCTTTCTTCCAGACTGCAAGGAGAGATGTATGCGAAGGTTTTTGGTACCATAGGCAGCCTCCTAGTTGGCCTATACCAAGGGGCAAAACTGTACTTGGATACTTATTTAACAGGTGTAATCAAGGCCAGATTTAATGAAGGGCAAGTTCTTCAAGCATTTTAAGAACTCCAAAATAATGAATAGCTTTTTCAAAATGGATCTGCTTTCAAAGATGAACAAAAGGCATATAGTTCCAGAAAATTACTGAGCAGCAGGAAAAATTTAATTTAGGAGTGTGTTCTACCTAAGTAAAAAAGAGGAGTTTATTATTATGTGCCTTAGTAATTTTATTCATACCCAAAATTTCATCTTTTGGTGATTTAATTTGGTATTATACTGCTTTCAAATATATATAAGTTATTCTGTAATCAAGTCAATAAGGGCGCCTCCGTAGCCAGGTGGGAAGGAGCAGCAGTGCGTAGCACACGCTTCTTGATTAGACCAGGGTTCAAGCCCGTCACCACCAAATACGGAGGATGCAGAAAGGTCAGGGAATGACCACCGCATATACCGGAGCAATATGGCCTTAGCTGCTAATGCTCCTAAAAACCAAACAACAACAACAACATCTGTAATCAAGTCAATAAGGAGATTAGGCAAGCTAAAGCAGATTATGAAAAATCTCTGGAAAAAAATGCAGAGAAAAGCAACAAAGACTTCTACACATATTAACAACAGTAGAAGGAACTGAGTGAATCACATTGGGCCACTTGATGTCAATGGATTAACTGTTGATGACTCTTCTCAGGTAGCTGCAAATTGAATAGGTATTTTGCATCTACATTCACACATGAGGAATGAGGAATTCTTTAAGGGAGGAGATTCCAAAAGTTTATCAAACTATAACAGGGACTAAATAGCTTTGTGATAACTAAAAGGAAAGTGGAAGAGAAATTGTTAAAGCTGAACATAAAAAAGGCACCTGGGGTGTATGGAATCTATCCAATTATATTGAGTGAGGCAGCAGAGGAGATATGCAAACCCTTAGCCATCATTATGAGAGCATCCTTGGATTCAGAAAAGGTCCCTATGGACTGGAGATGTGTGATGTATCTCCAATTCATGAAGGGAGATCAAAAGGTGGAATGAGTAGTTATAAATTGTTATTTTAACTTCTGTTCTGGGTAAAATAACTGAGTCACTGGTTACAGAAGTAATGCAGGACCATCTTGATAGGAATGCAATTATACTGCAGTCACAGCATGGATTTTTAAGGGACAGTCTTGTCTAACCAAATTATAGGTTACTGAGAGATGCAGTAACCAAGGAACTGGATGCAAAAAATAATTTTGATATCATATACTTGAGTTTCAGGAAAGCTTTTGATACTGTTGCACATAAAAGACTCCTGCATAAACTGGAGCAATGTGGCATTAAATGCAAGTTACTGCTATGGATAAAGGGATGGCTAAGTGAAAGAAGAAGACAGAGAGTGGTTATCAATGGGCACTGCTCTTTGTGGACTAGTGTTATCCATGGAGTCTCCAGGGTTCAGTGCTGGGCCCATTGTTGTTTTCCATATTTATCAATGATATTGATGAAGATATATCAGGTTTAATGTCTACATTTGCAGATGATACAAAGTTTGACAGGGCGGTTAACAACAGTAATGATGGTATACTAGTGTAACAAGATGGGCTGAAAAATGGAAGTTGAAGTTTAACATTGACAAATGCAAGGTACTGCATATGGGTAGCAGTAATCCTAAAGTAATTTATCAACAGTGTAGTACTACAATCAGGGTAGCGGAAAATGAAAAAGATCTGGGGATAAGTGTGGCAGTCAGATTTGAAATTCTTGAGCAGTGCAGACATACTGCCAGAGCAGTTCATGGAGTTTCATCAATGATATACAGAAACTTTGCTAGCAGAGATAAAGGAGATAATTATCCCCTTTAGCATTAACACAGGCATATGATGCAAGAAAGAAAGCTTATAGAGCATCAGCCAAAAAAAATAATAAAATAAATAAAACATAAAATAAAAAAATTACTTCCCATTTCAACCATCCAGTCACTCCAAATGTTTGTCTAGTTCAGTCTTAAATTTATTTAAGCTACCAACATCCACAACAACAGATGGAAGTCTGTTCCAGCAATCAACCACCCTTTTACAAGGCCATTGTTAGGTTCATCTTTCTTGAGTACTGTATACAGGTACTCAAGAAAGGTCTGGTCTGGAGACCACACTTTAGGAAGGATGTAGATTGCTGGAACAGGTACACAGAAGGACAACCAGATTGGTAAAGGGAACAAAAGGGAGCTCTTACTTAAAAAGGCTTCAATTCTGCAAATTGCAGCACCTCAAGACTAGGCACCTGTGGGAAGATCTGATTGAGGTGTTTAAAGCCTTGAATGGATTGAATAAGCTAATGTAAGTTAATAGTATTTTTCTACTTGCTGAAACTACACACGAGGGGCATAAATTCAAGTTGAGGAAGGGTGGTTACAGGATAGATGTGTGAAAGTTTGCTTCAGCCAGCGGGTGGTTGACTGTTGGAACAGACTTCCATCATCCCAGTTGTGGAAGCGGATGATTTGAATAAATTCAAGGAAGAACTAGACAAATTCTTGGACACCATGAATGGGTAAAATGTGTCTTTCTTTCTCTCTTTTTTTTTTTTTTTTCTTTTCTGATGCTATATAAGCCTGCTTTCTTACGTCATTTGCCACTACTACTACTACAAATAAATGACACTTCCCATAAGCAGGATCAGTGCTCCAGAATCACAACTGGCCTTGCAAAATAAAATGCTCTTATGAATAAACTGTCTTTTGTCTTTTTTTTTATGTTATTTATGAGTGAGGGCAATAGCAAAAATACTGCTATCTTGTGGTATTTTCAATTTCAAAGGTGATTAATTACTCATACTTCACAAGTCAAAAAAAAACAAGCTATTTAAGTCATTCATATGTAAACAGTGGATCAAATGGATATCCATGCCAAATTACTAATCTCAATACCTACACAGTGAGCAAAACAGCCTATTATTTCACATGCATGTGAAAAATAATATTTTATAATTAATATTAATAACCAACGATTATAACATTAAGAAATATTTTTACATGAAATGATAGCATTAAACTAAAAATGGATTACCTCAAATGTAAGATACCAAATTGTGCCAAATGAAATGTGTTTAAAGTGAAATCTAGCACTGGCTTCTCTTTCATATTAGCTACAGCATAGTTTGGGAACAAAAGTTCTGCCCACTTTAGGATAATAAAAAGAGCTGTCCTTGGACGGGTGAAAAATAAAAGCACCATTCTAGTTTAAGCTTAAGATAGAGAAAGGAAGGGAGAGAGATTCCAACCAAATGAGAGATAAAAGGAATGCTTTATTATATAACCAATCATTAAATCTGGAAAAATTTCTTTTCTTATAATAATGATGGGCAGAACTACTTATACTATCTTGAGTAAAATGACAAGAGAAATATATGCTTTGTCAAAGTGTATACATAGTATACAGTATATCCATTCTACAACTACTGGAAGCTAGCCAGGAAAAATAAAACTATTTTCTCCTAGCAATCTAAAAAAGTCAATTCCCTGTTTTATGTTGACATAATGATTTATGTCAATTTTAAACATTCAAATAACATATGTAGGTTAGTGCAAATGCATCATTTTAACATAGCTATCTACCAAAGTAGTTAAATTAATTAATTAAATTGGTATCGTTTTGGTTATATCTCATATTGTGACTGCCTTCACAACGAGTTGCCATAGTATTGTACTACCTTGAATAAATAACACTTCATCAGCAGAGAAGACTATTGTTATTTATTCTCAGCAGATACTACTATATAACAATAAATAACAATAGTCTTCTCCACTGGTGAAGTGTTATTTATTCGAGGTAGTACAATACCATGGAAACTCGTTATGAAAGCAGTCACAATATGAGATATAACAAAACAATGCCAATTTTAAACATTCAAATAACATATGTAGGTTAGTGCAAATGCATCATTTTAACATAGCTATCTACCAAAGTAGTTAAATTAATTAATTAAATTGGTATCGTTTTGGTTATATCTCATATTGTGACTGCCTTCACAACGAGTTGCCATAGTATTGTACTACATTGAATAAATAACACTTCATCAGCAGAGAAGACTATTGTTATTTATTCTCAGCAGATACTACTATATAACAATAAATAACAATAGTCTTCTCCACTGGTGAAGTGTTATTTATTCGAGGTAGTACAATACCATGGAAACTCGTTATTTTTTTTTTTTTTTTTTTTGATTTGGTAGTTGTTGGCGCATCGGCTTCTGTGGCCATATTGCACCTCCCAAGGTTTTTGTAGTACTTTGATCCAAGCCCGAGGCGGGAATCGAACCCGCGACCTTTGGGTTGCCGGGCAGGTACTTTACCCACTCGGCTAGCCCGGTCGGCGAAACTCGTTATGAAAGCAGTCACAATATGAGATATAACAAAACAATGCCAATTTAATTAATTACTTCGGTAGATAGCTATGTTAAAATGATGCATTTGCACTAACCTACATATTAGTCATTCTATCTCATAGCATGAGGCCTTTTCCCTTAAATACTTTACATTCAAATAACTTGCAGTAGATTCCAAATAACTGCTTTTTTAATCCATTACTTCTTTCTTCTTAAGTAACAGTAATTAAGATACTATCAAGAGACTAGAAGGTAAAGAATTCAAAATGGCTGTATTAACTGTAACTGATGTTGCATGTCTGTTGGACCCACCTATCCTTTTGAAAGACACCCATCATGTCAAAACAGAAACAGCCAAATTTCAGTATTAGCTGATGTTTACTTCTGCAGCTGTAGTCACGAAAAGAGATGCTTTAACTTGACGACTTAAGCTAGTTTTGGCAAATGAAGTGCAACATACCACCACAAAGTTTTGGATGAGCCACAATATTCCACAATGAAAGGAAAAATGCCTTCAAATTATAGAAATAGGAAAATTCTGTTACATATTATCAAATACTGATCCTTACTTGTTTGCTGTTTGTATCTGTGCTGGCACACTTTCTTGCAGTAGATGTCACCATTTCCTGTCAAAAAAAAAACAATTGCTTGCTTGCTTCCTTTCTTCCTATTACAAACAAATTGTTTTACTACTTTGAGTATCTGCTTGCAGACAAATGTGCATACTTCGTCTGTGCATATATTGCTTGCACTTGTACATTGATGGGTGTCGGTTCCTGTTGAGTGTCCAATGTATACAGGCTGTAATCAGCAGGAGATAAATTTAAATATTTATTGTGTTGAATATATTAATGCTGGTTTTAATATCACTATTACCCTTTAGTTGCATATTAGTAATTGATACATTAAAAATTCTAGTGCTTGATCAAATTTTATAATTTAGCTGTAGCATCTATTATAGGTTATACTCAATTTCAACAGTATAATAGATTTAATTATATCAGTATACAGGTTGCAGAGAAACTCTACCAACAAACTTAAAGAGATGATAGATAGTACCAAAAAGAAACATTTTTTGTCAAGTAAACATAGGTCATAAATGAGTCATTATAGCAGCAGAAGCTATTAAAGGGTTGTAAAAATCAGAACAACACATTCAGTAATTTAAGGTCTTTAATGCATACCAATTTTTGGGTGTTCAGTGTTGGGTCCATTGTTGTTTTCTGTATTCATTAATGATATCAATGATGGTATATCAGGCTTAATGTCCAAGTTTGCAGAAGATACGAAGGTAGGAAGGATTGTTAATGACACTAATGACAGTACGCTGCTGCAACAGGATCTAGAAAAGTTGAGTAGATGGGCTGAGAGGTAGCAACTGAAGTTTAACATTGACAAATGTAAAATACAGCATATGGGAAGCACAGTAACCCCAGAGTCAGAGGCGGATTTAACGGTGGGCGCACCGGGCGGGCACCCTGGGCCCCGACTTCTGAAGGGCCCACGCAAAACCCCAACAAATTAGTTGAACATATTAGTTCAAAACTTTGTGATTATTATTATGCTATTATTAATTATATTATACATATATTATATTCAAATTTTATTGGAAATAAAACATTAATAGTACATAATATTTTTTATTTATTTAAAAAAATGGTTAACATGTATTTTTATTTACCCTGTCTCTCTTTTTTTTAAGGGGCCCAATATTTTCTTCTGTGCCCGGGGCCTCAACCGACCTTAATCCGCTCCTGCCCAGAGTAATGTATCAACTGTGTGGTACTACACTGACAGAGGTAGAGAGTGAAAAAGACCTAGGGATAATTGTGCAGGCAGATATGAAAATTTCTGAGCAGTGCAGATGGTCTGCAAGAGTAGCCCATGGAGTTTTGTCAATGATATACAGGAATTTTTGTAGCAGGGATAAGGAGGTGATCAATGATATACAGGAATTTTTGTAGCAAGGATAAGGAGGTGATCATCCCCTTGTGTAAGGCAATGGTCAGGAGTACTGTATACAGGTCTGGAGGCCTCATTTTAAGAAGGATGCAGAGCTGTTGGAACAAGTACAGAGAAGGGCAACAAGATTAGTGAATGGAACAAAGGGTTGCTCTTACAAAGAAAGGTTTAAGTTTTGCAAATTACTCCAAAGGTTCCCCCCTACAAGTGCAAGATCTCATTTACGATTTCTCACACCATAGTTGTAAGCAGTCCAAATCATTCTGAAGCAACACAACCTGGTTCTAGTAATTAACTATTCTTCCTACCTTCAAATCTTTGGCATACTTTTATGGCTTCCTCTGTAATACTTCAATATAATTAAGGAAGATTACACTGATGTATCAGTGCACCAATAGAAAATTATAAACAAGTAAGCAGCACTGATCCTGCAAGGCTTTACAAGCTATAATAATCAGTTACCTCTGAAGAATTTCCATTTATAACATCCTCTACCTCCTACCCTTTCTGTATCAGAAAGATGATAAAGTCTACATATATAATGTTAAAGTTTTTGGAGTTTTATTTGCATTTTTTTTTTTTAAATGAAAACATCAAACACGAGAGGTGTTAGAACCTATAGAACTTAGTACCATGTTTGGGGTGGAGTTTGAGAAGACAAAAGACGATATCTGTTGATATTAGACTTGAACTTCTGTACACTAATTTTCAGGAAATACATATGAAGGAAGGTTGTTCCAGAAAACGGCGGTTGAATGAATAAACGAGGAAGATAAAAAGTGGGTTCTGTGAGTTTGAAGTTGGACAGTAAGTGGAGGTTGGCTGGTGGTGGCATGGGTTTGGACTGTTTTGAAAGAGAAAGCGGTAATTATAGAAGCAAATTCAGAAGAACACTGCCCATGGAAGTATCTGTAGAAAAGGCATGCAGCAGAAACAATACATCTATGAGACAGCGAGTGAAGAGACTCTGTTAGAGAGGAGTCATTAATTAACCTGACTGTCCTCTTCTGAATGGAATCAAGAAGCCTGAGAGAGCTTGGCACCCACCCCCCCCAGATGTGGGAAGAATATTCCATGGTAGGGTGGATTTGCGATTTGTACAGAGTGAACAGCTATTTGGAAGAAAAGTAACGCTGAGATTGAAAGAGAAAACCAAATTTTTTAAATGTAGAGGAAGCAATATTTGTAATGTGCTTGTGCCAAGAGAGATTAGAAGTCAGGATAATCCCCAAAAGAGATATATCATTTTGCCTAGAAATTGGAGTGTAACCAAAGATAAGCATAGGAGCAGAAGAATCCTTTTTGCGAGATATAAGACAAGACTGAGTTTTAGAAGGATTGAAATCAACTGAGTTGTCTTTGCCCCATTGGAGAATTACCTGGAGATCGGCATTTAAGGAATTAGTAGAGGATATTCGAGAAGTTGAAGCTGATTCAGCAGGGCAAAGTTTCTCAAAATGGAAAGTGGAATGCAATGTGCTATCATCGGCAAAACCATGGATAGGATTTCCAGTCAATGGAAGAGGGTCATTAATATACAGGAGAAAAAGAGTGGGGGGAAAAATTGAACCTTCAGGGACACCAGCATAAGTGGAAAAGTTAGAAGACACAGAGACATCTACCATCACCCTCAGTGAGCGATGTTGGCGCCTCCATAGCCAGGTGGGAAGGAGTAGCAGTGCATAGCACACGCTTCTTGATTAGACCGGGGTTCGAGCCCATCTCCACCAAATACGGAGGATGCGGAAAGGTCAGGGAATGACCACCGCTTATCCCGGAGCAATATGGCCTTAGTTGAAATGCTCCTAAAAACCAAACAACAACAACAACAGTGAGCGATCAGAGAGAACGGTAGATAACCAATTACAAAAAACAGTTGGCAAACCATAAGTTGGAAGCTTGTTTAGAAGACCTTTATGCCAAAGACGATCGAAAGCCTTTGAGATGTCAAGAGCAACTGCTTGTGTTTCACCAAACGTTTCCATAAAGGGGTAACAAGCCAGAATATCACCAGTGGAGCGACACTGACGGGATCCATACTGGCAATCGTTGATCATACGGAAGGTTTCTAGGCAGTTTAAGAGTTGGCGGTAGAAGAAATTGCAATGGGACAATAATTGGATGGGAGGGATTTGTCACCCTTTTTAGAAACTGGCTGGATATGAGCAAATTTCCAAGCGGAAGGAAAAACACCTTTGGAATAAGAAAGTGAAATAAGGCAGCAAAGAACAGGAGTAAGTTCAGGAGCACAGGTTTTGCAGAACAAGTGGAGAAATACCATCATAACCTGGAGCTTTCTTAGTTTTTTTGTTTTGTTTGGTTTTTAGGAGCATTGGCAACTAAGGCCATATTTCTCTGGGGATATGTGGTGGTCATTCCCTGACCTTTCTACATCCTCCGTATTTGGTGGTCACGGGCTCGAACCCCAGTCTAATCAAGAAGAGTGTGCTGCGCACTGCTGCTCCTGCCCACCTGGCTATGGAGGTGCCAGCTTTCTTAGCATCACAATTCGTCAAAATCCTTTGGACATCCTTTTAACGGAACACCACAAGAGGCATTGAATGGAGTGTTGGGAATGGTGGGAGGTGTTTTACCAAGATCATTAATATACGAGTTGAAAGAAAAATGGGATGCTAGCAGGTCAGCTTTATCCTTGGCTGAAGTGACAACAGAACCATCTGGTTTTGACAGAGGTGGGAGCAGAGATGGGCAAAAGTTGCAGCCAATAGCTTTGGCAAGACACAAGAATGCTCGGCGACCATTAGGGCAAGAAGCAAGTTTTCTACTCTTAGCCTGTTCAAAAACTAGTTTTGATTAATAACTGTAAATTGTTGCAAGCTTTGGTGTAGGCAGAAAATGAAACTGAAGAATTGGAAACAAGCCAATTACGATATGCAGCGTTCTTCTCTTGAACAGCCTTAGCACATTTATTGGAAAACCAAGGTTTAAATAAAGGATGAGATTTTAAAGTGGACTGTGGAATAAAAGGATTCCATTCCTACAAGAATAATTTCACTGACACGATCTGAGCATACGTTGACATCAGAAGTTTGGAAACAGTAATCTGACCAAGGAAAAGAAATCTTGCAGGTCAACCCATTTTGCATCTTGTAATGCCAAATACGAGGTTGGGTATAGCCATGAGATAAAGGTTCCATTGGAGAAGAAACAATCACCAAGTTGTGATCTGAGGTGCCTAAAGGACCACTCATTTTGATGGTGTACTTAGAAGGGCTGGTTGTGAGTAAAAGATCAAGCGTGTTGGCTATATGGTTAGGATTGTACAGTATTCTTGTAGGTAAATAAACAATCTGTGCAAGGTCATTAGTAATTGCAAAAGGTTCAGCATCTTGACCAGCTGGGTCAGTATGACTAGAAAATGGAAGCCAGCTGGAGTTGTGAACATTAAAATCACCAAGGAAAATTACCTCACTGTTAGGAAAGTTGGACTGGAGAAAGTTAAGTTGCAAAGAGAGGAAGTCAAAGAGCACCAAATGATTAGTAAAGTTGGGAGAACGGTAGGGACAACAGATGAATTTTGCACAATGAGGTAGAGAGATTTTAAGGCAGAGAAGATTGAAAAGAGGAGATTCCAAATTACCAAGTCTCTGACAGGAAATATCGGACCAGAAGTATGCACAAGTACCACCTTTGAGGCGAAAGGAATCATACAGTGAATAATTGAGGCAACTGAGATGAGCAATAGTTGAATCTACCGATAACTGAGATTCTGTCAGAAAAAGTACATGGGGTTTGGCAGACTGTAAGTGGAAATGGACATCGTTGAGATTAGAATTGAGACCATGTATATTTGGGAAATGGACTAGGAAGTGTTTGGGAGGTTTAGATCTTTTTGCAGATAAGCTTACTCTATTAGTTTGACAATTCAAGGTGTATTCAATATTAAGAAAAAGTGGGGAGGGAAACATGCTGTATAAAGTAATGAAATTTTTGGATATGGCATACACATGGTAAGAATATACCCAGATCCTTGACATACCGTGTCCTCGACAATGCCTGCATACCCATTACTCTAACTCCCTCCATTCACTGTCTGGCAGAGTAGAGGTAGCAAGATTATACACTAGCTGATTCGGAACCCTCCTAAAGAGTTACCAATTGGTTCAGTCCGGTGTACTAACTACCGGCCGGCCTGCGAACACCATTTTAGAGCTGTACCCTCGAAATGTAAGGAAGATTGAATCTCACTATGATGTTCATCATAAACTCAAAAGTCATCAGTCATACTAAGTGATGGAAGAGATAGGGAAGGCTTGACTGGAAGTTAGCTGTGGAGACTAACCGTGGGTTCTACCACTTCAAGCCTCCAATAAGCAAAGTGGTGGTATTGCACCGGTTGATGAGAGTCATCTACCACCTAGTATTGCCTGGTAACACAGAGGGACAGCATTCCTCTATGTGGTGTGGGCGCCACACCTCGACCCTGGCTTACGTTGGTTCACACCTAGGTGGTCACCCACAGTGTCCTTGTGCATGGAGGTTATACCCAGGATTACTAACAGTCCTGCCATCGTGTAGGCACAAGCAGAGGATATGGCTGTCACAGACCATCCAGACTTCCCCGAAATTGGGTCCACTTGTCTTGAATGTCACTCAAATATCAGTTCCATCAGTGTTTTAGACTCCCAGGTAGCAAATACAGCTTGTCTGGCATATCTGAGAGAATGTCTGTGACAACCTCAAGGACCTATTTTAAATATATTATTGATGATTTAAATATATTACTCACCACTGAGGCCTTACCCTTTCTCAACCTCATCAGCTTTTCCAATAGGCACCTCCAGAAATCGTGAATTTTACAGCAATTGAATTCCCTTCGGTGTTTTCTCCTGGTTCATTTCAACAATGTTACACTTTCAACTGTAACAATGTTGCAAAGCACCTGCTCAAATCATTTACCACACTGTCTGGGCTGTCTATATTCCACAAATACCATCTTGCATAGGTGAGAGGAGAGATCCAATTTACATTCTTCTTTCATTACTTCAAATAAGCAGAACTCCTTGTTCCTATTATTAATTTGAAGAGTCATAAGAGCCTGAAATTTGTGTATAGTATGGTTATTAAAAGCAAAGCCTAAGAATTTTAAGTTTCACCTCTGGTTACCACCAATCCACAGGCTTTAATTCTTTTGTCCTGCAATTGTCTTGAATCCATAATAGGCAATAATACACTCAGAATCCTTTTCTTTGAGAAAGACTGAAGATCAGAGCCACTGCTGTGACCAACAAAAAATTTTAGTTTCTGTTTTTCATTTCGGTCAAGCATCTCCAGGGCTAATCCTTAAATGGCCCCCCAGGTAAGCCCATTGGTGTGTGGGGGGGAGAGGGAATTTTGCACAAAGTCATCATTTCAGTAAGCACATTCATTAAACCTGGAAAAACATGTTCAAAGTAACTGGGATTTCCTCAAATGACTTCTCAGACAGTAAATTTATAATTGTTATCATTACAGCTTACCCTGCAAGTGAAATCTCAAATTGTAGTATGTCTGGTTAATAAAAATCGGATTGATGCCTTTGAGAGAATTCAAGAAATTCTATCTCCCAAATGTTTATCTAATTAGCTCAACCTAAAGAATAAGACATGTCATAAACGGTGAAGGAATTTTAGTTTATTAACCCTTTCAGAACATAGGATAATCACTGATATTGCAATTCTAAATAAAGTAATACGGGAAGGTAACTTTATCTCATTATATTTCTCCTGCCCTCCCAGAAAAACCTTAATTACTTTTATTAAACATCTTCTTACCTGTAGAAATTATAAACAGAATCACTTTTTCAATCACTGGGGAAGAAATTTTGAACATTTAAACACTAATCTATTTATAGCCAGAATTTCCCCCCCCCCCATTAAACCAAAGGCATTGTTTGGCTTAACTTATACTGCCACAAGAATGAACATGGTCACCACCAGACTCAGGCTATTAGAAGTAAAGGGGTGATTATGATACTTTGATTTTTAGATTAATTATAATTTTAAACAAGGGTAATCACATAAATGTATAATGAATAATGTACAGAATTGGTTCTGTTCCCATTTCAATCTTTGTCTCTATAATAGAAAATCTAACCCTAACATGATCTGTTGTAATTCTCTTAATTATCTTTTACTAAATTATCTGTAATACCATGTCATATTAGTTTCTGCTAACTTAAATGGCCAATGAAATTAGTTTAAAATCTGTAATTACAGAGTAAATTTGTATAGGACTCTGTTGATTATATCCCCATGTGATCCCCCCACTACAATCACACAGACATCTCCTCTCAAAAGTGGTTTACTCCATGTGATTGCTCAGTTTCTGTATTTTGAACTGTATTTGATATGTTTCTTATGAGACTGATTTTTATATAATTTCTTTGATGGTAATCTAGCGTACTGCAACATCCCGCTGGCCAATCTACTCTTAATTATAGAGTGTTGTGTAACTAATTTGTAAACTGTTCGGATCTACTTCTGTAGGCCTCTTCCTTTCCCCCTTCCCCACAGTATTTTTAATGGTTATTCAAAAAAGGAGTTCTAAAATGGGACTGCCTTAAATGTGGAAAAGTTCTTTACTGTTTATATAAAAAAAGATCTGAGCACATGGATGAAATGTATTTAAAAAAAAAAAAGTAACAAATATTTTGTCTCCATGAAGAGCAAAACCAGTTTTCGCTGGCTCTTTGCCAATTTTCCTAACTAATGAAGATTTCAAATAATTCCTGACTTGGACAATCATGTGTGCCAGAATATAAATTAATAGCTGTAATAGCTTTTTATAATTTTCTCATGTCATACAAAAAAAAAAAAAAAAAAAAGTTAAGAATATATGTAGACACCTAAAACCTATTTATAAGTTTTAGGAATGCTATGCACTTATATCTAAAATATAAAACTATAAAATAATATAAAAAAAGTAGCTAACTTGCCTTAAAAAATGGCACCTAAATATATGTTGGGCAAATTGCATAGCTAAAATGAAGCAATCTAAGGGGTAACAGTGAAAAAACAATGGAAAACAGAAGTATAAATTATAGCAGGGAATGACTATACAGTGTAACCTAATAAAGGCCAAAAGAAACCTTAAAAACAAAAAAAAAAAAAAAAAAAGCCACAAAACAGAGCACTTAAATAATGAAACTATGAAATCATCAAATAATATAGCTTACAATTCCAGAGGTTAATGTATGCAATGAAAAAAAATAAAATAAAAAAAACTATATATATATATATATATATATCAAGTTGACCTCAAATGCAGGCATGACATTCAAGTGAACAGCATAAATTTAAGCTGATAATGGACCCTTAGGCATGTTGATTTAAAAAAAAAAAAAAAAAACCACCAGACCTGATTTAGAGTCCAAAGTGGGGGGGGGGGGGGGGGTAGCAGATCTCTTTCATAATGGCAGTAGTAACTAAATACTGTACACTAAATTCCTAACTAATTCATTCATTATAAAAAAATAAATATGCAAGTATGGTAATCCTGATTTATTTCGAGAGTAAACTAACTGAATATTAATTAAATGGGTTAGTTTGTTTACCTTTTGTTTTGTGATACAGTGACATCTAAGGCCATTAGGCCTGACGTAGCCCAGTGGTCAGGGGCGAGAGTGCATAGCACGCGTTCCTTGAGTGGACCGGGGTTCAAGCCCGTGACTACTAAATACGATAAATATTTGTATTGGTGATTTATTGTAAACTCTACTGACTTGGTTGTCGTGCCCGAGTATAAACAGAAAATTTATTTATTTATTTATAATGAATAAGTCCAAGATGGTAGCAATATGAAAGGTTAAATACAAACACATGTCATCATGTACAATAATACAATAAAATGACAAAAATATCAATAATAACTCATCATAAATTAGACAATACTGAATTAGAAAGGAACATACCTTCTAATTCAGCAACATGTAGGTAGTGTAGTGTAGCGTAGTTCATAACATACACAATTACAATTCCTGCATATATCACCCTTCCTACATATTTTACTGTTTTGTCACTAGACAGATGTATTAAAAATATGAAAAGTACACTCAGGGCCATCACTAGGCCTTTCTCTACCCCTGAGCAAGGAATCAAAATGCCACTCTTCCCCCCCCCCCTTTTTTTTTCAAGTAAAGTGGATGCTTGAATTGAATAATTTACACTGAAATCACTTTACATAATATAATTGCAGGGCATGCATGTGAGATATATATATATATATATATATATATAAATACAAACAAACATTAAGAGAGTGCAAATGTTAAAAGGCAATCAAAAGAATAGGAAAATTAGCCACAGTTTTAGTTTATAAAGGGTTTCTTAAGAATATGCAAATACAATTGAATTATGGTATACCTTTAAAACATTAATCACAGAAGCCTTGAATGCTTAATACCATTAAAAAAAAACTCCACGAGGAAGAACCCAAGTTGGATAAATAAGGAAGTTGCCAGATTACTTGAGCAGAAAAAGGCAGCATGGAAAAGTTACATGTTATAAACTTAATTACTAATAATTATTAAAACAGTTATAAACTTAATTACTAATAATTAAATTTATGCTTTTATTTTTGATAATTTATGAGCCACTAACATGCAACTTGCCTAACCTATCTTTTTGATGTTTCAGTTATACAGCTATTATTATCTGCTCCCTACCTCTACAAGGATCATTCAAATGAAAACTGTAAAAGTTAAATTCACAAACAAGGAAACTATGCATGTCAATCTTTAATGCGGTGCCCATTACCAGTGGTGTAACTATTATTAAGTGTGATTAAGCAGTGCTTAAGGGTCTGCAATGTTAGGAGGCCCAAAGAGGGTTAAAAAGTATAATTTTAACCCAAAAAAAGCAGAGCCAGGGACCTTTTTAAAACATTTTTTTAGGAGCCAAAAATTTGCAGGGCTAAGGTAAAGAAAGCCTGCACGAGAAGCACACAAAAGTTCAATGAAATTTACTGGTAAAAGTACTTTGCTTTTAACGGCATTTGTATTGTTGCTTGCTCGGCAAACAGACGGTGGGTATTATTGGTCTGGAGTAGAAGTTGAATCCCATGGGATCTTGAAATGCTCCCGAATTTGGGGGGGGGGGGTAGCCTGACCTTTTTTCTTTACTAATTGAATTAAAAAATGTCATAAAAAATGTTCGTAACGTAGTTTCACCGGTAAACTTTTTCAAAGTTTGTCGTGCTTCTCGTGTGGGCTTCCTTTGCCTTTTCTTTTTCTTAATAAACAATTTATCCACTAGGAGAAATTGTTTATTAAGAACTGTTTATTGTTTATTTTTTTAGTTTTCTTAATAAACAATTTATCCTAGTGGATAAATTGTTTATTAAGAAAACATTAGTCCACCAGTGATTCTAAAGAAAAAAAAGTCAGGTCACCCCCTCTACTTAGAGAGGTTTTCAATCTCCCATGGGATTCAATTTCTACTCCTGACCAATAACACCCACTGTATGTTTACTGAGCGAGCAACAATACAAATGCCATTACGGCAAAGTACTTATACCGGTAAATTTCATCTAACTTTTGCATGCTTCTCGCGCAGGCTTTCTTTACTTTCGCCATTTGCAGTTATGCGATCAACATGCTTCCTCCTTGAGGGAAGACCCTTCATGCTTGGTGATGCCTTTGGTGCACCAAAGACATCACCAAGAATCTTGACCTCTATAAGGAAGTTTTCCTCAGTGTCCTATAGTGGGCAAAAAACATTTATTAATAACATGGAATTAAGTGATCGTGGACGATGGAATAAGACCTTAAACGTCACCTCCTGTAAAAGAAATAGTGTGAAGACAAGCGTTAATAGGATTCAAGCAAACATCTGAGGAGAGCAAACCCCTTTTTTTCTTTTTTTAATTGTTAGCTTTAACTATTTCAAAAAACAGTACTTTTTACTTGTTACTGTTTGCACTCTCTCAAGATAATAGTATTAGTAGTGGCAAATGAAGCAAGCTCATACAGCATCAACAAAAAAAAAAAAAAAATCCCAGCTCACCTGTCCATTCCCTCCAACAATTTATCTAGTTCTTCCTTAAATTTATTCAAACTACCCACTTCCACAATAACAGACAGAAGTTAATTTCAACAATCAACCAACCGCTAGCTAGAGGCAAACTGCCACACATCTATCCTGCAACCATCCTTCCTCAATTTGAATTTATGCCTGTCATGTATATATTGTTGTTTGTTTGTTATTTGGTTTTTAGGAGCATTAGCAACTAAGGCCATACTGCTCCGGGATATGCGGTGATCATTCTCTGACCTTTCCGCATCCTCCGTATTTGGTGGTGACGGCTCGAACCCCAGTCTAATCAAGAAGCGTGTGCTACACACTGCTGCTCCTTCCCACCTGGCTAAGAGGCGCCCTCATGTATATAGACTGAGCAAGAGGAAGAATGACATCAGCACTGAGCTTGTTCAATCCATTCAAACTAGGGCTTGCAAACCGGTTTTATAACCGAAACCGAGCTTCTAAAACCGGATTCGAATATTTTTTTTAGTTAGCTCTCGAATATAGTTTTTTGTTACGCACATTTTCTTTTGTTTGTTTGTTTGTTTGTCTAGATCGTTCAACTGCTTTATGTTTTAAACATGTTTTTTATTTTATTTTAAGGTAGGTACGAATCTCATGGGCAAGTGGCCCAAATCTAGGAGGGGTACCTTTTATCTTCCCACCTGTATCATGGCATGATGCAGGTGTACTCATTTAAGACTTAGTAAGTCGGAGCGATAGCGTTAAAGAAAATTCTCAACATTTCTCCGTTCCATCTATCTTGTTCGCCAGGCAAGTTATGGAACGCGCCTTATTGATGGCTACCCACAGATTCGCTGAATATTGCATCAAATTTCAATCGCAGAAAGTTTTTTGCTTCTTTATTCCTATTAAATTTGCGATCAAATGTTCTCCAAAAAGCAGCTTCACCAAATTTAGTTATGTAATTTTGAAAATACAATAGATTTAATTGGGGGAAAAAAAATTGCAAGAATAAAAAATTTCTTTCCTGAAAATTTTGAAACTTGCCTCGTTTAGACTCTTCATTCAGTGCTTGCGGGAGTGACGCATAGTATTGTGCCTTTGTTATCTTCAATATTTTTATTTAAAATTGTCGGTGATATAAATTCCTACTAATTAATATTTATTACTCTTAATATGTCTAAGATGAAATCAAATGTAGGGAATTATTTTGCTCGAAAAAGCAAAGATGAAGCACAATGTTCGAAATGTCAGAAAATAATGAAGTCGTCTGGAGGATCTACATCATCTTTGATGTTGCATTTAAAGAAAATGCGTCAGATTGACATTAAGCAAGATAACAGTGAACCTCCCGTAAAAATGGTAAGAACATTAGAAAATTTTATCGTTAAAAAATCTATGGAAGAAGATATTTCAAAATTAGCCGCTTTAGATGGATTTTCTTTTAATTCAATTGCCAAGAGTGAGTTTATACAATCAAGCCTTCACCTTCAGAGAAATAAATGCAATAAATTTCCATCAGCCTCAGTGAATGGAATTAAAAATATGGTTCTGAATTATTATAAAACTAAGAAAGAACTCATTCAGCATTTCAAAAATTCATTGGTTTTGGGTGCACGGTATTCACTGACTCTAGACGAATATACGTCTATACAAAATAAAAGGTATATGAATATAAATGTGCATTCAAAAGACAATCATTGGTCATTAGGTCTTATTGAGATTAATGGTTCACTTGATAGCAGAAGAACTGAGCAAATTGTGAATGGACACTTGAAGGAATTTGGTTTGAACTTGGATGAGGATATTGTTGCCTGCACCACCGATGGAGCACCAATGATGATTACGTTTGGCAAGCAAATTACGCCTGATCATCAACAATGTATGGCCCATTGTATACATCTGTCAGTTATAGATGTACTTTATGAAAAAGCAATCAATTATGGTGCCACAGTCTCTGAGTCTCCCAAAAACAATGAAGAAAATAAAAATAATGAAGAAAGTAGTGATGATGAAAAAGTTGAAGAAAGACAGCAAGGCATGCTTTATCAAACTGACTTTGCCGATGAGCTCATTTATTTCTTCAATCCAATGGCCAATATTGCACAAACTATTAACAAAGTCAGAAAAATTTGCAAGCTTTTTCGAAAATCGCCTACCAAAAATGACATATTACAAAATTTTGTTAAAGCAAAATTTAATGGGAAAGAATATAAACTTATATTAGATTGCAAAACTAGATGGGGTTGCACATTCTATATGATTGAGAGATTTTTGAAATTGAAAAATTGCATTCCAAATGCTCTATGTGCAGTACTGTCAACTGAAGCTGTATCTGACGATGACTGGAAAACACTTGAATTGCTTTGTGAAACTTTGCGACCAGTTGAAATGATTCTGAAGGCTATAACCTCAGAAGATACAGACTTACTTAAAGCAGAGTCTTCAATACAATTTCTGCTTGCTAAGCTTGATACAGCAGAAAACCCATTTGCTTTAAAGTTTAACCAAAGCCTTTTGCAGCATTACAATGCAAGACGAAATTGCCAAACTGTGGCTTTGCTAAGCTATCTTAGCAAAGACACAACCCCAAAAGTTTAGGAAAGAAGATTCAGGTTCAAGAACTTTTGATTTTCCAAGTAAGCAAATTTTGAAAAAGCGTGCTGAAGAGATTTATCAGAGATTATTTGCAAAACATTCCAAAGGAGTTTTAGCATTGAATGAAGAAACTGAAAATAAACGAACTGTTCTTTTAGAAGAAAACAAAGACTCATCTAGTTCCGATGTTGGTTTTTTTTTTTTTTTTTTTTGATTTGGTAGTTGTTGGCGCATCGGCTTCTGTGGCCATATTGCACCTCCCAAGGTTTTTTGCAGTACTTTGATCCAAGCCCGAGGCGGGAATCGAACCCGCGACCTTTGGGTTGCCGGGCAGGTACTTTACCCACTCGGCTAGCCCGGTCGGCTCCGATGTTGGAGATACACTCATGCGAGAGTATAATAGTGTAATAAAGAGATTAACTGAAGAGCCTTTAAAATATCCGAGCGAATTGGAAATCAGCAAAGAATTTAAAATTTTGGAAGCAACTAGCAGTAGAAGTGAAAAGCTGGAGAAAGTTTATAGAGCACTGCTGACCATTAAACCAACAAGCGTCCAATCTGTGAGAGTGTTTTCGATCACTGGTCTCTTTAACACGAAAATAAGGTCAAGTCTATCAGGAAAAATGCTTAGTATACTGTGTTTTTTAAAGGATCATTTTCAGAAAAAAGCTGAGTAATAAATAGTAAAGTAATTTCCCCAAGCTGTTTTTTTTTTTCACATTATTTTTATTTATTTATTATTATAGGGCTTATTATTTTTTTTTTGTTTACTATATGAGAAGATAGTTTTTATTCAAAAGATTTGAATACAATTTGTAATTTTGTATAATCTCAAGCTGGTTACTTTTTTGGAGCATTTTAATTTTTTTATTTTTTTTACTATAAGAGGTGATAGATTTTGTTTAAAAGATTTGATTACGATTTGTACAATCTACACAAGATAAAATAAATACCTGCGTTATAAGCTTTTAATTATTTTCCCTAAGTCTGAGAAAATCGGTTTTAAAACCGGTTTTAAGAGTAAACTTCGGTTAAACTCGGTTTTGAAATTTCTCGGTTTTGTGCAAGCCCTAATTCAAACCAATGTTCCAGAATCACTCCTTTATGATCCCAGAATACAGTGAACAATGTTTTCCCAGCTGATGCTTGAGCATGTTAACTATGAACTTGTACATCTGATTTCTGACATGCAACATCTACACCCCAGATTCATTTCCAATAACTATGTTCTAAGAAGGCATCTCCTTTGCATTTATACGATCCAAGAAGCAGGGAACACATATTAGGCTGGTGTTCCTTTATGTGTGGTGTTGCAACTCTTCACTAACAATGATATGCACTGAACCAACACTAATATTACACACCATGGCAATTTCTTATATAATTATGAAACGGCTTCTTCATACAAATTCTTTCTTATTCCACTGCTTATTCCTTCTGGTTCCATGAAATAACATGCTTTCCCCTGTATAAGAGAATTCTCAATGTGTTCTTAAACTTTTTCACCACTCATAGATAGTTCACTATATGAGCAATGTTCTGTTATAAATTTCAGCAGGCTTTATTCCATCTGCATTCAAAAATTAGATTACGTTTCACATCTCTGCTTTACTGCATGACTAGGACACGACCATCTTTAAAACTGATTGTTTCCAAATAACACAACATTAACAGATGTTGCCATATGGGTGCTCATTGTCACCAACAGACTTTGATCAATAATCAAGCACAAGCTTATCAACAGTTTTTGCATAATATGCATTTTGTTGGTTTTGCAGTTTTCACTTGACCTCTGTATCTTCCATTTTCCATCACTGTGATGTCTCAATAAAATATTTCATCAAGAATATAAAAAACAAAAGTGATTACTCTAAATATATAAATTTTACATGGTCAGTGGTAGCAAAAAGGTATATCAGATATTACATCTAACAAACATGTAAAATTTATTTATAGAAGAAGAAAATATCTTATTTCTAGCTATGGTCATGTTGTGCCCACAAATAAGAAGGCTGCAGGTTCAAGCTCATATGTTGCCATAAAAAAAGTGCATGGTCCATGTGAACTTTGGCTATCCTAATAATTAATATATATGAAGTCACAAAACATGTGTAAACACTTCTGTCCTTGGCCATATTAAGCAGAAATCGATATTTATTTATACTGTTCTTTATTTATATTGATCCAACACACTCACATAAATGATTTAACAAGAATATTACTATTAAATTTATTTTATGGTCATGTAGATTCGAACTATGGCCAGCTCAAGTGCCTATACTGCTATATTTCTTCATTGATCACCTGGCTATTTCAGACTGTTAATCAAGAACTGCCCGAGTGAGTGGCAAAACTGCCATACCAAAGTGTGCAAGCACAGGGGAGCTGAATTATAGTTTCACCACTGGCCCAAGTGTAGTGGGCAGAGTCAAAGGCTAAAAGCAGTAAGAGATCTAGGTCACTGATAAAATGTAGACAGTTAATTAGTAAACATTCAACTATTAAAATAACATTACAGTGTTCCCACAAAGAATGATCTTTGACAATCAGAAGATAAGAGAATGTAATCGCTGACTTATGCAAAATCTGGCCAAGATATCCTCTCCAGAGAAACTTTACCACCAACCATATTGAAAAAAGCCTAATCACAGGTTTAATTTGACTTAATTTGTTTATCCCCTGTCTGTGCCATAATTAGGTCTGCCAGAGTTACATTTTTAATAAAGCACATCTCAGAAATAAGTAAATGGGACCAATATGCTATGCTTGATCAGAGATATTGTGAATTTGGCCATGCCTGATCAGCTAGCTCATTTAAATACAGCATTTCTCATAAGTAACACAGGATGGATCAAAATGCATAGCTGATAGAACCTGTAACATACTCAATGAACCAGCACACAGTTAATATCTATTATACTGCTTTACATTTATATACTCCAATGCAAGAAGCCTGAAGTTCTTTCAAGACAATCTTCTTGAAAGAGAGAGCCTAAGTCCATCTATTGACTAAGATATTCAATTGCATGTTGCAAGTGCATTTCAATTACCTGCATGTTGCATATTTGGGTGATGATACTAAAGTTATCCATATAAAAAGCATTGTGGCCATGGAAGGAGATAGTCTGTAATCAATTAACTGTCAGTAAAAAATGGACAAAGCTTAAAATAAAGCTTTTTGGAACACATTCCTTCTGGTAAAAATGTAAAGAAATTGCTTTACATGCATCTGAAGTGTATCATTATTAAGGAAGTTTTTAATAAAAATGGGGAGATATCCTTTTAGAATAAAAGCATCACAAATGTGAGTTTAAAGTTGGATTAAATAATCCAACAATTAAATAATCCAAGATAGGTTCCTGTTGGATTATTTAATCCAACAGGGACTTATCTCTTCGGAGCCTTATTATGTCCTAGAGAAAAGGGGACAACTGAGCAGTTATTTCACATATAAATATTAAGATTTATGAACAGTAAAAAAAGAAATTTATGCAAGGGAAGGAAGAACTGGCAGATAATTTAGTTAGTGTCCAGAAATGGAAATCTATTTAATACAGAGACAATGTTAGTTTACATTGGTATTATGTGTCCCAAGACATGTTTCTGGGATCAAAAATGCTCTCTTCTGTTATTTAGCCAACAATTTTATTTTGGCTAAATAACAAAGTTATTATTTTGTTATTTTATTAGTATTGGCAACATTCAATGGAAAAAAATGAAGTGTAAAACTTACACTTCTTTGTCTAATTTTAACAAAAAAAAAAAGTTATAAAATAAGACTTATTTACACATCCTAATGACCACAGCAGTACAATCATTTCATTCAAATTAGTATTTATAGATTATGTTCCTGCCTCATATCTAAATATTACCTGGAATCTATCAATGGGTCAAATAACTTATGGCTGGCTCAATCAATATAGTATTAATTATGAACATAATTAAAACTTGTTATATGCATAAATAAGCATCTCTTATTTCAATACTTTAGTAATTCCTAATCCCTCATTATGCCTTTTTTAAAATATAAAAGAATGAGATGTGTGACATAAATGAATATACACAAATAAACCACTTAAAATATGACCGAGTTAAAATAAAAATTATCCTTTAAGAGATGAAAGAATACATCCTTTGGGTTAAATTTCATAAATTTTTTTGCTTCCATATAGCAATATTTATATTAGTACTGGCAATATGGTGCAAGAAAACAAATCTTAAACAACACCAATCAAAACAAAAAAACTTAATTTTCCCATTCTTCCAATGTAGCCACTAAATCAGAAAATTTTTAACACAGTGTTTCTACCACCACCAAGAACCCTTTCAACATTCATTTAGCCAGTTCATAATTTTGCTTTATACAGAAAAATCAAAAAAGTGGTTCGTGTAACTATAAACCAGAGATATCATCAGGAATTTATTATTATTATTTTAAGATCAGCATATGCAACCAGTAATTATTAAAATAAAGCAACAAAGCTGGTGACATTTGATTAGGAGCATGATTCTACTAATGGTAATAATCATGGACTAATCATTAACCCATATAACAAAATCTTTGCTCTTCTGCACAACTAACTGCTTGACAGTTCTGTTTATGTCTTCTTAGCAATTAATACATTTTTATTTCTTCGGAGAATCTAATGTTATTGTCTATAACAAATACCATAACCTATTTCAGGGTATCCTAATTTTAAATGACAAAATGGGTAAGGCAGGTTACGTTATATTACAACTACGATAACAGTACTCATTCAAGATATTTGCAGCCTGACGCAAACTTGATCCATCCTAATGGATACATTCTGTATTTGATAATTATAATGCATTAACTGTTGCATATTATGAGACAGCACCAAGAGATGCCAATCATTCTGGCATCTCCTGCTCTGAATATATATACACATTATTTAAGCAACCGAAATAATGTGCATGTTTCTTCTTGCCCATAATAATTTCTCTTCTGCTACAAGGCAGCAGCTGACTACTGAGTAGAAGAGGCCAGCTGCTGTACACATACAATACTGTAGCTGCCAATCTAACATGCCAATATTGTGCACTACCAACAAGAATATAGCTTGCTGCTTGACAGACACCATGCATTACAGTAATGTCCCCACCAAATTTTCAATAGCAACTAACACAGTAACAGAAATATATTCAATGAGGTTAAATTAAGAAAAAAAACTATTATAAAGTAGTTATTATGGGTTAAAAGAGGCACTCAAAATGTGAAATTTTACAAAACAGAAAGCTCAGCAAGATATAGTTTAAGGCAGTTAATATATACGTATAACATTTTCATACTTATGAAGAATCAGAACTGCATATCATCCAATTTGAGCATTGATTAAAGTAATGTTATATATGAACTCATGAGGCTATACCATTCATCATTCATCAGAAATCCCTCAGATTTTTATTAAAGAGAGCAGGGGGGGGGGGGAAGCTTTTTTCTTTAAAATATTGTTAAGTTATAGCTATATATAACTTACATAAAGCAAAATTTGTTTCAAAACTCTCTCTACCACACAAATAATAGCAGAAAGCACCTCTTACAGATAAAACAACTGTTAGATAAATAGTTGTGTTAGTAAGGAATGAAAATTCATCAATCATATTTATCCTCACAGCCACTTATAATAATTATAAAAATTGCTTAATTGCATATAATCACTAATAATTAACTTACAGCCAATCAGTCTACATCTCATTAATGATGATCTTAATGTATATTCTATGTATATAAACAAATGCCTAATCTCAGACTTGCAACTTAAAGAAATGGAGTCAACTCTGTGTAAGAGTACTCTTTCACCATAAGTGGGACAGTACAGCAAAAACTCATTCAAAAAGTAAAGTTGGTCTGTATGAGAAAATCTATCAAAACACATTTCTGTTTTTTTAATGAAAACTTAGATTTGCACGGCAGGAAACATAAAAAAATGTTATTATTCAACTATTCACTAAGAACCTTGCATTTACCAATAATGCAAGGTCAGTTGGGGAAAGGCACACTTTTCTTATTATGCACCTCTGCCCATTCATATCACTGACAAATTTTGAAAAACTTGAAATAACTTCATCAATGCCATTAATAACTAGAAAAAGAGCCATGATAAGGATAGCATGAACAGTCCCTGTGCACAACTAGCAGATTTCAACTGGAGTTTTTGTCCCCCTCACAAAGCCGGACCAAGGTATTTCAGCACCTCAGGCAGAAAGATTTTTTGGTACCCTTTTACTAAGGATATATTTATTTATTTCCTCATTGTTTTTCTGTTTTTGGTGTCCCTTAAAGAATGGCACCCCGGGCAAGGGCCCTACTAGCCCATGGCTTCATCCAGCACTGCTCATTCATCTGTTTCCTGCACTAGTACTATGAAATGTTTGATTCCTGCTCATGGTCAATATCAGCTTAGCTGAAGCTCTGCTAAAAATAATAGGACACAGCACAGAACCCGACAAGACTTGCCATCAGTAGCGCGTAACTACCCTTTTTCGGGCCCGGAAGCAAAGAACACGTTTGGGCTCCTACTTAATTAATGAAAATTGCAAAAGGAGGAGACAGCCAAAGATGGCAGGCCCCTAAAGAGCCCGGAGGCAATTGCCTTGCTTGCCTACATGGTAGCGACGCCACTGCCTGTCATCTAATAAGATCAGTGATCCAATCAGAATAATTACCATTTAGAGCCACTCTTTGTCTTCTACCATTTCCCCACTCTTTTATCCACTGTAGTAACTTTAATGGTAACAGGGCATGTCCAAATGGAAACCTAGTAGTAACCAGCATCTAGACACTAGATCTCAGGGTTGGAAAAATAAACAGTATCAATGGGACCTTTTCACACCCCAGGGACTCATATCTGGTGAGTACGGGCTTGGCACACCCAGGGTCTTAGGCTGGATATCATCAATTTTCTCTTTCTTGGCGATTCCTTTCTACTTTTCTTTCTTTCTTTCTTTCTCTCTCTCGGGAATTTTTTTTGGCTGGTGCAACTTAAGCCTCAGGCTTCCTTGCACCATATTGTTTGTTGTTTGGTTTTTAGGAGCATTAGCAACTAAGGCCATATTGCTCCAGGATATGCGGTGGTCATTCCCTGACCTTTCCGCATCCTCCGTATTTGGTGGTGACTTACTCGAACCCCGGTCTAATCAAGAAGCGTGTGCTACACACTGCTGCTCCTTCCCACCTGGCTATGGAGGTTGCACCATATGGCTAATAACAATAATAATTTAGTGGAATGGCAACCACTGCTCCACTATATGAAAATCCTTTAGCTAAGTACTAGCATTTGAAGTCTTGACTCACCTCGAATGGTAGTGTTACATTAAAGTTACTACTACTTCTAATGACACATCCATGTACTAGAGCAGTGTTCCGCAACCAGTGTGCTGTGGCACAATGGTATGCCACCACAAGATGACAGGTGTGTTGCAAACTTTTCTGAAGCTGTATTACCTATAAATACTATACATATGGTTAGAAATGGAAAACTGAGAACTTTTACCTATTGTAAGAAATTAACTGTACATTATTTACTCCCAATTATAGTTTTCATATTGTTTGTAATGGTACTCATTGTTATATTTCACAATATGCCATTTTTAATGAAACACTATGTTGGACAGTAAATTATTTTTCGCATGAGTATCAACACTTGCTTTCTAAAGTTATTTGTGTGTTCGCCCTTCCCATATTTCTTGTTTTGTCACTGTGTTGCCTGAAATAAGATGCCACTTGTTCAATGTGATACTTGTGCCTGCAGCACAAATATCACATTGTGAAAATTGAACGTATGCATAGTTATTTGGTTTAATACTAATAGGTTTGATTTTTTTTTGGCTTTGCTTTGCTTTTGTACAGTGATTAAAATGTTAATATATTCATGAGCCAATTTCTGTTGGATTGCTGGAACAATAATAATTGTTTCTATTGCTTATAGCATATTTATATTAACAGTGCCGTAAACTGTGCTTTTTGGAGGACTAACACTTTAATGTGCTGTGTTGTGTCATGGATAACTTAAGGTGTGCTGTGAAGAGAAAAAGGTTGTGGAACACTACACTAGAGCCATCTTCATGGTAGTGACAATGGTATGACTGCACCATATTCTAAAAATTACTTGCTGCAATTTGAATATAATGTATATAACATTACAAGTATATAATTAACAAGTACATTTTAAAAACAATTTCATAAAAAAATTTAACATGTTTCTTTTTAAAAAAATATCTTGGCAAGAAAAAATGGGAACTATTTTACTTGTTATTAATTTATTTTCTTAACTTGTTGAAACTAAAAATTGTTCATATCATAAAATAAATGTAGTTAGTTTGCATTTTTTCATTCTGACAAAATTTACTATTAAATTTTTGAATCATCATACCCACCTGCCTCCCACGCACACAAAGTACTTTGCGCTGAACTTCGGAACCTCTATGTAGTAACAATTTCATCACTTGTCACTCTTTTGGAGGGGTGTGGGTTAGATTCCCATCACAGACTAGAGGAATTAATAGATATCTCTTAAATCGGGGTTGTAGTTAGCTGACCTCAGGCAGAAGGAGTAAAGGGTTTACCATGAGCTATTCTGAGTTTCTCAGTCCACACAACGTGGTCTAAATTGTAGATGTCCCTAAAAATCAACAATAGGGCCTTGATATTTTCCAAATCACCCCACCCAGAAATGTATCTTTCTAGCAGGGCTGGTTTCAAAAAATATCAAGGCCACCATTACACCCTATAAAACTCTAAAATAGGCACACCATACATTTTAATTAGTATAATTTAGAATCTCTGCCCCCCCCCATCCACCAGAGGTGATCTAAAAACTCTACAAAATCCCACCTGCATTATGCAGTTCGTAATATGATAGTTACACCACTGCCCCCTGCTAAAGTACATGCAAAAGGCATTCTTGTGGAACTGTATCAAAAGCCCTACTGTGATTCTTATTTCCAGTCCTGTCTACATGATCATACAACACATCCTTAAACATGAATTCCAAATGAGTTCAAGGATGTTTGTTTCAATTATTGCAACTAAAAGTTCAATGACCTCTATTGCTGCTTTCTTTAATATAACTAAATACTTATAAGCTTCTGTAAACTCAGACAGGACAGTCTCTCTTTCAGATCATTTTCATGTGTGGGAAGTATACTAGACCTGTAAAGGAAAATTCTCTCCGAGTAGGCCCTGATTTCAAACCTGATTAAAACTAATGATAGAAGTTAACTGTTCTGCCTAAAACGTACAAAAATAACTGCCATGCTTGAATCTATTGCATTTATTATATTAAACAGGAATTTCTCTTCTAAGCACAGTGATTTAAAAATCAAACTGACAATATTTCTTGACATAATCGTGGCAATTCACAATTTTTCCTCATGTATTGCCATGGCTTTGCATACTTATTCCCCTTAAAAAGGAACCTCCCCCCCCCCCCGAAAGAACAGTCGAAAATGAATCGCTGCGGTCCTGATCATATGCAAATCATAGCAATTGTAATATACCACTGCTTACTAAATTAAATATATCTGTTTATATCCCAGAAAGGCCGCATATGGTCAGAGAAGTTTAAAAGATAGAGCATAAGAACTTCACCATATTTAACGGTCACGTGAGACTCGAATCACATTCGACTCGAACATAATTGGGGTTTACCTTTTTCCCTTTAAATATTTCCTTGTATTTCCCTAAAATACAAGTGGTTTTCAGCAACGTAGTGAAAAACCCGCATTTAGGAGCTCCGTTATACACAAAAGTAATAAATAATAATAATATACGGGTAACCCCGAATAGTTTTGAAAATATTACAGAAAATAAAATACCTATAAAAGACTTTCATGCAATTATTCTGAAATACAAAATAAACTAAGGTCTATAGGTAAGAATATGCGTATTTTCTTCTTAAGGGTTCCTGTCACTGCTCATCAGTTTTATAAGGGAGTGGGGGTTCACTCGACTTTCACTATTGAGTGGATCACCTTCTAATAAATTTCGAATGTGTAATCAATGACATCACATACTGATTTTGAATATATCACTGAATATAAATTCAGAAAGCATACAATAAAATTACAAATGTGAATCAAATCAACCAACTAGTGATGGATGATTAACAAATAAAAAAATTATTTAAACTCATCCGCAAATAACTTGAAAAAGATGGAGGAAGATAGTCTGTGTTGTTTTAATTAGATAAAAAAAATTAATTTAAGCCGCTTAATATGCACTTCGCGCATGTTTATTCACAATTCATGTTTATTTTCCATTCAGAGAAAAGTTAATTCTGAAACTTAGCCAAGTTAAAAAACTGAACTTCCATGTTTACGAACAGCAAAAATTGCAAAAATTATGAATTATTTGAGTGTTATCACAGATGTAGTTAATCGGTATGGTACTTCGCGCAAGATATGAAGCTGATAGCAAAAAGTGTAACGAAGCTACTTATTATCAAGTTAAATGCACGTGATTAAATACCACGCATTAATTGGGTAGCCATGTGTAACTAAATGAAAGCAAAAACACGCAATCCTTATATAAAAATAGTAAACAATAGCACTTTAGATGCTTATGGTGAAGTGTATTTGCTACTTAAAAATCATATTCCTTAATAACAAGTTTATCTTGTTTTCGGAGAATCCCAATGACCTCGACGAAAAACACGTGGGCATATGCGTATAAGTACAGATCTATAACCGAAACCAGAGCCCGATAGAAACACAAGTTCCACGCTTCATTACAGAGTCGTTCAATAATCATTCATAATACATAACCCTAACATCGGCCGTCCCATTTCCTGAGACTACTTTAGTTTTTCTCTACATCTGGGCGCGACCCCGGTCGCAATATTATTTCCTACCTAACGGCAGCCCAATCCACGTTCATGAGTAGATAATAAATGCAGAAATCAAAAGTATGGGGAAGACAACGCTCGCTTCTCTAACCTGAGTAAAGAAGAACTTCCACTTACCTAAGAACACTACTTCCATTATACATGCGATCTGTCACAGGGTGTCCACACAACAAATTATGCTTTCCACCATGTGGGGATACCAAAGATGCCGAGGTTTACAATTACGGCTAGTCGCCACTCAAAGCAAGCACGCTATCCCACAGTGCTGTTCGGCTTTAAGTGTCCCGTTCTCACTTGTTGACCAAGGTTTACAAAGGTAACAAACACGTCTTCTACCATTAAAACGTCGTTTATTTTCATTAATGAATAAGTTATAATGTTTTCTATAAGTTAAACATTATATTTATAGTTAGTTCGTTAATCAACAAAAATTATTACTCTAAGAGATTTTTTCAAAATCACCATAGGAGTCGCTATTCATTTCCAAATAAACAACCCCTCTTTTGGTAAAAGGAAGAAATGTAAATAAGGTGCTAATTCAAATTATTTTGATATATGAAAGCAGGATGTACAGCGAAAATTACAAATCGATTTACACTTTGAAAGTCGTGAACGCAGAGTATTTTTTTTTTAAATACTAGTCCAAAAAATCGATTTAAAAAATCATTACTCGCCCTTCTAACACTGCTCATCAGTTTCATTCATTCCAATGATCAGGAAACATTGTGAACTCCCATTATCAATGAAAGGGTTTCAGTTCGTTTGAAAATCTCGCCAAGGAAACACAGGCCATGCAGTGTCAGATTTAGTTGGTTCACAGTGGACTGGCGCACATATGTTTAGATGACTTAAAGATAAGGTTAAAATTCCCTCCATTCAGGAAATTTCCAACACTCCCAGTTCAGAAATTTGAATTCAGCAAAATAGAAAGGATATTTGTTCTGTTGTAAAGTTATACAAAATAAATCTTGCAACATTAACGCTGTGTTACAAAGCAACAAAGATAGGTATATCAAGTATTAAAATAATTTAGAAAATATATATACAGCAGAAAATGTACATAAAACAGATATTACATAATGTCACAACCTGTTTAAAGCAAAATATATATATATATATCCTTGATATATATTTTATATTTTTGTTATTGGTGTTAATTTTATACACATCAGCTTATTCTTAGATTTTAATCAGCGGCAAATACAACTATTTTAAAGATGGGAAGGAAGTTGATGTATGAGTGATGATACGTGTGATTGACTGTAACTGGAAAATAAGCTCAATTTAATAATCGAGATAATGCAATTCAAGGCTGGATTCACCATGAATTGCATTATCTACAAAATCTAAAGAGAAAAATAATTTTCGGGGACGTCTCGTAACCCTAACATACACAAGTACACAGCAATTAGCAAGTCAAAAAATAACAAATACTGTATTCGTAACTATCCAGGCACGCCGCTGGGTGGGATTTAATGATAAACCTTTATAGCGATTATTTCTCTTATGTAAACTGTAAAAAAATCATAGTTCATCTTTTACACAAAGAAATCATGTTTGGAAACTGTCCTTTAGTCCAACCTTCGTTGGTAACCTTTGCACCAACCATGCAGGTACATGAGTTGGTGCAAGGCCAGATTTACCGAGGTGCAATTGCTCTACGGTCTCATTCAGTGCCGGATCAAGGTATTTCCGCGACCTGGACAGAATGATTTTTCAGCGTACTTTACTAAGGATATAGATATTTTTGCCTCATTGTTTTTGACGCCCCGGGCAAGGGCTTGCGAGCTCGTACCTTAATCCGGCACTGGGTCTCAAAGTGGTGACCCCCTAGAGCATTGCAATTACCGTTGCTCCAGGATCTCCGCGATCTCTCTTTAAAGCCCTCTAAAAATATGTGCGCCAGGCTCAGACTACCTGAATCTAAAACTGCGTGATTATACTCAGCATCGTATCCAGGTATCATTGTGTGTGTGGGAGGGGGCCCATGGCGACCAGTTTTTTTTTTTTTTTTTTAGATAGACCTACTAGGAACGCTTATACGTACATAAATAATGTTTGATTGATTATCTTTATTTGAATATTCGGAAAGCATGTGAATACGTATTAATCACAAAAAAAATGAAAATAATATATTATTTCCAAACATTTGACAACACGGAGCTTTTTCGAATTTTTTGTTAATGGGGGTATATTACCCCCCCCCCCCAGAATACACTATCATGTAATATTACTAAAGTTGTGCGGGAGAGAGGATCACAAAGCATAGTTATCAAAATGACATGGGGGGTGAAACTTATGTAGTATCAGAGCTTTTAAAGGAAAAGCACCATGTATCACTCATTATCTTTAATCCTTCGTTAACTGACATATGCTTTTTTTTTCTTTTTTTTTTTTTTTTGCTAAAAGAAAATTTTCAGTCTCGACTGCAGTTACCTTTTCTTAATTGTAGCCTATAGCTGCTAATTTATGCTAAGTAACAAAAAGACGACATCCTCGGTAAGAAATAAACTAAAGGGATATCACCCGCGAAGAAAATGTCTCATTTAAAGACGCGATTAAAGCTAAAAACAACCCCAGTACTTAAGACACTGAAAAAATAAATAGCTTCCACCACAGAAGTCATACAGCATTAACCACAGACAGCTCTAGGATTTGCAGTCTTGAGTGCAAAAATAACTGCGAGAGACCATGTGCAAACTATTTGTATGGGACTTGCAATTAATATTCAAGGATTTAAAAAAAAGAATAAAATGACAGAATATTTGACATCATTACATGCTTAAACATTAGCTTTTCAAAAGACAAAATTATTCTTTAAATATACTGTACGTTGTTGCAGGGTTTCAGCAACTAAAGCCATATTGCTTCGTGTATGTTGTCTGTAAATTGCCTGCGTTCTGGGACCTGTTTGCTGGACAAAAAACCTCACCTAAGACCGACTAACTCAGCCACGTTGTGAAAAAAGTCAGTAAAAATTCCTCACGTCATCGACGGGACTCGAACTCAGGTCTTTTCCACTCAGTGTGGGAAGGCCGATGGTTATACCAAATGTGGGTGGTTATACCCACAAGGACTATACTACTGCACGAATAGATAGGAATGTGTGTTAACTGATATATTCTGTGCACACCTAAAACAAGTAATATAAAAAAAAAAATTTTTTAAGTCAATTCCTACTTAGGTCAACAAAGAAAAATTTTTTTTCGCTTTCCTTTCGCATTGTCCGTTTGTGAAGCAAGGGTCGATACCGTTAATCCAGTTTGTTTGTTTAGTTTATTGTTTTCATTCATTTTTAATACCACGTAAAAGGAGCAAATATACGGTCCACTCCATCAGTGGCCCTGAAGATGGAGTAGGGCTTCTTACAACAGGGGGGCGCCCGGTACCCTGAGGGGCACGCTAGCGACATAATTATTTTACTACCCTATGCCATTCACCTTCTCGACGCGTAGCTCAATCTTAAGGTTAGGTAGGAGAAGTGACCAACAATTGATGACAAAGATTTTAAGGAGAGAAATCGGAATTGAACCCAAAGCATAAAATTTCTTCAATTTTATTTTTTGAGAAAAATCCTTCATTCTAACCACTAAGCCACAACTGCTAACTCACTCTCGAAAATCATTTGGATAAAATGTCTACTTAAAGCAAAAATTTTCAAAAATTTATCAAAAAATTATTGATTTTCGCAAGAATTGAACTCGCATTCTTCACCTGCACGTGAAAAATACTGAAATCCTTGCATTTTACCGATTGAGCTACTGCCTGTTGATTTCAATTTTATTCCTAACTTTATATCCTGCTAAATATCTTATATAAGAGAAATTTTTTCTCCCATATAAAACTAAAATTAATTAATTAAATTTAATTAATGAATTAATATTTGAAAAAACTGTATTAACATCAAGTGTCATCCACTACAAGTTTAAAAAAATGTATTTGAACTTGAGTGGATGAATAAAAAGTATTTTATTAACGATTGAAAATTTGAACTAGATATATTAAATATATATAGGGAGAGTGTGAACTAATAGTAGGAATTGAAAAAAAATTAAAGTATCTTTATAACCAAAGCGTAAATACTTGATGTACAGAAAAATATGATTTATGTTTGAGCCCAAAACGTATTCTACCCTTTTTATTAAGCAGCGTGCGGTGCACCCCTCACATTCGCCTAGAGCCGACTCTGATATTAACGCAGTTGTGGCGCAAATATCCGTCCCTGAAATGACAGCCTGGACGTTGTTTCACAATACCTACGTACAATATTACAATAATAAACAACAATATATTGGCCTATTTCTCAGAGATAGGTGCCGTTTATTTAGAGTGCAAGGTCGAGGAAGCTATGGTGACTTGCTTCACATTATGAAATGATGCATTTGTAGAAACTTAATTTGATCCTCAGCCTATGTACATAAAATAATGCTTCCTGCATTATATGTACGTTTATACCTGCAGTATTCAGTAAACCCTTTTAAAGCTTTAAATACCTTGACCTTGACACAGATTTCCAAACAAAACTGGTATCTCTCTGGGTAAGAATATACAGTACCTATTTACTCTTTCTTCATATTCATTTCACATCCTTTCTTAAATGGGGTTTCCCCAGACCGTTTATGCAGCAGGGTCGCATTTATGTCTAGACTATATATAAAATATCTTGTGTAGGGCCCATTATTTTGCACGACCCATAACAACTCCCAGAAGTAGTCACAGTTCATGCCAGAGTCTGCTTCCGTTGAAATTACCGTAAAGATTACTTTCGTAGTCATCTACTTTCTCCATCTCATATTGAATGCCTAATACGGATCAGGTATCTTCTGTCTGTAAACCTTGTGTTCTCGGGCTGTGTTCTCCGCCTGTACAGGCGGAAAAACCCTGCTCCCTTCACCTGAGATCAGTGAATTACAACCTCGATTGAAGAGGCCTGAAAAATTCCTCCAGTTACAGAGAGGAATCGAACCCAGACGAATGGCAGCAAAACCTTCTGTTGGCGAAGTGGGAGTTCGATGAGTGCGGCACAGGTTCACTGGATGACAATTAATGTGATCGTTTGACCTTGTTATGCCATCAAGTAACCCACATCTGATTTAATTTTTTTTTTAACCATTTTTGGGCTGTGCATTCACTCATTGTACCTTCTCCGAATGCTGTTCATACTTTAAAAGGGCTGCTTGTGTAGCATTTATGCCCAATTCAGGCTCAAAGTAAACGTGCCGAATTACTGATTTAGAGCAGCCAATTCTTGGCAACTTTTCACTTTTTTACCGAACCGCACTTCATGCTTGCCAGGCATCAACCGATCCGGTGTCACTTGTACTTTCGAAATGCACGGATTATCGCCATATATATATATATATATATATATATATATATATATATATAGAGAGAGAGAGAGAGAGAGAGAGAGAGAGAATCGGATCTAACAGGCAGAAAATTGAGTAAGGGTGCCACAAAATAAGATAAATTACTTAAGGGTGCCATTATTAAAAAAATGCTCGAAAACCGCTGCTTTAAGGATTGGTTAAAATATTTTTCGCATAGTTTTCTTTTTTGTTATTTTATTTATTTATTTTTTTTTTTCGCACCAACTTCATTGTGACTTACGCATAAAAGGTTTTTCCTTTAACTTAATGATGCTGCGTATCTCTTATAATTCCGTTGCTGTTCACCATAATCTTGCAGTACATCTTTAGCCACAGACGGCATGATTTTCTCTTGCCTTAATTGCGTAACTCGAGGAAGAATATGTGTACTTCATAAATAAACAAGTGAGGTAATACAGGCATTGCGTTACATTCCAAGCGCGTTCGATTTTTTTCTTAAATTAATCGTTTTTACATTTTCTGTGATTAATAAAATGAAATTAAAAGTATATATAGTTATCGCCTTATCAATTAATTACGAATATTATAACTTTACAGAACACTTAGTAAAACTATAGTTTTACATTCTCTAAACTTAGCCGTTCGGTTTAATTACAACTGTATAATATTTATTACTCTTCTCCCATATACTTTGAAGTCTCTCTCCATATATAATAGCCGACCGGGCTAGCCGAGTGGGTAAAGTACCTGCCCGGCAACCCAAAGGTCGCGGGTTCGATTCCCGCCTCGGGCTTGGATCAAAGTACTGCAAAAACCTTGGGAGGTGCAATATGGCCACAGAAGCCGATGCGCCAACAACTACCAAATCAAAAAAAAATCAAACCATATATAATATGGATCTCTTCTCAAGCGACAATCACAAGGTTTACATTAGCAATACACGCGAAGCGTGCATGGACTGTTTAAAGCTTACAATGCTGCATTAAAACTACATTTAATCTATGAATTTCTTTTTCCATAACATACCATTTGTATGGAAAAAATAAATAATTGTTGGATTTCTATTTGTCCGATTTTAAAGAAATATGGTTTGGCTCGACAAATCTTTCTAAGAGAATTAAATATAAAATTTCATGAAAATCCATCACTGGGAGGCGAGTTGTTACATGCGGACGGATTTACGAACGGATATGGAAACAGTAGTAAAAACTTCAAATCTTTTTACTTATCATTATATATATATATATATAATGATAAGTAAAAAGTATATATACAAGTAACGCGGACATAAGCCCTATTATGTCCGCGTTACTTGTTTTAACCAGTAGTTCGAATTCGCTCATTTTATTGACGACACTTCTAACATTACTGTATAAACAATTAAGATTTACTGTTCTTGTATATTTAACAACCCTAACACAACCCTTGAAGTTTTTTAGGCTCTCTTCCCTAATATTAGCTACCAGCTCACGTGAAACGTTTCTGCCCCCAGAACATCTAGATAATACGTGCAGTTGGTGTAACAGATAAGAACTCTTAAGGTATGTGCAAGAGTTACTTTGACCAATATTATCAGATAAACGCATGTCAGTATCTGCAAGGCTTTAGGGGGGGAAATTTCTATCAGCATGGCCCACACATGTAGGTAGAAGGAATTTGTTTTGTAGGGACGGGATACACTTAAACAAAGGTGTCCTATCGATGATCTATCGAACTTTTGCAAGTAGAGATAGGGACGTGATAATCCCATTATATAAGGCTTATGTTAGACCACACTTGGAATACTGTGTTCAAGTATGGAGACCGCACCTAAAGAAAGACGGGTAACTCGCCTGGTGAGATCGGCAAAAGGGCGTCCTTATGAAGAAAGACTTCGAATATGTGGGTTGCAGAGTTTGGAAACTAGACACCTTAGAGGAGATTTGATTGAGGTGTTTAAGGCTCTGAGAGGCATCAGTAAAATGAATGAGGACGAAATTTTCAAGATTATAAATGATGCTAGAACTAGGGGACATAAATTCAAGTTACGGGGGGGAAAATGTTTAGATTGGACTGCAGGAAGTTTTATTTTAGCCAGCGAGTTATAAATTACTGGAATAAGTTGCCTTCATGGGTGGTAGAGGCCGACAGTTTGGGGAAATTCAAAGGTCATCTGGATAGTACTTTCGGGTGAGGAAAGCGCATAGGATGATAGGTTTAATTTCCTTTTTTTATTAATTATTATTATTTATTTTTTTTTTTTTATCATTGTTTTGTTCGGATTTTTTTTTTTTTTTTTTTTTTTTTGGCTGGTGCAGCATAAGCCATAGGCTTTCTTGCACCATGCGGCCATTACTAATACTAATATATATATATATGCGAACGAGACTAAAAAATAAATAAAAGAAGGGGTAGAGCATTAAAATATTGTACTTACAATTAACAAAGTACTTTTCTTTTGGGTCGATATGGTATTCATGAAATTGTTTCTAAACCAAATTGTAGCATTATTCAGACAAAATCTGAAAAACTGACAGTCAACTTGTTAGGCTAAACGGTTTTATAAATTTTACTTAAACAGTCAAAAAGCAACTGCCAACGAAGTCCAAGCTTAGTAAACCTATAAACACATCATAAATTAAAATGCAACTGGTTGCAATACAACAAACTATTGTTAAATATAATATAAAATATATTATATTTAATTTACTGGTACAGAATGTGATAGAATTAAATATAATTCCATCACATTCTGTACCAGTTTTATAATATAAAATATTATACTATATTATAAAACTGGTACAGAATGTGATGGAAATGTCCACCTTACTCGTGTAAACATAATTCACTTTTTTCTGTAAATCTGACGCAACACTACAAAAAACATCTCAGCAATGGCGAAAATACAGTTCTTGGTTAACGTTATTGGGGTATCTTGGTATAGCAAAAATGATTTGTCTTTTCCAAAGCTAATATTCCAAAATAAACACGTTCTTCTTGGGTTGGAGGAGGACCCACGTTACGCACTAATGAATGCGTACTACTGTACTCCTCAAACACCACTGCTGTCACAATGAAACCTCGTTCTGCAACCTGTCTAAAATCATCTCGCTCCATATTCGATGACACCTGGTGTTCTGTTGCCATAGTTACCTCGGTGCATACAAGCAAAAACAAATACAGGAGCGATCCACATCAAGTGAAAATGTACACCTAACAGAAAAATCGCCTAATTACGAAACGTAGAGCAAAACTGCCTTAAACGAAAATTATTGTATTTAAAATTTCATTCAGTCGAAATGCATCTAAAACAAAACAATAGCAATCGCATGAGAGAGAGAACCATAGAAATATTGCCACTATGGATTGCACGTTGCTTTCAGCTGTGCCACTTGCGAAAATAAATAACACGTTGTTCCAGAAACGCCCTTAGGCAGGGAATCCAAGCTCGAGGAAAACTTTTACATATTACATAACAGTAGCAATGAAATACTTCACATGAGGCGTTGCTGCTACCCTTGCGAAATATATTGGCGAAAACATAAATATTTCAAGTTCTGTTGGCGTTCCATCGTTTCACTTTACTGTATTCTTTTCACCTGCTACTTTCTCACTCTTTTGAAAAAGCTAACAGTTCACATCTTTTTACTTGGTTTTACAACCAATTTGGTGTTCTTATCCTGCCTCTCTTCCTGGCAATATTAGATTTTCAAAACAGAGAATTTAGAAATAATAAAATAACTGTTAAAAGCACGCTGCACGTGCTCCTGCAGGTCACATGAGTCCACTTCTGGAACTCCCCGTTTCGTTCTCTTCCATGTATTTTTCGATATCAGTTTCACCTCCAAGATGCCATTAAATCTCCTTATTTTGAGTTTATCTCAGGAAAAAAAAAAAAAAGACATCATAATGAGATAGATCTGAAGAACACGGACAATTTACTTTCAATCATCGGTCACTTGCCTTCCCACTAGTGCTATGGAAGAGACTGCTTAATGATTGACCTTGCGTCGCCTGTTGTTTTTCTTTCTGCTAGATTTAATTGGAGGTAAAAAAAAAAAAAAAAACTTGCCGATCTGTTATTACGTGCAAGAATTGATTAAATTACTTAAATCAGAATGTTACATGAATTTATAAAGACTGCACATACCTCATTATACTTACTGCTTAAGAATGAGAACAAATTAGTGCAAAGCATCATGTTAATTAGCATTAGCTTTAGTAGAGGCATATGATGCAAGAAAGCAAGCTTATACTGAATCAGCCAAAAAAAAAAATCCCATTTCACCCATCCATTCGCTCCAAACGTTCGTCCACTTCTTCCTTGAATTTATTTTAGCTATCAACTTCCACAACGACAGATGGAAGTTTGTTCCAGCAATCAAATTACCCGCTGGCTAAAAGCAAATTTCCACACATCTATTCGACAACTGTCTTCTCTCAATTTCAGTTTATGCTCCCTTAGGTTTGTAATCTGAGCAAGAGGAAGAATCCCATTAGCATTGAGTTTGCTCAATCCATTCAAGACCTTATACACCTCAATCAGGTCACCTCGCAGATGCCTAGTCTCCAGACGCTGCAATTTGCAGAATTTAAGCCTTTCTTCGTAAGAGCACCCCTTTGTTCCCCTCACCAATCTTGTTGCCCTTCTCTGTACTCGTTCTAGCAACTCTACATCCTTCCTAAAATGGGGCTTTCAAACCTGTACGCAGTACTCAAGGTGTGGCCTGACCACTGCCTTATACAAGGGAATAATTACCTCCTTATCCCTGCTAGCAAAATTCCTGTATATCATTGACAGTAATACCACAGGAATACCCCATGACCTGCTCTGTCAGCACTGCTCAAAAAAACTTCATATCTGACTGCCCAGGTCTCTTTCATTCTCCACTACCCTGAGTGTACCACCACAAAGTTGGTACATTTCTCTGGGGTTACTTCTACCCATATGCATTACTTCGCATTTGTCAATGTTAACCTTCGGTTGCCACTTCTCAGCACATCTGCCCAACTTTTTGTTCGTAGTGAATCACCGAAGTAGGTGAATTGGCATCATTTTTGTTACACCTCATATTATGAATATCTTCACGACAAGTTGCCTGGTATTGCACTACCTCGATTAATCAGTTGTGAAGGCATTCACAATATGAGATGTAACAAAAACGATGCCAATTTACCTTCTTCGGTGATTCACTACGAACTAAAATGATGCATTGCACTAACTTGTTTGTCTAGTAACTTTCCTGTAGTCTGAGACTTTCGAGCCCTAAACCTTTTTACTGCTTAAGAATAGTTCATTTTTCTTCTTTTTTTTCTTATTCTCCACTGCGAAAGTATTTTTTGTTCTCTGAAACTGGTTGCGGTAGTGCTTTAAGCGCATCAACGACTTAGACCATACTACGCCGTGTATATTATATCTGTAAATTGCGTGTGTTCTGTGGTCAATTTTCTGTTTGCTGAACGAAAAACCGTCGAGTGCCACAATCGCCCGAGACCGACTAACTCAGCCACAATATGAAAAGGGTACATAAAATTTCCTCTCCTCACGTTTCTCTGAAGCAAATTCACTTTCATTCTATCTGATGCTCTACGAGCCATGAATTTAAAATTGATATTAATTACATAGCAAAATTTGCTGATTGTATTTTATTATCATTTGCTCAAACAACAAATTGAATCATTATTTAAGTTTTAATTACTAGTGCTATCGTTTTGTCATTATAAATATTTAAGATGTAATTAAATTCAGCTGTTAATGCTTAATATTCATTAAAATATGCTTCTCCAAAACTACTTAATCAGAAGGTACCTCTCTCTAAAATCCGGAAAATTTTAAAATCCAACGCCTTTCAATTCCCAGGGTGCCAAATTTTAAAGAGCATACTGCATTCAATCAAAATCAAAAAGGCTGCATGTGAGTGTTCGGAAAGTTGCTGTTATGAAGATTATTGGCGCAGAGCAACCGAGGCTTGCAGCGTTGGAAATGTTATCATGAGCGTCATTAAACTCCAGATTGTTGTCCAATGAATACCTTGTACTGGGCGTGCTAATGCCTCTTCAATCTCCAAAGGTGGCGCAAAGAACAATTCAGCAAACAATTGGTTTGACTTCTGTGGCGAACAGCTCATGGAGTCTGTAATTAAGTCTACGATTCAAGACCGTCTCGACAAAAATTGTATCTTGAATAGATCCCAAAGTGGATTCCTTAGGGGAAGATTTTGGGTAACCAATCTGGTAAATTACTGTGATGAAACAGTTGGATGCAGGTAACAATTTTGGCATTATACGAGTATGTAGACACGCAGACATGTCTACGTACGAGTAGATATACGAGTATATCTAGACTTTAGTAAAGCTTGCGATACTGTCCCTTATAAAAGGCTGCTAACTGAAAGAATGTGGAATTACCAGTAAGATCCTACGCTGGATCGCAAGCTAGCTAAAAGAGAAAACAGAAGGATGTCATAAATGGACAGTCTTCTTGATGGACCAGTGTAACGAGTGGAGTCCCTTATAGTGCAGTGCTGGAACCCCTCCTATTCACAATTTTCATAACTGATATTCAAGAGGGTATCCAAAGGAAACTCAGTTTTCTGATTTGAAGTTGGGAAGGGTGGTTAACAATTCAAGCCAGGCCATGTTGCTTCAAAAAGATATGGATCGGAAACATGGTCTAGAAAATGGCAACTGAAGTTTAATACTTCTAAACGTAAGATTTTGCATCTAGGGAACAGAAATCCTGAAGTCACGTATAAACTGAGAGAAAGGAGAAATATAGATGTAGACGTTACAATTCAATCTGACATGAAATTTTACATACAACATAAACATGCCGCTGGGAAGGTACATGGTGTCCGTCCATGATTTATAGGACCTTTGCTATTGGGGGAAGGACACCATTATCCCTATATACAAGTCGATGATTAGATTGAATTTTGGAATAATGTAGCGAAGTCTGTAGCCCCCACCAGAAAAAAATGAGGATTCAAAGAGGGGCGACCAAATTAGTGATGAGTGCAAATCCATACACATATGAAGAATGGTTTAGAATGTCTGGACTGCACAAACGGGATAGGAGACAAAGTCCACCTATCTAGACTCCACCGAGTTCAGTCTGTCAACCAGATTTCTAAGGGAAGATCTGACTGAGGTATATAAGGCACTGAAAGGATTGGGTAAAATGAATGGGGAAGGTCTGTTTTCCCTCATAGGATAGGAGACAGAAGAATCGGGAGGGAGGCACAAATAGAAAATCTGAAGGAATAATGGAAGAGTAGATCTCATGAACGTCATCAGTGGGACTGGGGAGCGGGTTGTCGAACACTGGAATAATTCGCATCCCAATGTGACAGAGGCAGTGAGTCTGACTAAGTTTAAAGCAGAATTTGATGCTTGCCTTGTGGAATGGAATTAGTATGGATATTCTGTTTTATTTATAACTAATCCTTAAAAAAAATTCACATGTATGACGATATGCGTCTGTCAATTTTTTTTATTTTTTCCTGATACAAAAAAAAGTTACTAAAATTTCTCATAACTGACTCAATGATTGCACCACAAATGAATATCCGATTAATGTCAATGATTGCACACACCTTATGAATGTCCGATCAATCAGTGTCAGGAAATGACAAATCAATTACATTAAAAAATATATTACTTCTTACTGCAATTATATATATTTTTTAAAATTAAAGTGTATAAAATGAACTTTAACATATGTAAGAGGAACATAAAATTTAAAAAAAAATCGAATTTTACAGATAATATTTCATAATTTTAAACTGTAAGTGATACCTGCACCCTTTTGACACCTACCATTAGAAGGTTCATATTAAATAGTTTTATTTTACATAGAAACGGCTTCGTGGTTAAGTTTATTTTCAGAAAAAGGAGATTGAAATACGGTCGATTTAGTGGAGGTAAGGATGTGGAGGAGTCACTTTTGCTTTCTCGTGTTTCTCGAAAGGTTTTTCTTTGGAGCAATTACAGTAATGGTAGAGCACTTCTTTTAGTGTCCCTATACTGCATTTATGAAACCAGTAAGGAGCTCAGGTAAAATATGACCATTAATTTTTCTACTTAATAAACGGAGAAAGTGCGTTAGTATTATGCAAATGGAAGCAATAACAGACGGTATAAACATACAAGGAAAAAAAAAAAAAAAAATCAGGGCAGTTATTTCTGTACGCTCACTTAAAAATATTCACGTTATGCGAAAAATAAATAGTCAATTTAAAATATATATATACACACACACACACTGGTGTTCAAAGAAAGTGCATCACCTAGGAATTTCACATTTCTAACCCGTTTTCGCGATGGTATGTTACATACCATCGCGATGTATGTAGTACGACTAGCATCAAACAGAAATATAAACAAAAGATATCTATTAATAGTTGAGGCAAAGTAATAATTGACAGGTGTTCTCAAAATATTCCAAAATGAGCATTTGCAACCTTTATACAACAGTTTTGGTAAACACAACAATTATGGCTGAAATGGTATCAGAAGCCCTCAATTTGCTTCAGTTTATCATTTTAAATGGAAAAACAAAATGAAAAGTTCACCAGGTGCAAACTAAGATTTAGTTGAACCGTCTCTGGCCCTGATGACAGCAGCACACCGTCGAGGCAATGACAAGATCAATTTCTGAAGATAATCAACTGATAGTTCGTGATTCCAAACACGAATTATGGCTTCCCGAAGTTTACGAAGGGTCTTTGGTTTTTTCTGGGAACTGCAGATTCCACACGATGCCAACAGTTCTCTATACGATTCAAGTCTGGGCTGTTTCCTGGCCAGCTAAGAGTTGTAATGGACCGTTCTTCCAACCATTTTTTCACCTGCAACAAATGTAAACACATTACTGTCGAACCTCTAATGCAGAAATGAAGCTAAAGTAACTACAGAAGTGCCTACTTACACGATCACAATGAACAGAGTCGTCCTGAAAGGTGCAGTTACTTGGCAGGCTGAAATAGTCTCTAATGGTTGGCAGCAATTTGCCTTCCAATATAGCCAGGTATCCATTGGCATTTACGGAACCTTTTATAAACTGCAGGTGACCTACTCCGTGATACGAAATGAACCCCATATCATTTGGCTGGTATGGAATTTCACTGTAGACACCATACAGTCCGGATGGTATTCTTTGCCACGTCTACGGTGAATCGTTTGTCTCCCATCAGAGCCATGCAGGTTGAATTTCTTCTCATCCGAGAAAATAACTGACTTCCACTACTCGGGGGTCCATTTGACATGCTCCTTACACCAAATTAATCGGGCCTTTTTCATTTTTTGTGTGAGGAGGGGATTCTTCTTAGGACGACGGGCTACAAGTCCATTTTTGAAGAGGCGTCTTCTGACTTGCTGCCACTCCAGTATGTTCTTCCCAATCTCTTTTCAGCTCAGACGAAGAAACTTTAAGGTTTTTAAGGCATAAGCGCTTCAAAACGTGGTCCTGTTTTGGCGTAGAGACTCGTTTGCGTCCGGATCCTTTTTTCCTATAAGCAGAACCAGCATTCTTGAGTTTGAAAAGATATCTACTAACTGTCGACTGATTACAAGACACTATAAGCAATATGACGGGAAGAACATCCTTCCTCTTGTAAAGCAACAATAGCACTCTTTCTTCGTGGCGTCAACTACACGTAGCTCGTCATCCTGACACCAGCAAGGAATGACTGCAACTCTTGCAGAGCGTGCTTATATAGCTGAAAGTAACAGTTGAAGCAATATTTCGTCATCACCTACGTCTGTCAATCTTATCTGATGCAATCTGTAAGAAATAATGCCATATACTTACGTTATTCGGACAACAATTACAATTTTAAGGGGTGATTCACTTTCTTTGAACACCAGTGTATAGTAATCGGTACGGAAAACAGTGGCGTAATGGATCTGCCAACATTACTAAATAATCCTTGAGGCGAGCACAACAGTTACGACTGCTGCTCTTTCACAAACGCCTTGGAAACTCGAGGTTTTTCATCCCATATTTGTACCTTCATACAAACATGCAAAATGTACTGCCACAGTACATTTACCATAGCCATCTATATTATCCTCCAATATGAATTGGGATATTATATAAAAATAACTGTTAAAAAAAATTTTAATATCGATAATGACCCTCCCTAATGGGCTTTAAAGACATCACTTTGAAGGTCACTACCTAGAAGTTTTTGCGGTGATCGAAATCTTGTTCCGACAATCCTACCGTAATGTTCTATGTTTGAACGAGGTCTGGTTCTGGCTATACATTGTTGTTCCCAAACATCCAAAAGGTATTCAACTAGATTCAGATCTCGACTTTGACTGGAAACAACAGTTTCTAAACATCTCCTCAAACGACTGTTATACTCATCGTGCCTTAACTGCATTATGGCAATTCTTTGGAGAGGACTCCAAATAATTGCCACAATGCATTTACAGCAGAATTGTTTGGAATTTCATAACAGATAATTGCATTAATGATTTCATCAATGAAAACCGGTGGAACAACTATAAATCATGTACCGATCAGGTCCCTACCATCAGGCCAACACCACCGAGCTTTGTTGATGGCGTAATGCAATCTGAGTGAAATCATTCATTTGGCATACACCACAGCAAAGTGCGCCCATTTCATGCCTGGAATGTAGCACGATTTATCATCTTCTTCTTAGGATTTATTCCGTTGTTATAACGGTTCTGCTCAACCTAACGTCGAAAAGTCATTCCTTTATTCTTTTTTCTGTTGTCTTCTTTCTTCCCAATCTCCGTCCACCAATCCTCTTCTATTCATAGCTGCTCTAACACCCTCTATCCACGTCCTTCTTGGTCTTCCTCTCTCTTTCCTTCTCCATAGTATCCATTCCATGGCTCCTCTGGGCAATCTGTCGTCCTCCGTTCTCGTCACATAGCCAAATCGCTCCAATCTACATACAAAAAAAAAAAAAAACCATCATTGATAAAATTAGAGGAAAAAAGATTGGAATGGTTTGGTCACGTGAAGAAAATGGAGGACGACAGATTGCCCAGAGGAGCCATGGAATCCATACCGAATTCCTCCATTGTTGTTATGTCCAATGCTTCTGTTCTCTACACCAGAATAGGTGGCAATGTGATGGGAACGGTTGTAGCAAAGAGCGCATGTAAACAACTACTATAAAGTTGTTTTTCTGACAGTTGCTAGTCCTACACTTATCTCAGCTCATTTAAAGTACGTGTTTTCCTCCCACTATCCGTTTGAACTCTCGGAATAATCTAGGGGTAATTGATAGTGGTCTACCTGGATTGATATGAAGCATGATCATGTTGACTTCTGTTTTACATTGGCCTACGATGTATCTAACAGCTGATGTTTGAGGGTCCCACTTTTCTTTTTTTTTTGTTGGTGTGAACAGACGTTCCCGATATTATCATTTTATTTATTTTATTTTTTTGTTTTTTTACTTTATGCTATTCTCTTCTTTATAACTTTGTCTTCTGCTGTCCTGTCTCCTGGGAATGACTGTGTGTGTGTGTGTTTTTTTTTTTTTTTTTTTTTTGTTGTTGGCGCATCGGCTTCTGTGGCCATAATGCACCTCCCCAAGTTTTGCATTTTCCACTCTGATCCAAGCCCGACGCGGGATTCGAACCCGCGACCTTTGGGTTGCCGTGTGTGTGTGTGTTGCCGGCTTGCTGGCACGGGGTTCTTTTGAATGGCTCCAAACTCGCTTTGGACTTTCAGTGCGTGACTGTTGAGGTTGCCCATGGTACAGGCTTAGTTGTGGCCTACCTCCCCGTGGTGTAAACGGACTCTGGGCAGGCTTTCCGGGTCGCCTGCCTGCCTGGTGACAAAACGGCCAGAAACAACTAAACAACACACACAGTGCACGAACATAATACTACACACATTTCTGGCCTGTTACAGTGCTCTGTAACCATTACAGTGTACAAAGGCGGAGTTGAACTTTTGTTCAGGCGCCGTCCTATATAAGATACTATACATATCTACATGATCATTACTGCAATTCAGAAATCTACGCATAAAAAGAAGCTAAAAACTAACTGCACACCTTGGTGGAATAACGAACTTTCTTCTACTCGGAAACCTGTACACAAAGCCAAAAGAAATTTTCAGCGCAAACGGAGTACTTGGCCTCAAGAAAAAGTAAACCGATTACATGAAGAATACAAAACTCTCAAAAGAAAATACAAAAATTGATTTATGAAAGCAAATTGCAATCCTGGCACAATTTTGTCCGTACATCTCGGAATAATAATCCTTGGGGTGTCATTTATAAGACTGCTAAAAATAAAATGATCCTTGGTGACATCTTTAACTCCATTACGTCCAACGGTATGGAAACTCTTACATTAACAGACTCCATAAATGCCATCTTGAACCAACTGCTGCCTAATGATATCCCACTATTGACACTTCATATCATCTATCTATTCGAGATTTAAACCAAAAAATACCGTCCTTTAGAAGAAACAAGTCCATTCACTGCAGAGGAACTTACTTCAATCCTGAATAAAATTCAATCAAACAAATGTCCTGGCGATGACCTGATTGATAACATATTTATCAAACATTTTTATGATCTAAGGCCAAAGTTCTACCTAAATTATTCAACAACTGCTTAAATACTGGAACGTTTCCCAAAACATGGAAACATGCCATTCTTAAGATTTTATATAAACCTGGTAAGCCACTAGACAATGTCAGGTCCTACCGCCCCATAGCCTTGCTCTCTCACCTGGGAAAAGTGTTAGAGAGAGAGAGAGACTATTCGCTAATAAAATTGCCACACTGCAGGGAGCTACAACCTCCACATCCTCTCTTCAATACGATTTTAGGCAAGGGCTTGGATGCAAAGATGCCTTATTAGAACTTCACCACCTTATTGATAGCTTCACTTCCAAGTATGTTATAGCGATCTTTATCGATTTTGAGAGCACTTTTGATACTTTATGGTGGGAGAGTGCCCTCAGTAGACTCCATTCTAATCATTGCTCTCTTCAGCTTTATAAACTTGTTAGAAACTACTTTGCTGATCGCACTGTCACCGTCATCACTAAAAGCACGAAGATTCACAGATCTGTCTCCCGTGGTTGCCTCCAAGGATCAATTTTGGGTCCCTTGATTTGGAACCTAGCTCTTGATGATTAGCTGCTTAGGACGACTGAATTTCAAAATGTGCAACAACTTGCGTATGCAGATGACCTTATTATTTTGGTGAATGGAAACTCAAGATCTGATTTAGAACTCTGCCAATAAAGTACTCTTTGAATTATCGTCTTGGTCCTCTAAGAACAAATTGAAATTATCCCCAACCAAATCTAAGACATGATTTTTAAACACAAATTAGACTATGGCAGACCACCAGTTGTAAAACTTGACAAAAAATCACTTCCACTTGTCCGAAGCACCAAATTTTTAGGAGTCATCATCGACGACCGCTTTCCTTTACTGCACATATTCAACATCTGTCCGTCAAAGTTAAGAGTTTTACTGTAATGCTGCTCCAAATTACCAGACAAGACTGGGGATTGAACACTAAAACCCTACATCTATTTTATAATGCTGCCATAATCCCAATTACAACCTATGCTGCCAGCCTTTGGTTTAGACGTACTGCACTTAAAACCGTAAAAACTAAGTTATCCGCTATTCAACGTTGTTTTCTCCTTAGCCTTCACGTTTGCCGAACACTATCAACTCCAGCTCAACAGACTCTTGCAGGCACTATACCACTTGACCTGCATGTTGTGTTTAGAGGGCTTTGCTTTAATATCCGCCGAGGCATTTCTACGGAATTTCAGGGAATCACTGTTAACCCTCAGGCTGATCCGAAAACTGAACGTACCAGATGATGGAATTTGTTAGTGAACACCTGGCAGAATAGATTGAATTCTACCGAAAAAGAGCTATTACCAAAAAATTCGTTCCCGACGTAACTGCACTACGTTCATCATTCACCAGAAAATGGTTTTCACCCTCGCTGTTTAGCTCCTATATACTAACTGCACATGGTTAGCTTAACGCAAAACTCTACCAATTCAGACTTTCTAATACATTCCCCTGTCGATGTGGGCTACCGGAAGACTCTCCTCACGCCCTTTTTGAATGCTCCATTTACGAGGACCTAAGATTGTCTCTTAAGGCAACAGTAAAAAACTTTTCTCCCGGATGTGAGAAGATACTCATTTCTATCAACAATTTAGAGGTCCTTCAAACCTTCTGCAGTGCTGCTTTTAATCGCAGGAAGTCTTTCAATGTTAATGCAAGCAATCAAACTGAAAACACTTTATAAATGAAAATATAACCTGTTGCCTCGTTTGTCGTCCTGATGACGTAATGTTAAAAATTTTGCTGATTTTCAAAAACACAAAGGTTTCAACAGATGCTGCATTTTTTGGTTCATTCTTTATCAAGACTCTCCACAACTAAATCCTTCCGCTGCTCAGTGATACCGTCATCAACCAGTGACTTCTGATACCGCTCCAGATTAACAGAATTATATCTAGAACTCGTTCCTGCTGATCTTGTTTCTGAATGACATTACTACTTCTGTTTGACAGTACACCTTTTCTCTTTGTGGACTACTTTGAACAGCACTGCATAAAGACGTGGGCAAAGACAGATAAAGATTTTTTTATTATTTATTTACTTTTTTTTTACTTTATGCTATTTTCTTCTTTATTTCTTCGTCTTCTGCTGTCCTGTCTCCTGGGAATGACTGTGTGTGCGCGCGCTGTTGCCGGTTTGCTGGCACGGGGTTCTTTTGAATGGCTCCAAACTCGCTTTGGACATTCAGTGCGTGACTGTTGAGGTTAGCCCTGGTACGGCTTAGTTGTGGCCTACCTCCCCGTGGTGTAAACGGACACTGGGCAGGCTTTCCAGGTCGCCTGCCTGCCTTGTGACAAAACGGCCAAAAACAACACACACACAGCACGAACATCACACAGTGTACAAAGGCGGAATTGAACTTTCGTTCAGGTGCCGTCCTACATAAGATACTATACATGTCTACATACATACACATATCATCACCACACACTTCTAATGAAGGAAACTAGATCCTTTTCTCGTCCAGTTCTATTACACTTATCATTGAGTTTGTATACCTTTTATATCCTAATTTACCTGGTACTGCCATCTATCACGTAACTTCGAATTAACCATTAATTCCCGGGAGAAAAATGTACCAATAATGTGCGGGGTTATCCTATAAAATATAGAGACAAAGTGTCGGGGGGGGGGGGTTAACCTGCGAAAACCTGCTGCTATTTTTCAAAACTGGGAGCACTCGGGATGATTAGATTTCATATCATATTTACTTCGGTATGTACAAATTTTAAAAATAAATCTCACTAATGTATTTTCATACGGTTTATTATTTTCTTTTTGATACAATTTAATTTCCTCATTTTTACGTTCAGATTTCTTGATCCCCTTTGAAAACTAAACTGAAATCATGGTTTAATTGTAAACAAAAATAATCTAATTTATATTTATCTCTGTGATGAGGGAAGTCACGTACCTTGCATTTCACACCCTTAGCCTCCAAAGCCCACCTAAGAGCTGAGGGAACAAAGTTCAAAAGAATTTTCTAGGCCAATGTGAGTTTAAACACTTGATTATCTATTGTGCTTTCCATTCAACAAACCTAAGTTCTTATTTACTTCATGATAACTAGTCGAAGAGGATAAAAATCATGGTGTGTGGGGAGAAAATCATGGTTTCTCTAAAAAGCTAAAGCATGAATTTCTATGATTTGAAGATGGAAGCTGTTTATCAGACTAACCATTTTGTCGAATAATTTGAGGCTGGGCGTCTTATTATTAATATAAGAATAAAGACGGACATTCCAAATAATTAACTTGACCATCTCTCTTTCACAGAGGGCTTTGCAAAATAGGGGTACAAAGTAAGACGCTGGAGAGATTTTCCCCCAGACGTTCGCTAACAAGATGGAGCGACAGAAAAGGTAACAGATACCACATAACGGTCCTACCACTCCTTCTACAGTGGCGGATATCTAAGCCTCAAAATTATTTCGTTTAAAATTTCAGGAAAAGTTGAGCAGCTGGGCTGAGAGGTGGCAACTGAAGTTTAACATTGACAAATGTAAAACACTGTATGGGTAGCAGTAACCGCAGAGTAACGTATCAACTGAGTGGTACTACACTCAGGGTAGTGGAGAATGAAAAGGACATGGGGGTATTTGTGCAGTCAGATATGTTGTTTTCTGACCAGTGCAGACAGGCTGCAAGAGTAGCTCATGGTATCTTGTCAATGATATACAGAAATTTTGCTAACAGGGATAAAGAGGTTATTGTTCTCTTGTATAAGGCAATGGTCGGGCCACACCTTGAATACTGTATGAGGTCTGGAGGCCTCATTTTAGGACAAATGTAGAGCTGCCGGAACGAGTAAAGAGAAAGGCAAAGAGATTGGTGAGGGGAACAAAGGGTTGGTTGGTGTTACCAAAAAGGGTTAAGTTCTGCAAACTGCACCTTCTGGAGACTAGGCACCTGCGAGGTGATCTAACTGAGGTGTATAAAGCCTTGAATGGATTCAGCAAACTCAATGCTAATGGGATTCTTCCTCTTGCTCAGATTACTCACCTGAGGGGGAATAAATTCAATTGAGGAAAGACAATTGTAGAATAGATGTGCGGAAATTCGCATTTAGCCAGTGGGTGGTTCACAGTTCGAACAAACTTCCATCTGTTGTAGTGGAGGTCAGCAACTTAAATAAGTTCAAAGCAGAGCTAGACAAACATTTGGAGTGAATGGATGGGTAAAATGGGAAGGGTGTTTTTTTTTTTTTTTTTGCTGATACTATACACGGTGTTTCAAAAGTGATGGTCAATAATTTAAAGGTTAACTGTACAGACTACAATATGCAAAAAAAAGCTTAGTAAACATGGGTCCTTAAATGAATGGTTTTAGAAATATTGTACATTTCTAGTTTGGATCCACTACTGGCTTGTTTTTTTAGGCTAGGTTATGCTCATTCTCTCCCTTTCCCCTTTCTCAATGCTCTGAGACGTAGCAGGCATACTAGTACTTGGCAAAGGATAGTCAACATGGAAAGAGGTTACAGTAACGAAGAGTACTTAAATCCTATGGATTTTTGTATGACCCCAATACAAAAATCCATAGGATTTTTGTATCTGGGGTCATATAAAAAGCTTGGTGTACAGTTCTGACATTAACACAGTTGATCAATTGCAGCGTCGGGTTGAAGGAGCCTCTCAGAAAATCAGAAATGACATAGGAATACCTGAGAGGATTCGCAACTCAATGCAGAGAAGGCTACAAAGCTGAGTACGGATGCAAGGACAGCATTTTGAACACCTTTTGTAACATCTGTAAAATCCTGTGGTGTTGAAACCAAAAATTAAAAATGTATTATCTTATGTTTAATTAAACCAACCTTAGCAAAGGATTCATAGCTTTTTGCTAAACTAGTGCCGTGGCGGATCTTAACAGCAAATGTGCATTATCTCGAAAACGGTTTATTTGCGGCCCAATGTTCACTGGGACTTTTTTACTCATTTTAGTTTGTACTTTCCACCTTTAAATTATTGATCATCATTTTTGAAACACCCTGTATAAGCTTGCTTTTCTTGCATCATATGCCCTACTAATGCTAGTCGCCGTGTGCTGGTTTAAGAAATGAATGGACAATACAATATGGCAGATGCGCAGAAGCTAAATATTCTTGGTTCACGCACAAATGTTGCTTTTTGCTCCAATTTATTTATTCTTCTATCTTTCTATACATTAAAATAATTTCCCTCCTAGTGATATTTATTCAGCCAATGGAAGAAGAGGAATGTGGGGGTTACGTGGTAATACATAAATTCTAAAATACGTAACAGAAGCTTGTTTCACTGTGGTAAAACAAGCTTCTGTTTAAGAGTGGTCACGCGCTATGTTTATCTAGCATGACCACGCAGTATGCTTGATTTCCATATGTAACGTATTTATGCATTCATAGCAGAGGAAGAGACACGCACAGTGTCGAAAGCTTCTGTAGCTATTTTATTTTACTTTATCAAAAGAAGCGAGCGCATCGAGCAGGGGGCGAAGCCCCCTAGTTATTATTATTTTTTTTTTGTTACAAACCATAAGTTAATATTTAATAAAGCGCCTGAAATGTAACCTACTGCGTACATTAACTAATTTGCTACATATTACTTTAATATCTTTTGAAATATACGTTTTACAAACTGTTACCTTCTGTTTCATTTTTAATAGTGTTAAAAATCACAGTATACTGATATTATCGCAATATGACTAGCCTTATAATTCACTCTCGCAATAAAGTTGAATTACTTTAGGCTTAATTTTTATTTGTGCATCCATAATAAATGAGAATGTTTCCTTGAGAGGTACGTTCATTTAAATAAATCTCGATTAGAGAAGGGTATCCATTATTCTGCTAGCCAAACACGTTATTGTTCAAAGCCAGCCTTATGCCTATTGTTATCTGATGTGTTGTCTGTTTTTTTTTTTCACAAACACACTTTGTGAACAGAACAAGCCAATTTGGAAAAACAAGCAATGGCTGTGAAATTGGGGCGAGAATTTTGCCACAGACTCCGGCATTCTTTTATACGAAGTAATTTGCTTAATGAATATCATTCCAAGCGGAATAGAATTCTTTTATCTCGTGTTGACAAAAGAATAAGAGGTTCCTTTTTATATCTTTGCTATTCAAATCGAATCTTAACGAAAATAACCGCAGTTAATGAAGACAAACGAATACGGCTAGGGAAATGAGATTAAGCATAATGAGTTTTGTCGCCATTTTTAAAAATTGCCTCATCTGATTGTAAGCAAGCAACTTTTCCTTCATTCGGTGTTGTCATTTTTATTTTTTAACGCGCGCATTTTAATTGTGCAGTAATAAGCGTATTCCAGTTATTTTAAATATATAAAGTATTAAAAATAAACAGTCTTAAGCAGCTTCATGCCCATAAAAGATAAATAATACTAATCAAAGTAATAGAACTTCAGTATTCGTTAAAAACAGACTAAGCAAACCGCTAGACCTCTTGTGTTAGTCTGTTATAACAACTACGCAAAACTGCAGGTAGAATCATAAGGCATCATGACCTACGTGGACAGCATCCTTCAAGGTCATTTGGGTATCGTACGTAGTGTCGTTAAAGCTCTTGCCGAGTTTTTTTAAGGCCATATTATACTCTATATATTATGTCTGTAAATTGCATGCGTTCTGTGGTCGATTTTGTGTTTGCTGGACGAAAAACCCAAGTTTCCTTGGGGGGGGGGGCATGATCAACCTGACCTGACCATGACCATGGTCAGGATTTAATAACTACGAAGCCTGTGGTTACTAATAACTACGTCTGATCGTCCAATGGCAGAGGATCAACTTCACATTAACAGAGAAACAACTCGTGTAATTCAGACAATATTTCTGCAAACGGAAAATGAGTGGTAGGTTTGTTCCACACAGTTTGACTAATGAACGTATGCTGCTCGGACTCGAAGCATGCTAAAAGCTTATTGAAACCATTGATAGCGTGTGCCACTCGCGTCAGCTGTCTCGGACATCCTATGGGAAGCCAGGATCTGAAAGGAAAAGGTGAATCTGAGCATTGTGACTGTGATCGCTCCTTTCTCAATTCAATTACAACAGGTTATGGGTGGTGGCGTTTCAAATACGATGCACAAAGAGACAAAGCACGAAATAAATAAATTTTCTGTTTATACTCCGGGACGACCACATGGTCGGAGGAGTTCATAAGATCGAAATACAAGAAACAGCATCGTATTCAGGCAGTCACGGGCTTGAACCCCGGTCACTCAAAGCACGTGTACTTGTGTACCATCGCGAATGGGGATCTAGATACTCTCCGAGAGAGAAAAAAAATATTTCATTTTCAAAAACCAAAGTAATGTTAATCACTACCTTTGATAGTAAGGGAACCATTCAAAAGGAATTTCTTCCACCAAGTAAGACAGTGAATAAGGAGTACTATGCGAAAGTTTTGGATCGTTTTGATTAAAAGATTTCGTCGATTAAGGCTTCGGTTTCTAAAAAAAAAAAGAAACTGATTCCTGTTGCACAACGCAATCTGCTCTGATTATCAGGTTTTTGACAAAGCGTGGGATTGTGGAGCTAAATCATCCCTCTTCTTAAGCAAGCAGAAGAATGATTGGAATTAAGTAAATTGTTGTTGTAGTAGGGTTTTAGGAGCATCGGCGACTAAGACCATATTGCTCCATATATATTGTCTGTAAATTGCGTCTGTTCTGAGGTCGATTTTCTGTTTGTTGGACGAGAAACTCATGCTACCCTCGCCTGAGATCGACTAACTCAGCCAAGTGGTGAAAAAGGTCCATAAATATTCCTCCTGTCATGGACGGGACTCGAACTTTCCACTCAGCGTGGGAAGGGCGGTGATCCTACCAACTGTGCTACCCACGAGGGCAATTAAGCAACTGGAAATTAAGTAGAAAATTTATTGTCTACATCTGAGAATACTCAATATAACGCTTTGATCAATATCCCTGTTATGAACTGACATATTTTGATTTTAGATCCCTTCCAACTTCCCGGCAAAATTTTTCTATTTTAATATGATGTAAGGCAAAAACCATATTGAAAATATGGTTTAGTCTTGAATGCAGTGAATAGGCTATGCAAAAAAACCATCCCTACTTTTGGGGAATTTCAATGGAAATATTTCGCATTTATCGCACTGGAAATATTTTACCGCAGCTTGAAAAGTCGCGCCACGGTCGATGTCGCACACTGTCTCTCCAGTTCTTGGAAATTTTAGGTGCATCGAACTAATCGGTTCATGGTGCACCAGTTCTCGGTACTACAGTTGATATGGTTTATTGTCTGTTCAGGCTATTTTACACTTCTCTGCGATTGTGTTCGCAAGTCAATTTACATGTTGTGCTGGTTAAAACCAGGAATAACTCACGAGAAAAGCTCTACTCCCTCCTTGAATTTGCTAACTACAGTTCCGCTTGAAAAAGCCTCTAAGAATTTTTCCAATGCCCGACTGAGTTCGAACAACTCTTCAAAATCCTGTGAATATCCTATGGTGTCCCAATACTTTTGATAACAATGTATGCATAAAATTGAGCTATTAGAGTTAATGATTTGCTACTTTTCCCACAAAATCGTCCAACTTTATGTGGGAAAAAAAAGAAGCATTTAACCTCAACGGATTCATTCCTTTCGTGCATCGAAAATAATTTGGCTACCAAAAATATTGATATTACTACAAAGATCCTTAAGGGATGTTATTCATTATTTATGATGAAGATTTGAAAGCTTTGGTATCCCTTCACTTGGTTATACAAAAATCATTTCATTCACTTTCAAGCAATATTCATAATTAAATCCTATGAAAGAATCCCAAAAAAAAAAAAAAAAAATCTGATTCAAAGTTCAGATATTTTAACATCAAATTTGATTACCATTCTAAGAGGTACACATTGCTTGCACTACGGTGTATCCTGTAATTGAGAAGAGACATGATTAATCTCAGAATTCTGAACAGAATGATCCCCGAACTATTTACCGAGAAGAGGTGTGCTTTTTCTCTCCACAACAAATTCTCAATATCCATACTACACAATAGTCAAGTAAACTGCATGTCAGAGGCAAATATTTTCACCTGAAAGTCATTCCGAGAGGGAAGTATCGCAAAGTTGAGTACTTTAAATTGGGATAAACAACTCATTAACAATTTAATTAATCTATGCATTGTAATCAAAATAACTGGTTAACTATAATTATTATCAAAGTACGAGGGGCGTTCAAAAAATCCGTATTCTAACCTACTTCTTATGCAGTATTTTTCAGAACGTAGTACATCTTGTACGTCACTGTACCAAATCCCAGTTTAATAAATCCAATCTTTTTTTTTTTTTTTTGCAGGTGATTTTGTGAACTAAGAAATATAAACCTTTCGAAATGGAGAAAAAAAGAACTGCGGGAGGTGATGTCTTTGAGAGGAATGTTCCCATAGGAGGTTCATGCTGATATGGAGCAGACGGTGGGAGATAAAGAGATAACAGAACGATCGGCGATGATGCCGATAGTTCTGGGCGACCTTCCACATCCACCACCTGAGAAAACATCAACCGCGTGCACGACCTAGTGAAGCAAGAGACGAATGAACGTTACACCTTAGGTGTACAGCTGAGTCTGTAGGCATTTCAATCTTGTCAATTCAATCCTGACGAAATCTTTGAAGATGAAAAAGGTCAGTGCTCGATGTTTCCCACGGATTTTGACAGATGAGCAAAACGCATGCTGCAAACGAATGTGCATCACCAACGTGAGCCTTTTTTAGGATCCACGAAATTTCTGATCTCGGATTTTCACGATGGATGAAATACAGGTTCATCACTTTGACCTAGAGACTGAAAAGCAGAGTCTAATGTGGAAGCATCCATGTTCTCCGCCTCCCAAGAAATTTTGTGTTGCTCCATCAGCTGTCAAGGTGATGGCATTGGTTTTTTAGGATGCAGAAGGCATCATCACGATCGACTACCTGGACTCTCACTAGTGCATATTACAACCTCATAAGGCAACTTTGTGAAGCCATAAAGGAAAAGCGGTGTGGAAAACTGCAAGATGTCTTGCTCCTTCAACGCAATGCACCCAGTCACACCTTCCATATTGCGATGATCACCAAACAGGCTACAGGATTTCAGTTTCTTCAGCACCCACCCTATTCTTCAGATCTTTCCCCTAGTGAAGTTTTATTTGTTCCTCAAACTAAAGGATAACATCCGTGGGAAGAGATACGTCTTCGACCTGAGGTGGTCGCAGCTGAAAGTGAGGATCAATAGCCGAGTGGTCAGGAGCGAGAGTGCATAGCACGCGTTCCTTGAGTGGTTGTTGTTGTTATTTGGTTTTTAGGAGCATTAGCAACTAAGGTCATATTGCTCTGGGAATATGCGATGGTCATTCCCTGACCTTTCCGCATCCTCCATATTGGTGGCTCACGGGCTCCAACCCCGGTCTAATCAAGAAGCGTGTGCTATGCAATGCTGCTCCTGCCCACCTGGCTACGGAGGCGCCTTCCTTGAGTGGACCGGAGTTCAAGCCCGTGAAAACTAAATACGATAAAAATTTGAATTGGAGATTTATTGTAAACTTTACTGACTTGGTTGTCGTGCCGGAGTATAAACAGAAAATTTATGATTTCTTTTCCAATGGGATAAAGGCACTAGAGCATCGGTGGGAGAAGTGCATTGCAGTGGCCGGGGACTAAAAAGTGGATCATAATGGTAAGGTTTTCCTGTATGTCTTAGAATATGAATTTTTTGAACCACCCTCGTACAATTAGACCAAAAATTTAATAACTGCTTAAAATTATTTTATTGTGTTACGTTGTCATGTTTAAATAACGACAGAAATGAAATAGCTATAGGAGAAAAGTGCAAAACAGAAACAAATTCAGGATCTTCGAAAATTATAAAAAAATATATATTATAACAACACTCGGATCGGCTACAACAGCACGTTCACAATTCACTGATGCGAACTGACGAGAAATCATAACAAAAAGTTTTGATTTAATGTTTGTTTCATCATATATATTTTTTTTTTATGTACATATAGTTTTAAATCATCTTTTTGGCATCAAGGGGTTATACTGAGAACGGGTGCGGGTAATACAAGGAAAATATATATGGGTAGAGGGGATGAAACAACAATGTTATTGTTCCCCAACATTAATATATACAATGCCTTACCATTAATATCAAGACACCCCTCTGTTGACAGGTGGTCACGTCCTATCCGTACAAATCGCAAATCCACCCTACCATGGAATATTGTTCCCACGTCTGGGGTGGTGCCCCCAAAACCTCTCTCAGGCTTCTAGATTCCATTCAGAAGAGGGCAGTTAGGTTAATTAATGATTCATCTTTAATAAAGTCTCTCCACTCGCTGTCTCATAGATGTACTGTTTCTGCTGCATGCCTTTTCTACAGATACTTCCATGGGCACTGTTCTTCTGAATCGGCTTCTTTAATTCCCGCTCTCTCTTTCCGAAAACAGTCCGAACACGTGCCGCCACCAGCCAACATCCATTTACTGTCCAACTTTAAACAAAAGAACCAAATTTTCATCTTCCTCGTTTATTCATTCAACTGCCGTTTTCTGGAACAACCTTCCTTCATACGTATTTCCTGAAAATTAGTCTACAGAAGTTCAAGTCTAATGTAAACAAATATCTTCTTTCGTCTTTTCAACCTCTAACCCATGCACGGTACTAAGTACTATAGGTTCTAATACCTCTCGTGTCTGGGGTCTTCATAAAAAAAAAAAAAATCCAAGTGCGACGTATCAGACAACTATAAATAAGCTCGCAGGCCTTCGAGGAGACAGCAGTACGATGGTGAATGGAAGATTCCGCGATCGACGGAGTTAACAGACTTTCCGCAGTGTGCCAAAGAATCGTCCGCTCAGAACACTAATCTCCCAGACTAAAGCTAGACGCAGTCTATATTGTTAAGGCCTGCCGTTCTTGGACCGTGGCGAGTCAAGGTACATGCTCTGCCAGTCTGACGGTAATGTCTGGATGTGAAAGATGCCTGGAGAAAGCTACCTGCTGGACTGTATCGTCCCGGCAATGAAGTTCGACGGGTGTAGCGTGATAATCTGGGGCCAGATTTCATAGTTTGGCCTGGGACCATTGGTTGTTTTGGACAAAACCATGGACGCTCAGGTTTATATAGATGTCCTGGACAATAATGCGCTACTTACGTTGTGGCAGCACTCAAGAAAGGCTCACGCCTGTGTCAGCAGGACAACTCCATGTCGTACTGCTCGCGTTTTGACAGACTGGTTTGAGGACATGAGCGCCGTAACGTTGGACTAGCCAGTCCAAAGCTCTGAGCTCAATCCTATAGAGAACCTATAGGGTGAATTGGATTGTGGAGTGTGTTTGTGAGGAAAGACCACCAAATAAACACAGCTGAACTGGTCGCTGCTTTGAAGACCGAATGGTTCAAATGGTACCAGCCATGTACATGATGATGAGTTTAATTTCAATGTGGAAGAACCACAGTTCCAAATAAACTGGTAGATTATGTTCCACAAAGACAGAGACTGCCATAAAGGCTAAGGGTTTCAGCACATATTTTTCCTATATATAAAGATTATTTGTGGATATGCAAATGTCCGGATTTAATGATAGGGCAGTATATATGTAAAGGTAATATAACAGTATTTATTACTATTATTTATTTGGTGTATAGATGAAAAGAGACGGCAAAACTGTACTGATAGTGAGATGTGCAGATGATATGGCGCTGATATCTGACAGAAGAGGGGTTACAGATTTTGTTAGAAAGACTAAAGGAAAGTTATGAAGAATATGGGATGAGAATAAATTTTGATAAGACTAAAGTTATGATGTAAGAAAGGATGGAAAGGAAATGACAATTAAAATGGTTGATAAGAGGATATTATGTGTTATTATGAGGATATTATTTCTTGTATTCTGTCTAATCTTGGCAGTCAGCCAAGAAGTGATGGGCGAAGTAGTGAGGAAATTAGAACTACAATCACAATGAGTAAGACAGCATTTAAAAAGGGGAAGCAGATATTTACAGAGAATGGATTATCAAGTTATAAAAAAAAAAAAAAAAAGTTAGTTAACTGTTTTGTATGATCCTATGAGGGTAGGGCATGCGCACTAAAGGAGGAGGATATTAGAACAACTGAGGCTTTTGAGAGTTGGGTGTGTAGGACGTTGGAAAGGAACAGATGAGATCATAAATGAGGTAGTAGTGAGAAGTGGCGAAGAAAATCGAAACAGTGGGAAGGCTAGGTCGCCGTAGCCTAGTGGCCAGGCGCGCGGGTGCATAAGAACACGTGCCTTGAGTGACCGGGGTTCAAGCCCGTGACATCTGAATACGGTGCTGTTTCTTGTATTCTGTCTAACTTGTGAACTCCTCTGACCGTTTGGTCATCCAGAAGTATAAACAGAAATTTTAATTTAATTTTTTTATAAAGAAAAGACTGGCAGGAAGAAGAATCAGACTGCTGGATGATTTCATAGAGGAACTGGGAGAGACGGAAGTAGGAATGAGTTCTGGCTGTCCCAGACCAGCCATGTACATGATGATGAGTTTAATTTCAATGTGGAAGAACCAAAGGCATCATCTTGAGAATACCAGCTACTGTGCTCCCCCGATGGGGAAGAAGAAAAAGAGGAGAGAAATAACTATAGAAAATTTTTCGTCAACGACTGGAATCGAACTTCAAATGAATGGCAGGGTGGCGTATCTCCTGCTCTGAAATGGAAACCGTTTTCTTGTAAACATGGGTTTTTATTTGTAATTTGACTATGAAACAGCTTAAAAAGCCTAAGACAGGCAAGCAAAACACAGAACTATTTGCAGAATACAGTACACGGACACTCATCACACGCGTTCTTCTTACAGCAACTCTTTCGAGATATGGCGTTGTTTAATATTACTTTAATTGACTTTATTATAAAACTGTTTAATTAAATTAAATAATAATAACTAATTTTAATTTAACCATTTAATCATAGTAATGTTTTAAGTTAATGTATATTTCGACCGTGCTATTTATTCTTTCAGTAGAACAAATTATTATTACTTTCAATTGTTCATTTAATTACTAATAATTTATTTATATATTAACCGTCTTAATATATTCTATTCCCCCTATAATATATAATATATAATCTATAATATATATTCTATATATATATAGAATATATATTATAGAATATATATTCTATATTCTATTAAGAATATAGAATATATTCTTAATATATTCTATTTCTGATGCATTTGCACTATATTTATATATATTCTATTCCTTTACGAATACAGTGTTACCATTTGTTCTACGTGGCCATTTAAATTCGGCATGTGAGATTTAAACCAAGCAAACCTGTGGAATATGGTGAAAAGAAAAATAATAATAATAATAAAATTAAACAGTTAAATCTCTTCGAGACGGATTCCAACCCAGACCCTTCGCACACAGTTCGAAGAAATAAACGTTATCCGATACCCAGGAAGTCTGTCTGTACCAGAAATACACTGGCTGTTATCTAAAGGTAAATATTCATTCCCAAGAACCAGCGCGAAAAGCAAACTCCTTTGGTAAATACAATCATTACGAAGACATGCGCCATAGAGCTCTCAAAGCAATTACCAACCAGTGTTGACAAATACGAAAAAAGAACCTTGCAGTACAATCCAAGCATTGCATCATGTTCGAATGCGGAGATAGCAAACCTATAGCATGTAACACAAAGTGTCAGAATGCAAATTTCCTTGGTTTTAATTTTGCGTGTGTGTATATATAACAATTTCTTATATACGTGGTTTATAATAACATTTTCTTTCTTTCTTCCATTCCAGTTACAAGGTGTCGAAGTCACTACCATTCAGTTTAGATGTACAAAACTTAAAATAGAAAATGTTACCAAATTTAAAATAAGTTTGTAAAAATTTTTCGACCTTGCCCTAAACCGTCTGGCTAATCGAAATACTTTGTGATTCCATAAACCATGGTTATGTTGTGGCTTCTTCATAAGATAATGTGTACCTTCATTTATGATAATTTATTCATTCTTTTATATATATATACACTGAATGAACAGAATTCATGGGCTACCTAGTTCCTGGGCAACGCGACGCTGTCACCCCTCTCGCTAGTGGACCAACCCACCGCTTGGCAGGTATATCAATCATTGCATTCATGTTGACGGTAATTCGATGTCACTATGGATAAACGTTGTGAGTTAACCGACTTTGAAAGAGGGATGATTGTGGGTGCCCGACACTTGGGTTACTCTATCGCGGAGGTGGTACAGAAACTGCACCATCTCAGTTCGACAGTATCAAGAGTGTATTGGGAATACGCCACTTCCGGAATAACACCTCATCGTGGACAGCGCTGTGGGGGGAGAAAGGTGGTGGATGACCGTGGCCGTCGACGTTTGTCTCGCATTGTTTCAGCCAACAAGAGAGTGACGGTGGCAGAAACCTTGTGGAGCATCTTTGGGATACTGTGGAAAGGTCCGGTAGAGCTTTGGATCCTCTACCCACGAAAGCAACGGAATTATGGACACAGGTATTGTGGAAAGCGTTCCACAATACCTGTGGAACACTTTCGTGAACTAGTGGACTCAATGCCTCGCCGTGTGACTGCCCTTATCCTGGCGAAAGCTGGGCCTACCCGTTACTAAGTAGGTATCCTATGATTTCTATCCATTCAGTGTACTATTACATTCAATTTTACTTAATACAAAAAGCCATTTATTTATTAAAAATTGCTTATGCTCTAAAAGTGTATTTTATATTATTGTACTACCCCCCCCCCCCTCTCTCTCTCGGCTATAGCTGCTTAGCACACGTCGGAGTTCGGGTCTAATACGTTCTACGTATTCGCCATATTTTAAAAACCGTCCCATGCGTTAGTCGTAATTTTGTTTTCTCAATGTCGTAAAAAAAGCCTCCTAAGCCTTTGCCCCCCCCCCCCCACGGTTCTTCACACTGAGGCAGGCGCGCTCGTTTCTCACTATAATCAACCGCAACTTTTCACCCTCCTGAACCCATAAATTCTAAAAGTTCTAATCGGCCAAAACAGCAATTTCTATATATATATATTTATTTATTTATTTAAATACATAAATAAACTGTCATATATCAAATGAATAAATCAATATTTTTATTTGTTACACTGCATCTTCAGATCGCACCCAATTAAAATCCTATCAAACGAAAATTAGAAAAGTTTTGGTTGTTTATAAGACCCTACGTAATCTAAAAACATGCATTAACGCTGTAAGCACCCTTCCCGCTCTTAAATTTCAGTATTTTTTTTTTTTTTTTAAATCTCCCATACTACAGCAAGCAGTCCAATAATTTCATTTTAAAAGAAAATCTGATATACGAGTACAATGAAAAGGGAATACTAGTATCCCAACGCACAAAGGAATGATAATACTCGTATTATAAGATCAGAAACAAAAATGGTTAACTTTATTCAAAAACCGATCTCTTTCTTGATTTCTCCTGTGAACTGCTTCAGGTCTGCCCCTATTCAGGAAGACAGTCATCATTGATATTCCGTTGCCTTTCTTTTTTTTTTTTTTTTTTCTTAGCGATGACACCTGAGAGCACATTCAGAAAACTGATACTGTCAGCATGGGTAGCTTCATAAAGTGAAATTTGGTCCGAGATGCCAATCAATCTTAAATCCAAATAATGGCAATATATAATACCATTTCTTAAAGTAGTTTACATCTAAAATCTTTTGTATTTTAAATTCACCTTTTCAACGACGTTCACATAATCTCGTTCCGAGAAAATTTTTGCTCGATCTTTTGAATTCAATGAAAGCTAAACTTTAAAAAAAAATTTAAATCCTCACTTTATTTGCTTACATATACTACCCTGACAAAATAGTACGGAATGTACCTAACAGAAACACAGGTCCACCTTCACTGGCAATGAGTTCCTTCCATCAGGCATTGAAGGTACTCGATTGGACTTGTTCTTCTAGTTGCTGATTGTCCCACAGTAGGCACTGTCTGTTCAAAAAGCAATTGAGTTGCTATTTGAACAAATTCCACATAAATTCCTCCCATAGCAGTGCTGTAACTTCATGGACCTCAAATTGTACACTTTCAATATCACTATAATTTTGCTTCTTTCATGTATATGATTATTTTTCCTTAAAAAATTTTAAGGAGTTAAATTAGTTGTGAATAATGAAATTTATTTTCTAAATTTTTAAAGTATTAAATAAAAAATTATTTAATTATTCTTTTTGACGTAAGACAGCACATCAAAGTTACAACTTTAAACAAGTGCACCTCCTCTGTCTCAGGGTCTCAACTCATGTACCGTGTATTTTTTTCCGGGTGGCTTGTTTCAAAATTTTCTGAAGTTATCAAAAAATTGTGATACGTATAACATTTTTTCTGTGATTAATAGAAGTAAAAAAGTAAATATAGTTATCTCCTTATCCATTAATTACTCTTCTCTCTCATTTAAGTTACAACTTTGTATGAAAAAAAAAAAAAGAAAAACAGTACTGTAATAATTGCCGGATTTATATTTTTCCAATTTAATGAAATTTGAAATGGCTCAACAAATATTTTAAAAGGCCTAAATATAAAATTTCATGAAAATCCGTCTTCTGTTACATGCTGCCTATGCCTATATATATATGCGAACGCCCCTAAAAAAAATTAGTTAACTACAAAAAACATAACCAGCGTTCAGTTATTATATACATAATTAAGCAAAAAATTTAAATATAATTAAAATGATTTCATATTGCTCAATTATATTATAAATGTATATTAAGTTAATCTGTATTTTTATGGTTACCGATTAATTATGATATGTACTATTCATTAGTAAGGAATTGTAGATATACTATGTTACTACTAATAAAATTTTAATTTTAGGAGGGAAACAAAATTCATTCTGAGCCCCACTACGACACTAAGTACCCCCCAGTTGGCACACACTGTCTTAGAATTAGCTAAGTTAATGTGTAGTCTTCGTGTGTATTTGTGCAAGTAGGTAATCTAAAGATGGGTGCAAACAGATCCAGTCAGATTATACGATACATTTGCATATAATTTAAATAGATCTTTCAAAGTCAACAAAAAAGTACACTTAATATAAAGTAAATACAGACAATTCTCATTATTACAAATTATTTCAAGTTCCTGTTGTCAGAATGACTGTATTCTGATGATGAGAATTTGAAATGATTCCTGAAACGTAGATGATACTGAATATTTTTTATATCACGTAACGACCACTATTTTTTATTAAATCTTAATTTTTGAAAAGTACGTTAATGAGAGGTTTAACTAAAATCTAAACAACACATTTCGTATTTAGCTCTTTTGGAAAGATTTGTTGAGCTAATCAAAATTTCATTAAAATTGGGCAAATAGACATCCTATTTTTTTTTTTTTTTTTTTTAATATATACATATCACATAGGCGATCCATATAGCATATATTGCAGCTGAAGCAATGGATCTTGTTTGTTCCTGTGTGCTAACTGAAGAAATGAATAGACATCAGATCTACAGAAAAGAAACATTCTCAGTTTGACATTATGAAAGTTATTGCTTTTGAAGAAATCTTTTTTTTTTTGTTGTCAGTTTACTAAATACATAAATAATTAGCAATAATTAATAATTTAATTACAGAAGAAATGTAAAATACAATACAAAATTCAATGTTCCAGAGATCGAGAAGGAATATAATCACCTCCGAAATTTAGCAAAAACTTCCACCTCACGAAATTAAAAAGAAAAATCAATTATTATCTCTCCCCAACTCCAGGAAATTTCACACTAAAGACGGAGACAGCTGGGTTTCGCTATATCTTTTCCTTTCGTTAATATATATCTTCGTTTCTATATTTTGTATTTAAAGAATAAAATCTAAAAATCATATTTCTAATATTTGACGCTGAAAATTTTTATCTATCAAACTCGACTGCAGCATCTGTAGTAAATGTCGAGGATGGATGCCACTGTAAGCATATTAAAAACAACAGTTCAAATAAAGTCAGTAAGACATCTGGAAGAAGAAGAAGCAGCAGCAAAGTGTCTGTCAGTGCTACGAATTTGTGAACAGACTTGACATACGATCGTTCGTGCTTGTCGCACTCCAAGCATGCTTCGGGGTATCGGTAATGTGCACACACAGCTCGCGCGTGGCAGATATCAGATGATGAAACAGCATACGTGGCAGATTTTTTTTTTTTTTTTTTTTTTGTTTATTTGGTTCGTCAAGCAAATGGGGTCACGACTTTCCACAAGCTTTTGTACTGTACTTTAAAAATGGGCCAAGTAAAATGCTGCGATTTGCGAATGACAAGATGAAGTAAAACCTTGTTTGGTAACTTAGCTGATCAGGCGATAAAGTGAAGGGCGGATTCCTCCATCCTATCCAGAGATGGAAACAATAGGATAAAGCTCCGATTCTTTCTCATCTGATTGCTATCTCTGTTATTCCCTCAGCGCTGTTGGAATCAGCCTAAACATTCTACCTGTTTCACTTTGGAACGCAAAACTCCATAGCCATTTTTCAAAAGTGAAGCAGCCATAGAATTGTAACCGGTCAGAATCAGACATATCATATCAAACTTCGTTCATCCGGGATTAACATTTACAAACCCTTAGTCGGGATCTTCCTTTTTTGCTCATGCGCAGTTTAGACCTTCCCATCTTTGGTAGTTTGTCATGTTTCGGCAATGGAAGAATTTCTCTGCGATTATTTTCCAACATTCATTTAAAAACGCTCGTGCTCCCGATTTACTTCGTCGTTAAGCGAATTCCGACAATCTAATTAGGACTTGGTTGTTCAAGCTACCGTAATCTTTCAAGAACAGTACTAGAATATCACTAGAATATTTGCAAAAAGGAAGGTTTTGCAAATCGGAACTCTACGGAGGAAAAAACAGGCAAATAAAATTTCAATGTCTGAGGGTAACCGAAAGGGAGGGGAAAACATGAATAATAAAATACAAGAGGAAAAAAGTTAATCCCTCACCTTCGAGATTTGAATTGAGGAGACTGGTGCCCGAACCTTGGTCTAAATATTCCATCTTTTATAAGAACCGTTTTGTATTTGGATGGCCGTTGTAAAATCATGGTGATTATTAAAATTATCCCAGAGGAGTCTATTAGCAAGACTAAGTTTGACAATATCTCAAGCAGAAGACATTGAGTTCAGTCGCCAGCTATTCATATTTTCATTGTGGAGAGTTTGCAGAATCTGTTCCACTGCAGATTAAGACAGTTTCGACAGATTTTGTTAAAAAAAAAAAAAAAAAAATACAACAGACGTAAAATGAAAGTATTTTAATATTAAACAAATTGTTAACTACGCCTACACAAAGAATTTAAATAATGGTAAATTGCTATCTTTTTTACTTGAGAACTAAGTGATTCATCTTACAAACAACAGAATCAATGTCAGCTGGCCTTTCCGTGAAGGAGAGTTTAGTGACTGAGGAAAGCAGCTGTAAGCGAACATCAATATCGGCATCAATATCAATAACATGATAAGGCTCTTTTATATACACTGAGTGATCACTGAATTATGACCACCTACCTAATACTTCGTAGGTCCTCCTTTTGCCCTCAGTACAGCAGCTATCTGACGTGGCATTGATTCAACATGTCGGAAGCGTTGGGAAGGTAGGGCCAACCAAGCTAATGCGGTTAAGTAATGCAGGTATGGAATTGATTGGTGTATCCAGACGCCTGATATGCCTTTCCATAGTGTCCCACAAGTGCTCTGTGGGGTTGATATCGGAGGAGTTCGGAGGCCAATCGATATGCTGGAAGTCAGAACTGTGTTCCTCAAACCATTCCTGCACAACAAGTGCCCGATGGCTCGGCGCACTGTCATCTTGGAAGACACCTCGCCATTCGGGAAAAAGTGTAACATAGTCAGCAAGCAGTTTACAATAGCGGAGACCACTGATACGTTGTTCCACATGCACCAGGGATCCAAGTTCCTGCCAGTGAAACATGCCACACAACATACAACCGCCTCCACTGGCCTGCACTTTTGATGCCATGCATGATGGATCAAGAGCCTCATGTTGTTGACGCCAAATTCGTATACGACCATCCACGGTGTGGAGTAAATAACGTGACTCATCCGACCAGCACACCTTCTTCCAGTCTTCTAAAGTCCAACTTGCATGCTCTTTGCACCAGGCGGTGCAAAGAGCACGCAAGACGACCCCCCTCTCCTAACCTTGGTTAGGAGAGGATGCCGTAGGGGTCGTCTGCTGATATAGCCCTTACGTGGGAGCGTGCGACACATGGTCATGCCAGATATTGGCATGGGTTGGCCCATGTTGTATTGGGTAGTCAACTCTTCAACAGTGCTGTGCCTGTTCGCGTCGTCGGACCCGGCGCTCACCTCTATCATCAACGTTTCGCTGATCTTTACAGTTTTGCCGTCGGGTCGTTGTTTGACTATTTTGACGCCAGTCCTGGTACACTTTAACTACAGCGAAATACCCCACCAGTTCAGCCGTTTTGGAAACCGAGGCACCAGCTCGTCGAGCACCTACAATCTGTCCTTTATTAAAGTCCGATAAATCCTTTCTTTTCCCCATCACGCTCGGAATTTGACTACCTACTGAACCACTGACACCTTATTTGTGCTACGTAGGTAAACTAACTCCGGACTCTCGTACCTTAGTGGTCAACAGGTCACATTCAGTTTTCATAGGGGTCGTCATAATTCAGTGATCACTCAGTGTATAAGTGGGCGCTGTCGAACAGCCATGCAATCTCAAACTCTTATGTGGAAGCAGTGTTGGATGCAGACTACCTCCACGATTCTTGCTGTGTTTGCTTAGAACTAAGTACAGTTCTAAGCTGGTTTGACCGTTTTGCGGTTTCCAAATCTCTTACACAGTGTGAAAAAAAAAAAAAAAAAAAAAAGTCTAAACAAAACTTTTATAAGCCTTCCCATTCTTGGGAAAAGGCAAATATGCACACAAGAGGATTCCTCCCGTTGTACTATAACTCAAAATCATATCACTTTTCAATAGTAGCTTAAACCTTCCCGAAATCTTACAGTTAAATTTTTATCAATCGGTTGCTTTGATTTCTCTTATTCTGACACAATAATAATGTCATAAAAGCTAATTCGAACACGATCCATCCATGTTTCCCACTATTAGCGTCGTCCTGTTTTTTTAAAATTTACACTTAGCAAAATTTCTCAGTGAAGTAGCTCTACATAAATGGCACTTTTTGAGTGCTAGGATCGATCCTAAAGGAAAGATTTTCTGTGGTTGTGAATCATGATGAATAACTACTTGACGACCTGGTCGAAGCTTGTAGACATTCGATGCCATCTCTTCTTTAGCATCTGAAATTCCGCGCGGGCGTCCTCATGGGTGCTCTGATCGGATTGTGAGACACCAGGTTCAAATCCGAGAAGCTGTGGTTGTCCAAATACCATTTATTTATCTACAGATCTCTTGTAACCTGGGAGGAAGCAAGAATTGCACACGCGGTCCCAACACATTTGTAGTGCGATAAATGACAGGTACAAAAACCAAATTTAGAGTCAAAATTTGGTCGTCATTGAAGCAGAATTATTTTGCTTGATTTAAAGTGACTCAGCAAATTATAATTATTTTTATTTCATTTGATTTGTGCATTCATGGCGTTGACACTAACTCTAGTCTAATTTAATCATATAAAAACTAAAGCAGCAGGCAGGCGCAGACTGGAATGCATAAATTTCATGCATATGCGACGGATAGTAGGACAGGATGGATCCCACACGCATATATCAACCTGATTCTGCAAATGGACAGTCTCAGGATTTTCTAATGTGGTTTCTAAAACAGTATTCAGGGGAATCGTTAAGATTTAATCATACAGTAGCAAAAAATCCGCATAATTTTGATCATAAGGAGGACAACAGCCCCTTTAGCCACTACCTGGGATCGCCCCTGGTTCTGCATACGTTATTTTGAAAAATTGTCTCAGCAAAGAAAGACGAACAGAAAACTCTTAGCAAGAGCTTGCGTAGCGTGTTGTCACTGAGAAAGTAAATGTATCCATATGTTATTATTTGTTCCACTGTTATGGTTTTTGTAAATTTTATTATTTCAATTATAAGAATGTGACTTACCAAATTGTACAGATGGTGTTCTGAATGCAACTTGCAAAACGCACCAATTAGAAGTTGCTGTTACCAGTCTTGGAGCAACTTTGAATACATCGCAATAATGATTAAAAAAACAAAAAGTTTCAAACTGACAAGGGCTTTTTTCTCAGATAACCAGTGTAGGAAAACACCTAAATCAAAACCTACGGCAATTTCTTGTAGTCGTTGCAAGAAAACGACTGTACAACACCAAGAATTCCGTGCAGAATACACCCTCACTTGGGGCATCCCTAAGGAAGGAGTTTTATCTGTTTGTTGCCGCCCTGGAGCCTTTTCTGGCGTGGAATCAGAATTTTATTTCCTACACCGATGATATTAAGTATTTTGTTGTCTCTAACGAAGGATCTCAGGTGTCCGACGTCAATTTCCATGCCAACGCTAAGCTGTATGAACTGGAGATATACCTACGCAAAATAGGTTTGTGGCTAAACTCAGACAAGTCAGCACAACTGACAATAACTAATAAGAAGATAAAAAATCAAATTATCTATTAATGGAACACAGATTAAGAAAGTCAACTCATACACCGATCTAGGAGTGACGTGGGCCTTACCTTCCAAAGGCACTTTCAGAACACGAAAACAAAAACTCTTGCTGCCATATGGGCTGTAACACAGGAAATAGCTGGGATTCGAAACCAGCAGCTAGTGACCCAATACATCCAAAGATGTATCGTTCCTGTATCCTTATATGCTTCGACAATTTGGTCCTCTGCTCCAAATACTTATATCAGGAAATTTCTCAGCCTGGAATACTGGTTGATCCGGTGGTTAAATAGAATTGCCGGGAAGCCCTTCACAATTTCGAAATCCATACTGTACGCAAACTTGAACACAGCTCCGTGGATTCAGATGATCACAATACGAAACATCAGCACTCTGGCACAACTTCTGACTGGGAGTTTAGATGCCCCTCAAATTGAAAACCTAGGAGTAAGGCCCCGCCCTGGAGCCCGCCTCCACAACCCTCATAGTCTCCGAAGCGCTCTCAATAACGCGGACGGATTAAGGCGGATGTTTCCTGCCAATACTCTGGAGCTGTTTAGAGATCTCAAAATAGACCCGGACAGGTACTGCCATGAGAAAACTTACAGGAAGCTCATTGCAGCGGATCTGTATACTAAACTACAAATACGATGAAGAACGTAATTCAAGAAAGACTTCCTCGAACCCATAAAAATCTTAAATGAACGATATATTATATTTCCAAAAGACTGTTATAGGACTGTGGGTTTCCTTAAGAATGGCAATGAGGACCAATTCATAGTGTAAATGACGATGTCATTTTTCTATGTACATTTTTCTATGTATATTATATTGTTTTGTAATTTTTCTATGAATGCATGATTTCTGCATGTATGTAATTTTTCTATTAATGCATGATTTCTGTATGCATGTAATTTTTCCTCTATGTTTATATATCTTATGTATTTGCTGATATTTTATCCTATGTTACATTCTAATAAGTTTAGTTGGATATATGTATGCGCCACCCTCTTAGATTCTGTACAGGGGTGTTTATTGAATTTTCAGATGATCAGATGATCAGATGATCACAATACGAAACATCAGCACTCTGGCACAACTTCTGACTGGGAGTTTAGATGCCCCTCAAATTGAAAACCTAGGAGTAAGGCCCCGCCCTGGAGCCCGCCTCCACAACCCTCATAGTCTCCGAAGCGCTCTCAATAACGCGGACGGATTAAGGCGGATGTTTCCTGCCAATACTCTGGAGCTGTTTAGAGATCTCAAAATAGACCCGGACAGGTACTGCCATGAGAAAACTTACAGGAAGCTCATTGCAGCGGATCTGTATACTAAACTACAAATACGATGAAGAACGTAATTCAAGAAAGACTTCCTCGAACTCATAAAAATCTTAAATGAACGATATATTATATTTCCAAAAGACTGTTATAGGACTGTGGGTATTCCTTAAGAATGGCAATGAGGACCAATTCATAGTGTAAATGACGATGTCATTTTTCTATGTACATTTTTCTATGTATATTATATTGTTTTGTAATTTTTCTATGAATGCATGATTTCTGCATGTATGTAATTTTTCTATTAATGCATGATTTCTGTATGCATGTAATTTTTCCTCTATGTTTATATATCTTATGTATTTGCTGATATTTTATCCTATGTTACATTCTAATAAGTTTAGTTGGATATATGTATGCGCCACCCTCTTAGATTCTGTACAGGGGTGTTTATTGAATATACTTATGATAATAATAATAAAAAAAAAAAAAAAAAAAACTTGAAAAATAGTCTGATCTCCAGCCACCTGGCCAAGATCAATGTTTATTACGTTACTTCATCGTAACTTGTTTTACATCGAGTTAGAATCAAACTTTTTCATTAAGCCACAACTCCTCTATTGTCAACGGTTACCAAAGCGATTTTTTGATTATTCTCAAAAATGAAGATGATCCTAGGTGGCAGCAATCCTTCAATTCGTCTCTCCAACAACTCAAAAGAGTGGATATATACCAAAGTAAGGACATAATTTGTAATCACGTGCTGATACGCCCCTCGTATAAGATTTGTAAATTTTTCATATTCTGCGAATCGTACTGCAAACTATCTGGTTTACTACGAACAAAAGGGGCTACTGTGTTTTATGGAGCACCTTTAACCCATTGATCACACATTTATCGACAATAAGTTGGCTTCTAATGGAAATAACAATCGCGGGATGAATTCCTTCGGTACCATTATGCAATCATTTCGCTCGTACGGACATCATACGCCCGCCCACCCCTCAATCCCCGAGACTAATATTCGGAGTCCCAAAAGAAGTCTTAAAATTGGTTGTAATGTGCTAATGTGTGTACGTTGAACGATCAATACTGTCTGCCTTCCAAAATGCGGAAGGAAAAATCCAAAGCACGCCTGTATAACACACTGCTAAGTCATTTCCCGTGCAGACAGCAAAGAAAAGAAATTTATTCGGCCGTGAGAATGCACGTCTCACGATCGACATTGTGGGCGTAAAGGCAGATGAACACATCCATGCAGAGATTTCTTAAATTCGTTTACGCAGCACTCACCACTTTGAAAAAAGAAAAATATTAATAATAAATAAAACTGCAGTCTGGTTTAATAAGCCAATGAATGAATCGAATTCCTTGAAAACCACTACAGTAAATTTTTACAGTTGCATGTTATCTGGATAAATCACTCAATTTTTATACGTACTCTTGTACCCAATATCCATCTAAAAGGTTTTTTTTTTTTATTTGGTAGTTATTGGCGCATCGGCTTCTGTGGCCATAATGCACCTCCCAAGGTTTTTGCAGTACTTTGATCCAAGCCCGAGGCAGGATTCGAACCCGCGACCTTTGGGTTGCTAGGTAGGCGCTTTACCCACCCGGCTAGCCCGGTCGGCATCTAAAAGATATAGATCACATCCAGCACACTATAACGGAAGCACAATAGTCAATTTTTACAAATGCAAAACTATTCCAATGTACACTTCGTCTTAAAACATTAACTTGTCTGAGGCAATTATTATTTATTCAATTGTGCTAACGTATTAACGGCGCACGTGCGTGAAATGTAGGATACTGCGAGGCACTTTTAGATTAATTAATACTCGCTCATATTTAATAACTCGTTCAAGTTGATATACGAGATGGGAATGTAAACAAATGACGTTTAAACTCGGAGAATAAGCCACATTCTTCATTTATCAGGTGTTGCACCCGGTGTTCTAGCAAGAATATTTAATTACTTATGAGTCATAAGGGGGATTAATATATCCCTATATGGGGACAACCGACGGCAGTTAATAATGGCAATGTATGACTAAATTTAGCAAAGCTGTTAACAAAATGAATGCGATGTCGGACTATGACTGCATAATTATCAGACTGTCTGCAAGTCTCTTCGCCGACCGGGCTAGCCGAGTGGGTAAAATACCTGCCTGGCAACCCAAAGGTCGCGGGTTCGATTCCCGCCTCGGGCTGGATCAAAGTACTGCAAAAACCTTGGGAGGTGCAATATGGCCACAGAAGCCGATGCGCCAACAACTACCAAATCAAAAAAAAAAAAAAAAAAAAAAGCAAGTCTCTTGAATGTAGAATAAAGAAGTTACAATGGTTTCGAATATAAAATTAAACAAAGTTTAACGGAGAAAAAAAAAAAAAAAATCTACAGTATATAAAAGCAATGCCTCGATTAATTTAAAAACATATTCCCAAGAACGCATAGTTCGAAATGGAGTTTTACTAATTCAGGTCCATATATGAAATATCACTATTAAAGTGGCATAGTGATGCAGGAAAGTGAACTAATCCTGCATCTTCTCAGAAGAAAAAAAAAAGGGAAAAAAAAATGTTATTCCAATTGTTAAAAAGTTCCTATCCAGTCTCTACTTCAATTCTGCCAGACTACATATTTGCCTCGGTCACCCTTGCACAGTACGCTGCCCAAAAGTAAACTTAATAAGATCAAGTGTACATGTATTGCTGTTGCTCCCTACTTGTGTCGTCTACAAGGCCGAATTTACCCAGTTTCAATGGCGCACTTTGCTCTAGGGCACCAAAGCCTTTGCGGACAAAGCGATTAGTGTTGGTCCATCTGCCCTCCGCTAACTTATTTTTAGGATCTTTAAAAGTATGCAAGCCCAAGCGTCAGACTCAATTCCTCCCTAATTTGTTAGTTGCTAATCTCGTCAGGTCATGCCCTCTAAGCCGTTGCTCATTATACACAGTATGTATAATGCTTAGCGCTCTTCCACGATCTAGACTCCCTTCTTTGAACTTTCTCTTGAAGTTCTATATCTTTCTTAAAATGCAACCACCAGACTTGGATACAATACTCCAACTGTGGTCTCACCATCGTCTTACAGAGAGGATAATGACCTTCTTCTTCTCTTTACTAGCAAAATCCTGATAAATCATAGAAAAAATTTCAACGTAAATTAGGCAGCCCTTCTGGCCGCCTATTTAAGCTGCATGTTGAAACTTTGCGTCGTTATAGTCCCAAAATCTTTTTCGTCCTGAATATCCTTTAATCCCCACCGTGTGAGGAATTAAACTACTCCTAGGTTTCTGTATCACAAGTGCAATACTCTTTATTTGGTAGCGTTAAACTTTTAGCGGCTATTTTTCAGATTATATTTGCAACCAGCCCAAATCCTTTTGAAACAGCATAGCCTGGTTCCAATCGTTAAACACCTTCTCAACATTCAAGTCAAAAGCAAACTCTGACAACTTATTAATACAGGTTTCCCAAAGGTAACCATACAATTAATTTTAAAATTACAATACTGCCATGTGGAAAATGCAATCAAGCAGACATGGTACGTGACATCACAGAAATTTACTGCAGTTACTTTTGGGACAACCTGTATATCGGACATCTGTTCTTTGTGGCTGACAGGTGCGCAATCCAACACTGAAATGAGAATGAGCTTGGTAATGAATTCCTAGAAAGTGTGATTATTATTCGAATGGGGTGGCAGTAAATCAACGGATCTGAATCCGACTGAGCATGTTTGGGATGCTCATTGAATAATTATAACATATTGGTCGACTCTAAAAAATCTCTATGCTCTAAGATGTGCTTATGTTGAGGATTAAGATTTATTAACACAAAGCCATCAGCCTTGTTACGAGCATGAGTTCGTTGTGGTGGCTGTTTAGCTATCGGGGATGATTATATTCCCTGTTATGCGTATAAAGTATGCAAGACTGCTCCCTGAGTTTTGGATAGTGATGATCGCATGATTACCATTTATGAAAACAGAGGTTGATTGGGGATGGATTTATTTGGCGCATCAGCATCTATGGCCATAGTGCACCAGAAAACAGAGGTATATTTCATTTCAGACTCAGTATAAGTGAGTCATAATAATACTCTTCCACAAAATAAACTGCCATCAAGTACGTGTTTTGCTTGATATTCTTAGATTTTATGGTTAATTTAACTTCTGGACACCACTGTAATATGTAACAGTAAACTATTTTAAGTGTCAAAAAATAATAGGCAGGGATATTTATTGGATTAGTAATTATTCCGGGATCTTCCTATTTCTTATAAATTTATAGAGGACTGGTTAGAATTATTCCATTATTCATATGTGCTATGTACTTTATTATTTATTTATATTTTTTTAAGAAGAGGTGTGTGTTAAGCGGCAAGGCAACTAAGGCTATGAGATGTCAGTATATTTTGTCTGTAACTGTGTGCATTCTCTGCGTGTTTGCTGACGAAAACTCGAATTTACAGGAGATAAAACCACATAAAAGTCGCGCGAGACCGATTAAGTCAGCCACTCTGAGAGGAGGGGACAAATTCTTCGCATCATTGACGGGATTCGAACCACACGGGTTCGAAGGCGGCGATTATAACCACTATGGCTTCCAAGGTGAAAAATTTATCATCAAAAAACAAATACTGTTGTCCATTATTAATAATGCAACTATGTGATCATGGTCATTTTAATTTACTAAAAATGAATTTAGTAATTTTTATTTTAAAATTATTATTAACATAATAATAATAATAATTATTATTATTAAATTGTATTATTTGTTAAATTTATTTCTTTATTTCATTTAAAGAATATTAAACATTAATTTTTAAATGTTATCATATATCCATTTTCCTCAATTTAATTAGAAAATGTGGTGTCACTATTTCATAAAGAAATTCAAAGATTTGTTACACAAAACGTATTGAAGAATCTTCTTAAGTTATTTACTGATGTGTAGCATCCCACCCACAAACCGTCTGTTAGTGGTACTGCAACAGTCTACACAGTAAATTTAAACCTAGACACATTCATTTAAATTTTTTAAAAGAACAACAGAAGTTCTGCTTCCTATCTGTAAATTATTAGATTTGGTCTCTCCACTCGGATGAACTTCAACAACCATAGAATTATCTAATCGCATTCTGCACTTGAATACAATTCTTTCAATTGGGCATTCTCTACGTTTCGTATAGGGAAAGAAAAAAAATTTCTGCGCCTCAAGTGTTCCGAATTTCCTAGATCATCGCTTAAGTAAAGGCACAAGTCTTAACTGTAGCTAGATAAGAATCCTGATACTCTTCTTTTATTCGAAATCGTTAACTAAAGGGTCTTTGAAAGTAAAGAGGTGCAATTGACTGACTGCTCCTTTTATTCCATTTCATTACGTAATATATCTATACCTATCTATCTCTGCTCTTATTTTCTTGCTTATTTCTTAACTTCACATTTGTATATTGTTTCATTACTTGTCACTTTTTTCTTATTACCCACCTTGGTCATCAGTTTCACACTGCAAAAACTTGAAAATAAGGACATGTCAGAATTTTTTTCAATACAATACAACGACCTACGATATTATATTTCAAGGCATGTGATATTAAATTCTGCATAAATAAAATTTATATATTCTTCTTCGTGTGCTTTGTCCGATTCCCCAGAAATTGGCGATTCTTTTACCATTGTTGGATGTTATGCAGCCAAGACGTTCGCCTCCTACCAAGAATTGTCTTTTATAATCAATTGAGGTAGAAGACATTTCTCTCCCCGCAGAATATGGCCAAGATAAGAGATTTTCCTACATTTAATAGTAGTTATTAATGTTCATTCTGTTCTTGCTCTGCGGAGGATTTCGTTGTTGTTTACTAAGTCGGTCCATGTTGGTATTCGCAACATCCTACGATGTATCCACATTTCGAATGCCTCTAGTCGGTTCAGGGAACCTGACTTGAGAGTCCATCTCGACACCATATAAAAAAAAAAAAAAATGAGGACCAGATGTAGCATTTGACCATACGTTGCCTTAATTTCAGTTTGAGGTTATCGTTGCAAAGAAGGTTCCTCATTTTTATTTATTTTTTTATTTTATTTATTTATTTTTTTTTTTTTTTGAAGGTTGCTCTGGCGATTTCAATGCGACTTCGTATTTCTTTCTCGGGGTCTAAGTTCTCCGTGATAGTGTTTCTCAGCTATCTGAATTGACTGACACGTTCGATCGGTTTGCCCTTGAGTGATACAGTAGGTCTGCATTTTCATACTGTTTGCGGCTAAAAATTATGAACTTGGTTTTCTTTTCATTAATATTGAGTCCCAGCTCTGCTCCAGTCGAACTGATCCTATTGAGTAGTTGTTAGAGACCTTCATTGGTGTCTCAGAGAATGAGAGTGTCGTCTGCATATCTAATATTGTTTATGACAACTCCATTGACTTTTACTCCTAGGTCTATCTATACCTTCCAGGACATTTTTGAATATTTTGTCGGAGTACGAATTGAAAAGGAGAGATGAAAGAATGCAGCCTTATAGAATTGTTCGTTGGATTTTCATGTTGTTTGTTATTATTCCTCCGGCTTGGAGTGTGGCTTACTGTCCCCAATAAAGATTTTTAATAATGCGGACCTCCTTTCCATCTAGATGGGATTCATGAAGTAGTTCAACCAACTTGTGATGTTGTACTTTGTCGAAGACCTTCTCGTAGTCAGTGGAGCATAAAATTATGTCTTTTTGTTGGTCTATACATTTTTGAAAGACTTTGATGCAGAAAAATTCCTCGCGCGTTCCAAAGGCATTCCTGAATCCCCGTTGGGCGTCGTCTGGATCACCCGAAGAAACACATTCAGCAAAGTGGCTCCTCAGACTGATTAGATAGTAGTCTCCACATTTCTTCGGATTAGACTTCTTAAGGATCGTAAAAATTTATTAAAAAAAATTATGTATACAATTGAAATTAATAAGGTATTTATGAATATTTTATGTATATTCCAGCGACGCCCCTGACAACCAGTGGGCAGTTACGTAAGGAAAACACGGAAGCGAGTTCAAGGCCGTAGCCGAGTGGTCAAGCCAAGTGTGCACATAAGTCCACGTGCCTTGAGTGACCGGGGTTAAAGCGTTTGTGACTGCGGTGCTGTTTCTTGTAATCTCTCTATCTTGTGAACTCCCTGACCGTGTGGTCGTCCCGGAGCATAAACAGAAAATTTAAATTTATAGATAGACTTGAGATTCTACTATTTCTGGAGATTGACAGTCTGCATTGCTTGATTTAATACAACACTGATTCTAAAAAAGGGAGGAGAAACAAAACAAACAAAGAAGGAAATATGCTGCAGCTAAATGCAATATAAATCGATTAATGCGATGTTTAGAGAATTTTATGTCGGATTGCGCAATTACTCGACTTTCTTCATTGCCTTAAAATGCACCATTAAACACCAAACCAACCAACTTCATTGCCTTAAATTTGTTGCTTTCCCAGTAATGAAAATAATCTGAGATTACTATTACCCAAATGAAACAGTAATTCTCAAAATTCATATGGTTGCCCATTATCTATCATGGGTTTTACATTTCGATTTGTTATCTCGATTTCGTTACATTTCGATTTGTATATTCATCATTTTGTTTAGAGATAACCAAAGTACTGCCTCCAACATCGTGCTAAATTTCAACGCTCCAATACATGATCAAATAGAAATATTGTTAGAATAAGCGCCAAAGTATCTAAGGCCACCAGGTGTAGTGCGATTTACTACAATGTGAGATAAAAAATTAAAAAAAAAAAAAAAAACCCACACAAATATATCGTCTCGACTGGATAAATTTGTAGGGGTATGTCTATCACGTATGTACTGTATAAACGTGTTTGTTTATTTATCTATTAGTTTATCACTGTAAAAAAAAGTGCTTCCTCATGACTGGGTGAAGACTGTCGTACAAAATAGAAGAAATACAAAGAAATCTGTATTTTACTCCCCGTTTCCACGTCTGCGGATGAAATCCTGGATTACCCCTTGGGGAAAAGCCGTACACCGCCGCTTGAGACGAAGTAACAACAGCCGCTGCAGAAAATGCCTTTTAAGAAATTCATACACTCGTTGACACCTAGTGATGTAACACAAGCACACAGACGACAGTTTTACAATTAGTTCGTTCGGCTAGCACACTGTAGAAACGAAGCGCAGAGTTCGAGAGGGTATTTTTGATTCAAAAATTATATTCTATATAATATTCCCAGCCAACTATATTACCAGCCTGATTATTTTCGCATAAAAATCTGTACATAAAAGAAATACTGTTGCTTGCTTTCTTTCTTTGATAAGGGTTGTTGGGTTCCACCGAACTTCTCCCTATTCATTGACCTTGTTCATCTTTGAAGCGTTGATGTGTTTTTAGCAGCTCGAATATCATTTTCAACGGCCTTGTTTACTTTCAGTACTGTAGCTTCTTGTTTACAATCACTGTTGTACAAGGTTATATGCAAGGGTATCAGACCCGGAACAGGTAGCAAATGAACAACAAGCATAAAGAAAAACTGACACTAGATATATAGCAACCTCTGGGAATGAGAGTTTACAATCAATTTTTATTCTTTAATCGTAAAGGTAGATTATATTTTGCCGCCAATATCTAGAAAATAGCTTCTCAAAGCTCACTCTTCTTTTCTTCCAATTCTTCTCTTTAAAAGTTCCAAACAAATAACTATTATGTTAAGGATCAAATGACCCCGCATTATCGACAGAGAAACGAAAGCTGACGATGTCAACAGATGACCTTATCGGAACACAGATTACGAGGAAGTACAAGAGAGCCCTCGCTGTATTTACGTTGTACCAGATGTCGATATCTGCCAAGTCAGTTTACACTACAAGTAGGGTTTGCTACATGCTTCGATCTGCTTCCGATTAGACCGAGTGGAGGAGATCAAGCTGGTGACCTAAATATCTGCTCGCAGAAAAAGTTTCTTTATATTGAACTAGTACCTTTAGGCGTATACACAGCCCTCTTACTATTGAATATATATTGAATATTTTGGATACTAACGTTATAAACATGTAATACCAATATGGTTAGGGAAGGACGTTACGTGGTTGTTTTCCGTTAAGGTTCTTATTATAGTATAATACCACTCTTATACCACGTAAAATTAATAATATAGTTTATTAGGCTGTTCGCCTACATTACTCTACATTAAAGTGACGTTTCGGGTATCTTACCGATACCCATCATCAGACCATGCTGTTGGGGAAACAGAAAATGTTACAAATTTTGAACATTTTAGAATATTACAATTACAACTATCAATATTACAATTAAAATTTACGATTCTAAAGTATTAAGTTTTGAATTGCCATTACAATAGAATGCAAATCTCTTTGTATTTACCTTAGATTTCCTGTTTTCGATTGTAAAGGCAATTCAAAACTTAATACTTTCGAATCAAAATTTGCAAATTGTAAATATTGGTAACTTTAATTGTAAAAATTTTGTAATTGTAATATTCTAAAATATTCAAAATTTGTAACCTTTTCTATTTTTTGTTTCCCCAACAGCATAGTCTGATGATGGGTATCGGTAAGATACCCGAAACGTCATTTTAATGTATAGTAATGTAGGCGAACAGCCTAATAAACTCTATTATTAATTTCGCGTGGTATAAGAGTGGTATTAATATAATAATAACCTTTAACAGATATTTATTTAAAGTATACCCAGTATAAAATAAAATAAAATAAAATATTTCCAGAAGCTTTCGGAACTCGTGTCCCTTTCTCAACTGATAAAATTCCGAAAGCTTCTGGAAATATTTTATTTTATTTTATTTTATACTGGGTATACTTTAAATAAATATCTGTTAAACTATGGACCCCAGTACTCCAGGCCCATTTGTCACTAATAATAACCTTCATGTAATATCAATTGTTTAATAAATTTTCTTTAAAAAAATGAGTGCTACAAAATATATAAATGTTCATTAGGGTTCAAAGGCTTATATACAGTAATTAATTTTCTTAGCGAAGCGCTGATTTAAAATTCTTCAAATTTCTGAACACATCTACTCTTACGAAAATAACAGACGTAATAAATTTCCTGTTCCGGTTTGATTCACTACGTCATCTGCCATGCGCCATCTCGTGAGGAAAGAGACAATTAGAATAAATTGCCTGCACTTTACAGCAAACGTATTGATATTTATTTATCGCTCCTTACTCGAAAGCAGTTTTCAATTTGCTAGTAGCTGGGGCGAAGATATCGTGGCCAGTTTCGAAGGCTTTTATTAAGGAATGGATCATGAAAAGGGAACTACGATTACAGGCAGTAAAATTCTGTAGTTGAAAAATACTGCTACCGTGTTTTACAATCTTGCACAACTGCTGAAAGTGGGGATTAAGAAATCGAGCAATCTTGACACGTGTGCTTTTCGGACACCAGACTGAGTGGATGTGTGACTCAGAATTAGAGTGTCTTTCTTTCTTTTTAATTAAATATAAGTGATGAGTGTTCCTCATTTTAAAATGTAGATGTACAGTACAACAAATACGCTATACTGATTAAACAATTCTCTGATTAGAAAAGCGCATTCAAAATAACAGTAAGTAACAACTTTTCGAAAAGTTTGTTTATCCGCATTAATTTCTGAATTTGGGTACCCTGATTCCGAATATGACTTTAGTTTTTGCATACAATTTTGTATTGTATAAATAGGTTTATTAACAATATTTAACTTGAAATTAGTGAGTGCAAATAATAGAGCTTGACTGACATTCTACATCCAAATTTTCAATCAACTTTTCAACTAGTCTGTATTTTCACTCTTAATGTCATCAAGAAAGCCATTCGTTACAAGGCAGTAAGACTGCTGGAATTTCAGAGATTAATCGTTACTCAGGCAACGATTAATCTCTGGATTTTTAGTTTCGTTCAAAGTTCGGTGATTAAACAGTACGACTTTGGTTAAACGGATAATGAAAACTGAACTGCTACATTTTTCCTGGATAACTTTTATTACATACATAAAAGATGAATTAATCAGATATATAGTTCATTATCAAATCACTCAGCTCATACCTTCTCGAGCAATGGCTAGAGAAATATCAGCTGAGTGATTTCATAATAATTTGATTATGTTGGGATAACATAAGACTCTGTGTTACCCCAACATTTCCCCGAACGCTGGAACAGATACTCCATCCGGCCGCATTCTAAAACTACAAGGTCCACTGATCCGACTCTATATTTCTTCAACACCATTGAAATTAAGTGAACTGCTATATGGAGACAAAGTCTACAAAACCAGCGCACAGTAATTCGAAGAATTATATACTGAATTACAGCTGTAAATGGAACTGAAATCCTTGTTCTGCACTCATCATTTATCATAAATTTGTAACCTTATGGATCTTTGAATTTTAAATACTGAGTTTGCTCAACAATTATGTCCTGAATTTGTTTATATGCATTTTTCTCTCTAGCAGTATGTTGTACTAGGGAAAAATTTCGTAGTAAATTTTCCTTTTTGCAGATCTTTACATTTTCAATTTGATTATAAAAATAAGATAAGCCAATTTCCTGTTGAAGCTTCTCGAAAGCATTCTACTACCAGTAACTCAGATTCTTCCCAATAAAACATCTTAAGGACAATGCTGTTCATAGCCATCTGCTCGAAAACTATTTCTGCATTCAAGGAACCATTCTTTGGTTCGTGACTACCCTACTTAAAGAAAGAACCATCAATATGTCTTATAACCATGCCATCAAGTCTCACAAAACCACTGCTGTCGTTCTACAAGGTAGGGTACTATCTTGTTTACAATATTTCTTGTTTCCCTTCATTGTGAACAGGGAATATATCAACTGCCACAACGTTAAGGTACTCACGATGATAGAACTAGAGGCGGACCTCAACCAGATTAGCACTTACACCAACCAGAAGCTACCAAACTTAAAAAAGTACCTGAAGTCCTTCAAACTATCAATCCTTACAAATAAGCACAAATGACTTTTTCCTCATACACAACCCCTCTCACCTGCAAACATCAATGGCTGCATCCTGATTCCTCAGACAAAGGAGCACTCAAATGTAGAGGTGACATTCACCCCAAACTAACCTTTAGACCTCACACGCTGACAAACTTCAGGTCACAGTGTATTATAGGCTTCGCTGGCCTTCCTTCATCCTTTACGATGTTGAAATCTGGCATCTGCTGCCCCACCTAATGTAAACCGAATCTATTGCAGCAGAATACTGGTTACTGAAAGGGACCCCTCACATAAGCTCTGAATTCTTCCTCCCTAGGGATTAACTCACATGACAAATGCACTAAAGATAAAAAGACTACCGTCTGTGGTCGAAGGAAAAACCATTCGTCTTCACCCAAGAAAGGACTGATCTTCCAGCCAAACCCCTGGAAAAGCTGCGCCTGGTAGATTCCCCAACCTCACTCACGAGCCACTTCTGCACTGATCGCCAAAGCAGTCTTACGTTATCATACCGATTCCTGCCAGACCAAAAGATAGTGGCATATGCGGCTGTTGCTTGGTTTTCTGTGATAACTAAAACTAGGATTCGATCGAAACTTTTATCGCTTTAGCGCTCTATGTTATTAACTTTATTGAAAGTACCTAGAACAGCATCTACAAACGCCCTACAGGTAATTGCTGGTACCATGCCATTGGATTTATTTATTGTCTACAGAGGGTTTTTGTACAAATTGAAAAAGGGTACATCAATAACGTTTTTGGATATTACAATCGATTTGGAGAATAATATTAAAGAAGAAAAACAACGAATATGGAACAAATTAATGGATTTATGGCAGACCAGATGGGAAAGTGGTGATGTTGGAGCTGTGACGAGGAAATATATTCCCCAGGTGAACTATGCATTGGCAAAAACCGTGGCATCTTGGTTTACGCCGTCTCTGTACACTTCTTATTTGTTAACAGGACACGGCTCACTTAGGGCCAAATTATATGAGAGAGGGTTGGAGACAGATCCTTTCTGTACATGTGGCGAGCAGGAGACTTGGATGCATGTAATTTTTTTATGTCGGGAGTATGAAGACCAAAGGCGGATTTTGATGGCGCATATTCCTGATATCATTTGATACAGTGCATTTGCTTATTGCAAATCGTGACTGTTTTAATTTATTTCAGGAGTTTTCAGCTGCTGTTTTTGCAAGAAGAAGTTTTCTCAGAGCCTTTCTTGAGAGGAAAACCTAGTGACTTAATTGTCTTCATGGAGTTTCACTATTTGTTTCTACCTCTGGCTAGCAGCTGGGGTGCTGGACCTGATTCATGGTGTTGGGTCTGGTGCTCTGGTTAGTTGTCTTTTGTGCTGCGATCATGAATACTCCATTGTGGATTCTGGGGTGCTGGATCTGATTCACTGCGTCAGGTCTGGTGGTCTAAAGGTTCTATTATCCATGGCGTAAAGTTGAGATGAACTAACGTCCCAGGTGCCGCCCAAGACAAATACATATACATACATGGCGTAAAGTTGGAGATTTGCTGGATAGAACAGTTATTGGTTTTGGAGGTTCCAGTGCATGTGAAACAGCAACTGAGGAAATATTCAGTTGAACTGTGATTTTTGAAGTTTATAGTTGTGCCATCCAGACTATTGAATATTATTGTTGTTTTATTATATATATATATATATATTTTTTTTTTTCCCCTGCTGGCTCCCTGGTATTGGCAACCCGGGGCACGGGATTGCTGGCACTCACTGGTATTGCACTACCTCCAGTGGGTGCGGGATTTCAAGTGCGAATTGTGCTACAGTAAAATCAGACTCAAGTAATTCAACATACTTTTTCAGGACTGCTTTGTAAAGACTACATATTCCCAAGTTCTCAAGGTAAATTTGGGCTTATGCCTGGGAGCTACCCTGAATAAGAACGAACACACACACACACACACACACACACACACACACACACACACACACACACACACACACACACACACACACACACACGAGAGTTTAATGTTTGTCAGAACATATAATTATATGTAAATATATCTTGTATATAAATCATGTATATACTTTTATGTACATAATGTTGAGACCATATTGTGTGTAATTAATAAATGAATGAAGACCAAATGCTAACCAAACTACAGAAGCGTACTGGAAACCCCTTGAAACTTGCCACCAATAAGAAATACAAATACAGAAGAAAGCTGTTCAACCCCCCCCCCCCCGCCCCTGCAAATAATGTCCTAGGAACACCGGATGTCATCAGAAAATGAATGAACATTCGCATACTTCTCAAAATCTTTTTCAATACGGTTAATGCATTTGAGGAACCACTGGTCTAGAGGACACTCAATCATGTACTGCTCAATACATTCTAGGTGTATTCTTCAGGAGAAAAGGAACTTTCAAACTTACTTTACTGTAATTTCGGACAATGTTTAAACTTTTGGGAGGGCGCCCCTCTTTCCAAAAGTTAAGGATTATTGAAGAACTCTTCCTCCCTCTCTATTCCTCCAAGTCAGTATGATATGAAACCTCACTGTTTCTACGTGCCTCCTTCGTGTCTCTATAGAACACAGAAGCTCCGAAAGCTTGTGTGTTCTATAGAGACAAGAAGGAGGTACACAGACTACGAATATACAGGGTGTCTCAAAAATATTGGTACAAACGTTTAGGGGAGGTAGGTAACATCTAAAGGAATGTGAATCGCATAGGAACCCATAACCGGAAACGTCACCGTAAGTCGGTACACGGCGCTGTTCATGAACTCCGCTAAATATCGGTTACTTGACGATGTTCCAGCAGATGTGAGACGCAACATGTGGTTTCAACATGACGGGGCGCATGCCCATTGTGGAAGGTGTGTTTGTGACCATTTGAACAGGCGTTTTGGGTGTCGATGGATTGGCCGTGGTGGACCCGTTGCCTGGCCCCCAAGCTCACCTGATTTATCGGGCCTTGATTTCTTTCTGTGGGGGGCCCTCAAATCTATCGTGTATGAATCGGCTGTGGAGACGGAAATGGATCTCGTGGCGAGACTCGTCTGCACTGCTGCTACTGTCAAAGAAACTGCAGGTGTGTTCGGCCGTGTCCGCCAATCCATGCTGTGTCGGTGTCACGCATGCATCGCGTCTCATGGTGGAACCTTCGAGCATCTGTTGTAACATCATGAAATGCATCCATTTCGTACTCCATTGTTAATATTATGTCAAATAAATGTTTGCCACTAATTACTGTCTTGTGTCATTTCTGTTTCTTGTGCCTCTGCTACTACTTTCCCGTGACGTTTCTGGTTATGGTTCCTATGCGATTCACATTTCTTTAGATATCACCTACCTCCCCTAAACGTTTGTACCAATATTTTTGAGACACCCTGTAGATATCATTCAGCCCTCTTCCAAGAAATAGAAAGCGAACCCCGTTTGATAACCAGTTAAGAATAACTAGTAAGGAACCCTGAACAATACTTCCTATGTTTATTTCAATTACAGCTATTCCGATTCAGTAAAGCCTTCATCATGATGGAGATGTAATTGTATACAAGCAGTAATCTCCCTTTTATATTTATGGGAAACATTTAGAATTACCTGGGATTAAATTCAGTAATCAACGAACGTTAATCACACTAAAACTTTGCATTAAATTATAACAAAAGGTAGTTAATTAAGATCTAACTGCTTCCAAGCATCAGATTACAGTCATAGGATCAGCAAATTCGAATTTAAAGCAGTTTTAATAAATAAACAATTGGAATCTTAATTCACTATGTAAATATTTAAATTAAATTTTCATTACTGTATAATTTTTTTTCGTCACTTAGAGGAAGTGGAAAACATTAAGTTATATAACAGATAGAATCTTTATACTTCAATGTAATATCAGAAAGACGCATGTTTATCGTCTATTTATTGTACAAACTTATGTGAATTCTTTACCGCAATTTGTGATGCAATAATCTTATACGGGTATTTGCCACTACCATCGCGCCATGAGTTAAAGTGAAGGATATCTTCTGTATCTATTCCGTGTGGGAAAGAAAGTAAAATTTTTCTGACACCGTTTAGTGAAATACAACATTACTAGATAGTTGAATTTTAAGAAAACCCGAAGTTTGTAAATTAGGCGTCATTATTATAACATTTCATATTGTGAAATTTTTCACAAAGAGCTGCCTTCCTGTTATTCTCCGAATAAGAACACTTACCCATTAGGCAAGTCTGTTGCTAGTGGCAAGATGCGGCTGAAAAGTTTTAGGCCTACATTCATAAAAAAAATCAAAATCTCAAGGAAAAAATTTATTACCATTTAATCTTCAAAGTACATCACTCGTAACTCGATACACCTGTTTGCACGGTCATACAGTTTCTGAATGGCCCTGTGGAATTAATCTTGTGGAACCCTGTTTAACTCGTTCGTGGAATATCCCCAAAGCGAAATTCCACCTTAAATGGAATTTCACTTTGGGGAAACAAAAAATAATCAGCAAGTACCAAATCCGAAGATAATACGGCGAAGTGCTGTAACGCCCTTTCATGTAAGAAACTGCTTGACGATGGTAACGTTGCCGTGAAGGTGTATTGTCATGAAGCAAGAACCACTCACCTAACTGGGCCGCGTCTGGCCTAACACGCCAAATTCTTTTTAACAGTCTGTCCTCACTCCTTTATAAAATTCAAAATTTACTGTCTTTCCTTCCGGTATAAATTCTTTGCGCACAACTGCTTGCCAATCTAAAAAAAAATCACCAATATCGTTTTGGTCCGAGACTTTTGGAACCGCAGTTCGTTCGGCTTTGGCGAATTTCTTCAACCCATGCAGCTGACTGTCTTTATTTGTTTCGGGTTCGTACACAAAGCACCAGGATTCATCACCAGTTTAGATTGTTTTTTTAAAAAAAGTCAGGATCACTGTCTGTCATCTTACTAAAATCTCGACACGACAATTCGTTCTTTGTTCTGTTCCACCGTTAATGCATACACTACGAAGTGCGAGCACACTTTCGTTTTTTGATGTGAAATATCTTTGTGGGCACCTACAAAAATTTCAACCGAGTAAATCTGATTGGTCATGCGTCGCGAAAGTTATTACGTCATCCACGGCCTCGGTCAGAGGCGCTTCTCACGCTCCCACCACTAGTCTGTGCCGAGTACTCGAAGCACCGGTAGTGTGATAGAGTCACTGACGCATATTTTCATGACCGGTACAATATCTTGAGTTCTAGTGAACCGATTTACAAAATTCAAACGCCAAATTTGAATTTCGTCGAGCTACATTAGAAAATACACAATAAATCAAAAATTTTCGAAATTAAAATTTGAGTGTTCAACGATGCCAAAGTCAAGCGCAGAACATTCTAGAGAGTATCAAGCAAGAATGAAAGCGACAAGACCTAAGAAAATAAAGACGAAGGTAGCAAATGAGGGCGCGAGACTAACTAGATTGCATAAAAGACAAAACAGAAAATCAAGTGTTGGATTTAGCAGTGCGTTCAACCAGCAATGCCACTCCATCTAACAAGAATGATGTACCTGAAGTGACTATAAATTATGTACAATGGAACATTTCTCCAATTGCGGCAGATCAGTTCAAACGATCAAGCTCCTTTTCCTTACGCCGACTACTATTTACATAAGAACGCGCATCCAACCGATTTCATTGGTACTCACAGACAAGAACGCTGTAGGTTTACCGAGCTATCTAATAATAACGAACAGATCGCGCTCACGTTGAGCCCAGTAGTTGGTCGAGTTTGGAATTGTCCTTAAGAAGGCCGCTGTTCAAGATCGTTGCAATCAGTAGTACATGTCTCTTACTTTAACCATTATAAATCCATTGTATTTTGTCGTCGGAAATTTGTGAATGATAAATCAATATTTATAATACAAAAGCTCTTTTATTTCGTACTGAATATATACAAATCAAAATACCTAAAAGAAACGCGAAGGATGTTTCACATAAAACCATCCACCGCACATGGTCGGCACATGCACCTCCTCCCCCCAAGATCTTCGACAACAATCTAACGCACTGTATCCTTGCTGATGTGAAGCTGGTCTACTATCATTCGGAGAGACATCTTCCATTAACAACTGCCAAACGTTTTCGATGGTCGAGTCCGTACGAGATAGAGATGTGCGACCACTCCGTGCATCGTTCTTAACATCTTCCCGCCCTTTACGGAACCGCCCATACTAACGAAAAATGTTAGTTCATGTGCTTTATGTCATAAGCTGCACTCACCACTGCAACAATTTCAGTTGCCGTGGTAAGTTTCGAGATAACCCTCGTATTTTTGGGCGAGTACCACCATCCAGAAGGCACCGTTTCATAGCTACTTGGCTTCTCATCTGCGGGCGGGCAAGTACCTCACCAAGAATAACTAACAGCACACTTCTTTAATAAGTGTTAATTGAAGTATAAGAGGCAGGGAACTTGTTGTGAAGGATTTGACAATGAGATGTAACAATAACACCTAAATATACAAACTTCAGTTTGTCTTAAAATTCAATATTATTGATATATATAATGAGATGTTATAGTGAGGCTTTCTGTCCTAAAATTTTATCATTAAAATTTTTATTTGATTTTGTTTCTAGAATAGTAACGCCACTGTACTGCATTATTCAGTTTTCTTAGGCGCAAAAGCGTGAAGCGCCTGCTGTCTTCACTCTCTGTCCGCACGTACCAAATCGACTCCCAGAGGACGGATTTCAATGAAATTGTATTTGTCGAGCCAATATAAATGAAAATATGTTTAAGGAAAAGAAATTTGGATGGACACTAAATCCTGCAGAATTTTAGAATATTCTTCTAGACTTCTATACTAAATATGTCAATAGGTTAACCCATAATCCGTGTGCATCATCCCCCCCCCTTTCCCTTAAATAAAAAAAAAAATAAATAAAAGAGTAGCCGGTTTCACTTGTTCATGAAGAGATGTTATATTTGCAAAATACGCTCGAAAAAAAAAATGTTTAAAATTCGATATACAGTATATTGTTAGCTCGATTATTAAATTTAACTGATTACTTTAAAAATATCTGTAAAGTCATAAAAGGGGGAGGGGATTAGCGAAACACGCCAAGCAGTATAATTTATTAATTTATAATTCTGTGCTTTTTTTTTTTTTTTTTTTCTCTTCTCCTCTCCCATCTTTCTGATCTATAACTGAGATCAGATCTCTGATCTATAACTGAGCATCCTAGGATGCGTCTTGGGTAACACGCTACCAATATCGTTTATTCAAACTTTTTTTTTTTTTTTTTTCAGAACAAGGTACTATATAAAATGATGCGTGAAAAAAACGTCACCAATTTCCGCAAACTGCAGAGGCGAACGATGCACGCGATTTCATGATATCGGAGGTCGGAAAACTTATGTTTGCTCTTTTTTAAGGTGAGGAGCAGAAAAATATGCAAACTACTATCATCCAATTTCAAAGGCTGGGAAAAAATGATAGGAGAATGCCGAATAAAAAAAAAAAATAGTTAAAATTAGAGGAGTTTACATATTCATAGATTTTTAATTTTAAACAATTCCTTTTGTGCTCCCAAAACGTCCCAATATGATCAGAAGAATTCATATCTTCATTGTACTTATACTTTGGCAACCCTTATACCAGCGCCAATGTTAACAATGCCAAGATTTTTTGTCACTGGGAAATTATATGTAACAAATGTGACCTGCATATGAACAAATTAGATAATGTACACAGTTCACATTCCGGCACGTTAGATTTGATTTTTATTTCTTAAATTGATTGATATTTTCCTGTGATTAATAGAAGTGAAAAGTAAATAATTAATTGTCACGTTACCAATTAATTAATTAACTAATTATACATAAAAGTAACTGTTTTCACTTCACTGCACATACCTCACAAAGTAATATTCCCTGCAGCTTGTCACACACACTCCAGCTACAACACTGCCCAAAAAATGCGAACCTTTATTCAATATCGAATTGGGCGGCTTTTGTTTCGAATAACAGCAAATAAGTGCGCGCTTATGAAATTATAAAAGCCAATTCAGAAGAACAGTGCCCACGGAAGTATCTATACAAAAAGCATACAGCAGAAACGAACATCTATGAAACAGAGTGGAGAGACTTTGTTAGAGATGGGTCATTGATTACTCCAACTGCCCTCTTTTGAATGGAATCTAGATGCCTGGGAGAGGTTTTGGTGGCACCACTCCAGATGTGGGAACAATATTCCATGACAGGGAGAATTTGCGATTTGTACAGAATAAACAGGTGTTTGAAAGAAAAGCAACGCCGAAAGAGAAAACCCAGTTTTTTTAGATACAGAGGAAGCAATATTTGTGATGTGCTTATGCCAAGATATATTAGAAGTCAGGGTAATCTAACAGAGATGTTATCATGTCTAGAAATCTGAGTGTCAACAAAAATAAGCAAAAAAAAATCCTTTTTAGGAGATATAAGACAGGACTAAGTTTTAGAAGGATTGAAATCATTATCTTTGCCCCACTGGAAATACCTGGAGATTAGCAATAAAGGACTTGGTAGTGGATATTCAAGAAGTTGAAGCTGTTTGTGCTGGATAAGGTTTCTCGAAATGGAAGGTGGAATGCAATGTGCCATCATCAGCAAAACTATGGATAGGAATTCCGGTCAATGGAAGGTCAACATACAATATACAAAAGGAAAAGAGTGGGAGAAAAAACGAATCTTGCTAAATAATAAAATAAACTTCTTTATTGCTGCTAAGTACGGTACAAGTACTAGAAACAATAATTCTCATCACGGCGCCATGGCCAGGAGTTTTACATTATATATGTGATTAAATTGGTAAAAATTAGAGTAACACTTATTTATTAGTGTTTCATTAGTTACACTAAATTAAACATGTAAAAAATGAAATTATAATAATAGGAAAATATAAAGAGAAACTGAACGTCGTAACCCAGTTTGGAGGAATTTATCCCAGTTCAACAGATGCAATCCACTCGAGGAGCATGTGACGGTATTTGTAGTCGGTAGCCATTTTCTGTAGGTTGACTCCAAGACGGCGCAGTGCCTGAATTTTGGGGAGTGCCTGGGCAGGCAGGAACCGATTAACTCAATCGTGGCCCCTGCTTAACATGCACCCACGATAAGACCTTTTCAAAGTCTGACAGATTACGCATTTTCCCGATTCTGGCTTCAAATTACTGAAGTGGAACAACTTCTACAGGCTTTATACTTAACGAGGTAACAAGTCAAACACCCACTCACAGTTTTCTTTGCATATATTTGCATTTCTTCTGTCTGTGGCTGTCTTAATACAAAGGTTCGTATATTTTTGGCCACTGTGAGTATGACAGCTAGGTATTGCTACCTGCGATTTCAAAACGCTAGTGGAACTGATATTCAGGTCACACTTGTGAGTGAAGTGAACCCAAAAAAAAAAAAAAAAAAATCGGGCAACTACTGAGTGCCAGGAACTCAAGATGAAGAGTCCGTAGTCACGAATGGTCGTTAGTGTAGTATCTCAAATAGAGAGCTTTATGGTAACTGAAAAAAGTTTCTAGTACCCCGGCTTGGCCTAAAACTGAGGAACTGACGAAAACGTTGTCTATTTGAGTCTTTCCTGTTGTGAATGACAAGGGTGGGAGAAGCGACTCCGACTTCTTCCTGGAGAAGCGATTAAAGTTTTGGGGGAGACGCGACTGGCAGGTGAGGGCCGTGCAAGACTCCGCGCAGGCGCCTCCCCACCACCGCCTCAACATCGGCTCTCTGAGTACCTTCTTGCCGGGACAACTCCAGCTTTGCAAATTATTAAAAAATACTTCTCGTTGCAAAATTTATAAATGACCTTTATAGAATTATTAACTAACTATTTAGCAACATTTTTTGTCACCAAAAGGAGAGTTACTTGGTACAAAGAAGCGCGCTATCGAAGTGCAATAAAAAATTGTTTTTTTAATTTTAACACAAAAAGTAAATGATAGATTTCAATCGGAATAGTTTTTCCTTGATAAGCATCGAATAACGCATAGCTAATGTGATTTTTACATTTTTAGCTCCATTAGCGACGGAAATAGATGAGGAAGGACACGAAAATTAGTCATATTTTCCTGTCTGGCGCTGCCATTCGTAATTTTAAAAATAATTTTAAACCTACTCGATGAGCTCTTTTCAACGGTGTATAATAAGCTATAGGTTGTCGACAACATTTTTGTCCCTCCCCCACATTTCTCAGACAAATTTTTGTCAACAACGATCAATATGGCATTATGTTGGCCCACATGATGTACAAACCCATGCAAAATTTCAAGTCAATAAGTTGAGTGATTCCATAGATACAATGCAGTGACAGATGGACAGACAGACAGACATACAGATAACCGAGTAACATTATGAGGGTTCTTAGTTAGACTACGGACCCTAGTCCGTATATTGCTATATTGGGATGAGCATGGGAGCAATATACTAGATATTGTTCCCATGCTCACCTTTGACAACACTCAGATTTCTAGACAAGGTTACATATCACCATTAGAAATTGCCCTGATTTCTAAATTCTAGTGGCCCAAGCCCATCACAAATATTGCTTCCACTACATTAAGCAAACTGGATTTTCATCTAACGAACTATTCGCTCTGCTCAAATCCTCACTACGTGGAATACGGTTACCACATTTGGGTTGGAGTCCCCAAACTTCTCGACTTGCTTCAAAAGAGAGCAGTCAGGTTAAGAACTGGCAGTTGAAGTTTAACATTGACGAATGCAAGGCACTGCATATGGGTCGTAGTAATCCCAGATTGGCGTACCAACAGCGTGTTACTACACTCAGGGTAGTAGAAAATTTAAAATAATAATAATAAAAAATAAACAAAAAATAATTAAAAATTATTATTTTTTATTTTTATTTTTGTCGAGCCAATGTGTAGCAAGGAGTAACTGTGTAGTCATATATCAAATTCTCAGCAATACAGAAATTCTGCAGGACAGCTCATGGAGTTTTGTCAATGATATACAGAAACGTTGCTAGCAGGGATAAGAAAGTAATTATCCTCTTATACAAGGCCATGGTTAGGCTGCATCTTGAGTATTGTACACAGGATGTAGAATTTGCAGAACTGAATACTAGGCGCTTGCGGGGAGATCTAATTAAGGTATTTGTTTATGAGCGTAAATGGATTGAGTAAGCTAAACGCTGATGGCATTCTTTCTCTTGCTGAGACTACACACACACATGAGGGGGCATAAATTCAAGTTGGGGAAGGATAGTTCGGGATAGATGTGCGGAAGTTTGCCTTCAGCCAGCGGGTTGTCGATTGCTGAAACAGGCTTCCATCTATTGTTGTGGAATTGGGTGGTTTGAATAATTCAAGAAATAACTACACAAATTCTTAGAGGGTATGGATAGGTGAAGTTTTTTTGTTTTTTTTTCTTTTTGCCGATGTTATATAAGCTTGCTTTCTTGCCACTACTACTAAATCTTTTCAAAAGGACCTAATTCATTTCATGGAAATCCGTCTACTGGGAGCCAAGTTATTATAAGCCGACGGACGGACATAGTGAAGACAATATACGCGCCCTATACATATAAGCTAACGTGCCTAAAAACACTTATGCGACACCTTGTGTACCACCGAATGTGGCGTTAGTAAATGACAGATGAGCACCTGTTTTAAATGCCCGATATTTTCTACTGAGGCAATCGGCCACCACCTTTATGAGGTACATTGCCTATCATTAAATAATTTTTTACCAAGCATATTGATGGTCATTCTTTCTTGATGATTCACTTCGTTCTCGCTGAACTGCAAAGAAACATTTTGATCTAAATAAATAAATCCCAAAAGCGCTGTGATTTTTCTTGGGTGTACTTCACTTCTACTAGGGATATTTTTAAGCTCCGACATCAATACTGAGTGAGAACAGTTTTTATTAATTCATTACTAAATACAAAATTCGTGCAAAACATTCCTATTCAAATTTTCAATGACAATAGATCCGCGATCCCCTACTAGCCAAGCATAACACTACGATAGCTGAGATATCATGATACATTCGATAAGACGGCCCATTCAAATCAATATTCATTTTTTGCTAATTACAGTACATCGAATTTAATAGGCTAGAGAGATTATTAAACAGCTAAAGTCCATAACAGTGTCATAAGTTCGTTGAAACTGTCCTCATTCCACCTCCTTTGCGTAAAAGTTCAAAGCATTTACGAGATTCCTACTTTGACAGTAGCACTTCCCAGTTCGCTAAACAAGAGAATCAACACTTTAATTACGAGATCGTATAAACGCGCGTAAGTAATTTGTGTCTTCATGGAAACCCATCTAGCGTCCTTGAGGAGTTCGCGCAAAATAGCTTAGACGTCAACCAAAAGAGTCTTTCGTGTAAATTGCCACTCAGCCTCTCTCTCAGCTAAGTTAAAACAGTTCCGCGAAGAGACGCGTCGAACAACCCAGTTAACTTGGTGAACCCAGCCGTGAAAGGTCAATTCCAAAAATGCGTGCATTCTGGATAACAGACCTTTCTTCTATTTCCTCCCCCCCCCACATGGTCCACAGCCCTCTGCGCTGAGAGCTTAATTGTCCTGCTTGCTAATGAGTCATCTCTGCGGTGTTATCTACTAAATGCATCCGTTGGGAGTACGGTTTTTTTTTTCTTTCCCCAAACTAGACAGACCCCTTGTTATAACCCACGGAATTTCGCCCTTCTTTATTACAGAACCTAAACGGATAGTTCATGACCTCATTAGTGAAGGATTTACACTCCCATTTAGGTATTTTACGCTATAAAAGACTTGCGACTTCCCATTAAAGGTTAACTTTAGTTTGAAAAAATCACTAAGTACCAAATTAAATCCAAAGATTTTCATCTTATGTGCGTAACTAGACTTGCTTCAAAAGCAAAAATATATAAAAAAAAAAAAAAAACTTTAAAAGGCTGGAAGCCCACGCATCAAACACTTCAATGCTTAACAAAAATTCAATACTTTCAACCAGTTTTCTGGCTTCTCGAAAAAAATTCGATGCAGGAAAGAAATACTGGATATCGAGATTGCACCACTTTGCACCCTGACACTGTTGCTGCTTTCTCCAACAGAAGATATCAGTTTTCTGTGATAATATCCACAAATTTATTAAAAATTAAATAGCACACTAATAATAAATACATTAAATAACAAATACACTAATAATAAATACAGCTTTTCTACTGCTGTTGTCCCACCAACATAAGCTATATTGCATACGTTGGTGGGACAACAACATAACAGAACGTACTCTAATTTTAGTATTTAACGAGCTAAAGAATTAAAAAATAATAATAAAAAATAAACAGTCGATGATAAATCCGGCAGGAAAATTGCTGTGGCGCTAAATCATGCTTTGCAAATGCTACATAATGAGTTGTAAAATCAATACATAATTTGAGTTGCGCCTTTACCAATCTGCATGCATAACTTCCACTTGAAATTATAGCTTTCCGATGCTTTAATAATTTTTGGATATGGGGGGGGGGAGACAAATACTTTTACCTACATTTAATTTCAGACCACTGAAACGTAATTTTATATAAACTTTCGAACTGCGCAATGGAAAACTGTTTACTGTGGAACTTCGAAACCTAAGACATCAAATAAAGACAGCATAACTGTGATTTTAAGTGACAATTCCTCGGAGAAGAAGACTCAAATACCAACAGTAAAGATTATCGCGGCAGTAAACGCGAAAAGGCAATCTATACAAGGAAATCTGTTCATTGATTGTGGGATAAGCTCAACTGTTTCGCAGTAGCGAATCTTCATATGCAGCAACGTGAATTATTCGATTTTTATATTAATGCTCTTCCACGGGTTCCTAATTAGCAATACAAGAAAGTGATCGAAGAGGAACGTATTTCTAAAGCTCAGTGAGCTGTCAATAACTGCTTCAATTCGCAAATGTTCGTGGTTCAGGTAGTGCAGAGACCACCTGCCACTTCGAGTTCATTGCTCCAGTCTTTATGCGAATACTTGGCTTATTATCGATGATCTATTGCGCGAAGGCATGCACTTGACAGTGATCGATAGAGTATTCGTTATGACGTCACTATCACGTGTTATAAGTCACATTATAGATGTACTGCGTGGAATACGCCGCAACTGCTGCGGATCGAGGCACCACTCATCCGCGGACCACCTCGAAGATTGTGGCAGAGTGTCACGTGACTCGGCCATTGAAAAAATTGTGCATGTAGATACGGTTAAGTGATTTGCGCTTACCGACACGACACAAGGATAAAGGCAATAAGTGTCTACTTCATCCTGACAGCCAAAGCTTACAAAGCTGTTTCGTCACCCTGCAATGGCGAGTCATGTAATGATTTGCAATCTCTAAACGATTCCATGCTGACGTAATCAGGAAAAGAATTTTCGCTGTAACCCTCCTTGCTTCCCATCAACTGGTCATGAAACAATACAAATCCTTCCTATCGGTTAGGAAATGTAACTGAAAATGATAAGGAAACCTTGATTTAGCAATTATATATTTACGAGTCCCATTTAACTACAGATTTTGTTTTGGTTCTTCCAAACTGTCAAATCCAAATCCCTGTGAAAGAGTACAGAGAAACAAGAAGGAAACCTGATAATAAACTTACACAATTGCTCTCTTTTGCAAACAACTGTTCCGCATTATAGGGTTAAAATGTCACAACTGCTTTATTACTGATTTTTCATTTTTCTTCGTCAGCGAACAATATTTCTCTCCCCTGAAGACTCTTGACCACTCTTAAGAATCAGCTGTACAAAAACATTTGAAAGTGGTAGGGAGGAAAAATAAATAAATAAAAATTGTGAAAAAAAACAAGTTTTGTATCACTGCGTTTTCTGGAGTTTACTATTTGATTATATTAATAATATAATTAAACGCCAGCCGGGTAGGTAAAGTGCCTGCCTAGCAACCCAAAGGTCGCGGGTTCGATTCCCGCTTCGGGCTGGATATCACGATGGTGCCGAACCAACCGGTTGGTTGGATATCCCGGCCACGATACACGAAGGAAGCAAGAAAAAACTGGTTCCTTCGTGTATTGATCACATCATACGAAATAAATAAAATAAATTAAACGATTTAATTATATTATTAAATCGTTTCAGCTTTAAAGAACAGAAGGTAGTAGTTCTACATGAAAAAGTAAAGCTACCTGCACTCACACGTCAATAATCGCAAAGGCAATATACGAGTAAAAACAAAATATCGTACAAAATTACGATTACTATTTGCTTTTCATTAGCTTCACCGTGCTCTTTTTTATCTTCATACTGCAGATGAAAAAGCTAGTAAAGGTGGTGGTGAGATCATTCAGTTGATTATTGAAGTGACTCTTTTACACTTACGTGGCCCACGTTTTGCTCAATAAGTCCGCTGTTGCGACTAATTAAGAGAGAAAAGATGGAAGGTATGGGAGGGAATATAACAAATACAGAGAGAGAGAGGGAGAGAGAGAGAGAAGAAATAGAGGATAAAAACAGAGATGGAGAAGATAAGAAATGCAAAGACAGAAAGGACAAGAGAGAGAGAGGATAAAAACAAAGATGAAGAGGATAAGAAATACAGAAATAGAGGAAACAGAAAGAGGATAAAAAATAGAAAGAAAGGAATAAGAAATAGAGAGAGACAGAAAAAAAAAGAAATATAGAGAAAGAAAATTGATAAAATATACAGAGAGAGAAACTGGGGATAAAAATAGAGACAGAGAGAGAAGAAATAGAGAGAAAGAGAAAAGAAATAAAGAGAGAAAGAGAAAAGAAATAGAGAGAAAAGAGAGAGAGAGAGAGAGAGAGAGAAAAGATAAGATTGTTATTTTGTTTTTAGGAGCAGCAACTAAGGCCATATTGCTCCGGGGATATGCGGTGGTCATTCCCTGACATTTCCGCATCCTCCATATTCAGTGGCTCACGGGCTCGAACCCCAGTGTGCTTCGACACTGGGGTTCGACACACGCTTCTTGGGGTCAAGAAGCGTGTGCTACGCACTGCTGCTCCTGCCCACCCGGCTACGGAGGTGCCGAGAGAAAAGAAATAAAGAGAATAGAGAGAAAAGAAATAAAGAGAAATAGAGAGAGAGAAAAGAAAAGAGAAAGAACAGAGAGAGAGAGAGAAAAGAAATAAAGAGAAAGAGAAGAAATAGAGAGAGAGAGTGAGGGAGAGAGAAGAAATAAAGAGAAAGAGAAGAAATAGGGAGAGAGTGAGAAAGAGAAAAAATAGAGAGAGAGAGAGAAAGAGAAGAAATAGAGAGAGTGAGAGAGAGAAAAGAAATAAAGAGAAAGAGAAGAAATAGAGAGAGAGAGAGAGAGAGAGAGAGAGAGAGAGAGAGAGAGAGAGAAAGAGAAGAAATAGAGAGAGAGAGAGAGAGAGAGAGAGAGAGAAAGAGAGAGAGAGAGAAAGAGAAGAAATAGAGAGAGAGAGAGAGAGAGAGAGAGAGAGAGAGAGAGAGAGTGAGAAAGAGAAGAAATAGAGAGAGTGAGAGAGAGAAAAGAAATAAAGAGAAAGAGAAGAAATAGAGAGAGTGAGAGAGAGAAAAGAAATAAAGAGAAAGAGAAGAAATAGAGAGATCAATTACCATTATAAGAAGCTGCGATGCTAACTTACAAAGAAAACTAACTTGCCAGAGAGGCCCAACAAAATGCAGTAATATCATTATTAAAATTTAAAATAATTATTCTCGCAGTAATTCCAAGACTATCATTTGAGGCGAATCTACATTACAAGCGCTAACTTTGATCGCAAAATTTTAAAGAACCGCATAGGGACGAACATTAGTTACAGCGCTCACAGATTATTCGGCAATTTATCTTCGCCGGCGCACCAATTCCTTGCAACCAGATTGCCCAATAAATAAATAAACACCAGTAAAAAAAAAAAAATTTAAGGTTTTTCCAAAGCCATTTCGTTCCTTGGATTTGAACAAACACAGCACCGCCATTAGCCGACACAATATTAATTATGCGCATAGTTTAGAAGTCATATTTCTTCTCCGCTTCACCTTTTTTGAACACTATACACTTCTGCACTCACGGCATCGCCATCTCACACGAAGTTAAAACACGTGGGCTGCTATTACGTATTAAAACAGCGGCCTTTCTTATTTACAACTGTTCCAAATTGCCATGGCAACGGCATCGCAGATTTTCTTCTTGCCCGGAGTTTTGAGCGTTACAATAAATAATCCGAAGAGAACCGTAAGCTAATTACTGCAAGAAAGAAGGAAACCTTAAGAATTTGAATGTCAGCGGAATCTGGAGATAATTTATGGTGGTTCGTATGGAGTTATATTCTCAGTAAGTTTAGCGCTCGCAAAGTTAATCAATAAAGGTGAAGTTAGATAAAAGAGGAGATTATCTTATTATATAGCGAGAGTCCGTTATCAAACACGCGGTCTCTTCAAAGGATGAGTCGAAGTAATTTCGTCCATCCTTTTGTTTTCCCAAGATGGAAAAGCAGTTTCGTTCCATTGGTCACGTTTTCGAGATATACACCAACTTCGATCAGTGCAGTTCCACTGTCAACAGTTACACGATGATTACTAGAGCGCACAATACTTCTCTGGACCAGCAAGTTTCTCTGCCAAACGCAATGGGTCCAATGCATGCAAACCCAATCGATTTGAAACAGAAATAGCCTAAGAGATGTTTCGATTTCAATTTAACCGACGTTTCCAACAAAGTTTTATTTCAAAAGTTTGTGCCATAATTATTCGAGACAAATTTTAATTAAAGTATGTATGTGCCATTTGTGGACTGTTTTTAATTGATTTTAATTTTGAACTGAAGTTAATATAAACGATTCTATCGTCCAGAAGAATCACCTTTGAATTGTGATGGTATAAATATTTTTTCTAGGCCTATCAAATAAATGCTCAGATAATCGGTCTCTCGGATGGTACGATTCTTTTGCCAGAGGCCTCAGACGGCAACCAAATCTTATGATCACTGTCTAATATACTGTACCCTTCTTGAAGAGGTGGTGCGCCACTTAAGAAACAAAGCTGTAAATACCCGATTCCTGATAGCTGAGAAACAATGTGACATGCTATGCTTTCAAATTTATTTATGCGCGTTAGCATATATGCCTAAAAGTACCTATTGTCTTCATGTCCGTCCGCATGTAATAACTGTATTCACAGTGGATGGATTTATACAACCCTTGTACAGTGTATAGCAATTTGTTGAACCTTCTCAAATTATGTTCTCGGTCCCCCTATAAAAGTCGTTGCTATATGCTTTTTTCCCCCCAAAAAAAAAATCATGAATTATATATGTTAACGTGCCTGAAATGTACTGCATACATTAACTTACTTGTTTCTATATTAAGTCAGTACTAATTCGCCATAAAAATAAAAGTATGGTGAACTATACAGTTTAATTAAATAATGAACAGCGAAACTATAAATTCTATCCCCCCCCGCTGTTTAACAACTATTAGAAACAATTGTCGGACCCTCTGACTCATAAGTAATATCACATTGGCTATGGGCATGTAGTGTCTAAGAAGGCAAATAATCACTGCATAATTACATATGTTGCAACATTCTCGAAACAAAATAGTTTAAAAAAAAAAAAAAAGGAATGAAAATAAATAAAAATTAAACAAAGTTAAAAGCTAAAATGTAAAAGCAAAATCAAGAAGGAAAAAATAAAACCCATAATATTCGCAAAGTTGCGATGAATTAGGAGATTATTGAACTTATCACAAAAGGGCCTTGTGTACTGGGGTCCATAGTTAAGAAAGAAATACAGTATAACCTAGTGAACGTATTTAATAACACAAATATACAGCAGAAACTTTCGAGGCTGATAAAGAGGCTGTCAGCCTCGAAAGCTTCTGCTGTATATTTGTGTTATTAAATACATTCACTGGGTTATACTGTATTTCTTTCTTAATTATTTAACTTCTTGAGGCGGGAACTGATAACAGAAAAACTTCAAGCAGTGATGAAAGGCAAGATAATCTCTCTCTCTCTCTCTGCGTTTCTGCATGTGGGGGTCCTCTGCTTAGTCATTTTGTTTTATTTAAGAAATACTTCATCCTGACGAAGTTTAAAATAAATCGGAGATGATACGATTCACACAAACAAACAAACAGTGCTTTAATTAACTTAGATTCGGTTGTTTTGATAAAAAGAACAGATATATGTTATGGTAAAGTGAATGTGAAAGATTTGAAAAATGCAGTCCTCATTTAACAGCTTTTTCCCCCCCTAAACCTAAGCGTAAAAGTACAATAATAAAAACTCGTAATATGAGATGGGATGATCATGCTCAATATGCTATAAAATTAATTTTGCATGTAATGAAACAACAGCTATAGCCGAGTGGTCATGCATAAAGGTGCATAAGTACACGTGGTTCGAGTTACTGGTTTTCAAGCCCGTGACTGCTAAATACGGTGCTGTTTCTCGTATTCTCCGTATCTTGTGAACTCCTCTGACCGTGTGCTCGTCCGGAAGTATAAACAGAAAATCAATTTTACTTTTCTTTTTTATGATGAAGATTCTTTATAATAAAGTTTGATCTTTCTGGCTTTACTAGACATCTTCTGTTCGTAGACAAACACTGGTAGAACCTTTTTCTCTCTAAATATTTCGGCAAACATGCAAGGCAATTAACATTCACCAGAGAGTGCATGGACGGGCCGGAGGTTGCAATTGCTGTGGAGCAACATCAACCTCATTACGGCTCATGACCCGGAGTTGGACTGGGATAACAAGTGAAAACTGGAAATCCATCAGTGATGTTCATTATGATCTCTCTCTCCCTCTCTCTCTCTCTCTCTCTCTCTCTCCAGAATAAGCAAAACAAAATGCTACAGCAGTCACATCTGTGGATCGTCTTTTATAAGGGGTTACCGTCGTCATTGTAAATATTCACCAGTGCGATTCAATTTCTTTTTTCCCTCCCTTTCATGGAGTTTGTTCTTGTCGAAATGACCTTCTGACGTCACAAACAATGGTATCAATTTAAAAACCGAAGCTTAAGGTATGGACATTAAAAAAAACACTAAGTGGATTGGCGTAAAAGTATGGACGATTCGTCTCCTATGCAGATGAACCATTAAAAAAAAAAGCTCTGAAAGGGTCAAAAGAAACCGTTTACGTCTGATTATTAATTATTGAATGAACTGTAGTTGTTGGGGTTTTAGCCGCATCAGCGACTAAGGCCATATTGAGACGTGTATGTTGTCTGTAAAGTAGACGTGTTTTGTGGTCAAATTTCTGTTTGCTAGACGAAAACCCGTGTTTCCGGGTGAAAAAAACCACGTTGCCCTCGCCTGAAACAGACAAACTTAGCTATATTGTAAAAAGGCCCATAAAAATTCCTCACGTCATCGACGGGATTCGAACTCGGGTCTTATTCCAATCGGTGTGCGGATGGCGATTCTACCAATTGTGCTACCCACCAGGGCGAATGAACTATAGCAGTGTTTCTCAATCTTTTTACTCTCGTGGCACATTTTCCAAAGAAGAAAAATTTCGCGGCACACCTACGTAGTCATAGAAGAAGAAATTTCTAAATTTCGCGGCACACTTGGAAAATTTTGCGGCACACTAATGTGACGCGGCACACCCTTTGAGAAACACTGAACTATAGTAATAAATAACTTCGACTTACAAAGGTGACACAGACATTTTCGCACGCCCTCTTAGCAACTATTTTTGGCAATATCGTATTGCTGCTGTTCCACTACAAGCACGAGTGATCTATCACACTGCAATAACAAAGTAACCTCGTAATTCACGTGCACAATACCAAGACAACTAGAGTTTCCTCCTCTCCGGATCTGATCTAGTGTCTTCCGGTTTAAGCATGGCATGTTCATGATAGAGAAGGGAGGAAAAATTATTCCATTTTCAGGCAAATGTAATATTATTGTATGCTTTTTAGGCATTTTAGTTTTAGTTACTTATATACGTAATGGGCCTACTATATTCAGCATGTCCGGCAGTCGCATGTAATAACTGGGCTCCTAGTGGATGGATTTTCATGAAATTTTACATTTAGGCCTTTTAAAACGATTTTTTTAGCCATCCAAAATCTCATTAAAATCGAATCGATAGAAAACCGACAATTATTATTTTCTCTATCTGTCTGTCCGTCCACACGACTCCCAACGGATGGATTTTCATGAAATTTTATATTTTGCTCTGTTACAACAATTTGTCCAGCCTTCCCAATATTTCATTAAATTCGGATCAAGAGAAATTCCGTAATTATTACTATTATCATTTTCGTACATATTACACACAGGCTATCCATATACGGTACATTGTAGGTTAAGGATATTATGTTTGTTGCCATGCGTTGGTTGAATGAATGAATGAGAAATGTGGTGTATGCCCATTTTTGCTCTTTTTATATTATAAATTATAATTTAACTAATGTACAAGTTAGTACATTTGCATCATTTCTGTACATAGCCAACTATGATATTGTGAATACCTTCACAACGAGTTGCCATGATATTTCACTACCTCGAATAAGTAACGCTTCAACATAGGAGAAGACTATTGTTACATACTCTCAGCAGATACCATCACCCACACGGCAAATGCACTAACTTGTACATTAGTTAAACTATTTACGTAACCTGAGGCTTTAGCCTTAAACTATACTGAAATTATGATTTATTATTACAATTCGTTAACGCTCCTGAAATGTAACGCACTACTTTTTTTTTATTCAGTACTTTTAATCTGTACCACAATAATGTTTGAAACCAAGGATCGGCAACCCATCTATGAACTGTTTTAATAATACACTAAGGGGCTTTGCCCCCTGCTCGCTGCGCTCACTTCTTTTGATAAAATAAAATTCTTACAGAAGCTTTCGACTCTGTGTGTGTCTCTTCCTCAGTATGAATACATAAATACGTTATTATATCTATATAATATCGGTGCAGATACACCATAGACAACTCTTTAAAAATAAAACTACGACCGTAGTGTGAAAGGCATAATTTCATCTGTATCTCATATTGTGCTCATCCTTCACAAAGAGTTACCAAGTATTGAACTACCTCGAATAAGTAACGCTTCACTAATAGAGAAGGCTACTGTCACTTTTTCTCGGTGGGCACGGTTTCAAAGCTAGTTGACTTTTCATCGGTGGGTGCCTTTACCACTATGATCGCAGTTTTTCTTTAAGTGTTGTCTATGCTGTATCTACATAGAATCTTAAAATATTATGCCTTGTTGCATTTAGTTTATTTAAATAAATACGTTACATATGGAAATCGAGAATGGTACTGCGTGGTCATGTTAGATGAACGTAGCGCGTGACCACGCTTAAACAGAAGTTTATTTTACCACAGAAAAACAAGCTTCTGTTACGTACTACACGTAACCCGCATCCCTCTTCTCCCATTGGCTGAATAAATATCGTTAGGAGGAAAATTATTTTAATGTATAGAAAGATAAGCTCACGAGTTGCCCTATCACAATTTTTTACAAGTGTATATTTGTTTTAAATAAAATACGACACTTTTTAAATTATTATTTTTTATTATAAAAAACACATTTAGGTAAGCAGGTACAAAAAATTCAGAAGAAAACTTAATATCGAATTCAAGCAAGTAATTAATGAGATTTCTAGCATTTGTGTTCTCCAGAAAATTATATGATTTTTTTTTTTTTTTTAATTATAAAGTAATCTAAACAAAGTTCGTTAATGTACACAGGCGCTTTTGACATTTACATTTCAGGCGCTTTTGACATTTTTTTTTTTCTTTTTCTGTGATTAATAGAAGCGAAAAGTAAATATAGTTATCTCTTCATCAATTAATTACCAAGATTATAACTTCAGAGAACACTTAAACTACCGGTTTAAGTTGTCTAAACTTATATTACAATACATGTAATGTATTGTAATGTAAGTTTAGAGACTTGCATTACAATACACGCGAAGCGTGCACGGACCGTCTAAAGCTAATAATTACGCATTAAAACTACATTTAATCTATTACTTTATTTTTGTCCGATTTTAAATGAAATTAAGTTTGGCTCGACAAATCTTTCTAAAAGAACTAAATATAAAATTTCATGAAAATTCGTCCTAGAAGTCGAGTTGTTACATGTGGACGGACGGACAGATTTGCGGACATGAAGACAAATATGCTCTTAGCATATACAGTATATACGAATGCATCTAAAACCGGGTATTTTACGAGAACTTTCAAAGTTTCTTTCGCTACTCCCCGCCACCTTCCCAATCATCCGAGTCAGAGATTTTGAAAAGATGGCAACTCTGAGACAGCTCGCACCGTACTGTATATATAGAGCAACAAAAACGGAAACAATTTCCTGAAAACATATTTTCTAATTTTTACAAATGACCCTTTTAGGCCTGACGTAGTCGAGTGGTCAAGAGCACGAGTGCAGTAGCACACGCTCTTTGAGTGGACCTCAAGCCCGTGACTGCTAAATACGATTAACATTTGTATTGACTGATTTATTGTAAACTCCACTGACCTGAGTGGTCGTGCCGGAGTATAAACAAGAACAATTTTCTTTTTGTTCTCGAGAAAATTCCCAAATGTTGCATGTAAATAAGCTAAATTTTAACCAAAGGAAAGGTGTATTACTTGATTCCTATGAACTAAATTTAAATGCGTTTTTTCATTCGATAATTACGAGTATAATTAGTTCACAATAAGGCAAAACATTCAGGTTGCAATACATCATGAATTGATTTGCAATGCTCTATGACAAATCACTGCTTGCACTGGGGTAGCTGCATGAAAACTCTCAAGAGTTGGAGTCTCCAAAAGGTTGATCAAGATTACACTACCTACGACCTGGCACTCTAATGTCATGACAACAGAAATGCCAATGCACAACCATTATCCCATGACGATTTAAAGTTATTACTGGTTGCGCACTCTTAGATATTCTGGTTTGGATAATTTATTACATTTAAAATCCCATCGTCCACAAAATTTCCCACAATCTGAGTATCTTCTGAATATAAAGATAACACGCAACATAGAATTCTCCATTCATTCCTCTAAATCTATCAAACTATTTCACTCTTACAGCTTCATCGCTGGTACAACTTCTGCAAATACCTTCACGCTATGTTTTATTTTATTTTATTTTTAATTAAAATCATACAAATACAAAAAAAAAAAAACTTCAAATATTCCCATTATAAAAATAAAACAATTAGGAATAACATAACTAGAGGGTGATTCAAAATTTTCGAAATCCAAATATTGATTAAAATTTATTAATCAAGTAATCATAATAACTAACTAAGTTTAAGGACTCCTTATGTGCTGTGTTAGTAATGACTAAATATATTAAAATAGCACCGCTTAATTTTCAGCACTGACCTCTTGACGAATCAGCTAGGATGTGATGAGATTATAGAAGACACATAGTTAATAAGAATGAGAGACTTACTTGTACTAAATCATTACTGAAGTCTCGGTTCAATTTATATTTTAAAAATTAAAATATGGAATTAAACCCCTTAAAATATACCCGTAAGAAAGGGAATGTACATTCCATTTCACGGTTGACAATTAATTTCATGTTTTAATTTTTAAAATTAAATTGAACCACGACTTCAGTAATGATTTAGTACAAGTAAGTCTCTCATTCTTATTAACTATGTGTCTTCTATAATCTCATCACATCCTAGCGGATTCGTCAAGAGGTGAGTGCTGAAAATTAAGCGGTGCTACTTTAATATATTTAGGTAATCGTAAAAAGTAATTATTAAAAAAATTATAATAAATGTTGAAAATGTCCACCATCTTAAATAACGTGCAGTTTCTTTTCAACGTATTCAATTACACCTTTTGTAATGTTTGAACTCTGTTTGCAGTTTCATTCTGTATTTTGGCCTTCAGTTCCTCTAATGTGTGAGGATTATTTTTATACACTTTTTCCTTTCAACAAGCCGCCCCCCCCCCACCCTTCCAAAATATTAATCCGGGGATGTTAAATCTGAGGAGTGTCTATAAAGACATATTCAGACAGGGAATATGTCACGATGGCTTCGTCATGAATACACCGGTATGGATGAATTCGTGTATGTGTAACTGTTCCACATGCGGAGGCATGTAATGTTGCCACCAATGTGGTTTTGTAAGAACTGCGTATGGTTACCGAAATGAGAGAAATTAGTTCCTTGCACTTTGGGTTACGTGATTTTGAAACCCTGTATCTTCCAAAAAGAAATTGTTGTCCAGAGAACAAATATTCTATACGCATTCTTTATCTGTCAAAAGGAACTGTAAAAGAGAAAACTTTGGAAAGGTACAAAAAACAAAAGACAAATAATTACACTCCACAAATATAAAGCAGTCTTCAAGTGTTATGACAAGTTTCCAAGTTTAAATGATGGCCGCATCATCCTACTTCTGATTCTGACAAAGAAGGATGGTTCTCAGTGCTATTTAAGAGTTTTAATTAAGTCATTCTTCTGCTTTAACGATGTTCCAATTAGTAGCCGGAAGTAATGCTTTTCTTCTAAAGCTGCTGAAAGCAATCCCCTACAGAAGTCATTCACCTAGTCACAAAAGGACTAATCTACCGTGAACCTCCTCTTTTGTCTTCTCCTAAACATTTCAGTCACGAGGAGTTCCGTATATTTCATTTCATTTAAAACCGTTACTTGAATAAATTTCTAAATTCATATAACTGCTCTGTTTAAAAAGGGAAATGTTTTTCGTCTATGAAGTGTACATATCATTATTTGTCCTGACCAGTGGCGGCTACCTATGAAGTGCCATAGAGCTATGGCACTGACAAGAGAACACTGCAAAAAGTAAAAATAAATATTTATAACTGCTTTATATTTATTTCGTTTATTACTGATCTGTACACTGAATGGCCACTTTATTAGGTACACCTACTCTTTCGTTGTTGTTGGAGGTTTTACGGCGCAACGACAGCTAAAGGCCATTATGCGCCTACTCTTTCGTACCATGATATAAAGCAGGTGGGCAGATGCGTAAGAAGGGAGGGGTTTGCATGTGTTGAATTCAATTAACATTAAATTCAACACATACAATATATGTTCAATTGCATGTCTTCAACAAGCTCTTAGGAGTAGAGATCAGTAACTATCCAATTTCCAACAACTGAGATAATCAGTTGGGCACACTTTCGACGCCACATTGAGTTCATACTACGACTAATCCAGGCTGTTCTGAGAAATAAAGAAACAAAAATGTAAAGTGAGCTGCAGCCATTATCAATCCAGTGCAGGATTGAAGCTTCCTCAACGGTTCAAGTTGAGGGAAACGGACCATAATCTGCAACGCTGGTCCAGTGCAGGTTGGCAGATCGACCGTATTTAGCAGTCAGGGTTTGAACCCCGGTCTACTCAAAGAGCGTATGCTACTGCACTCTCGCTCTGACCACTAGGCACCTACTCACTATTAGGTATGTATACATAATAAAGTGGCTATTTAGTGTATTTACTTTTGTATGTATAACCGATGTTAACAAATGATTAAATATTACACAATGTACTCGTATTCGCAAGTCAACAGAACAAAGCAATATGCTACTGCGAAACAACCTCTCACAGCTTACAAATTGCAAATAACGCAAGCATGCTGCACATTCTGACGCTTTGAAATTCCAGCTGGCGATTGGTGACTGGATCGTGACAAAGCCATAATGGTCAAATCTTGCGTGCTTTTGTTAATGTTTATTTGCAATAAGATAAGTAACTTATTTAAAAAAAGAAAAAACTTTTTGCCGTTGTCCCTGTCTGATTTCTACCCTACCAGCCCTCTATCTGGTTTAAATTTATTATTTTAGCACTAATAATAACTGAAATTGCGAACGTCAGCTACTTGTTTGGAGCGAAGAAACCGGAGAATGCCAGGAGGGAAAATATCCAGTCATCTCTAATTCGTAACGAGTAAAACACCCTTCGAAAGTGAAACAGTATCAGATTCATTGGAATTCGATTCCTGTTCAGAGGCTAACCGATATAGTTCTTTCTCTTTTTTATTTATTTTTTAAAATTATTTTTGTTAAGAGCTGATTCAGTAACCGTACAACCTCATTAGTATCAATTTTGCCATTAATTTTCGTTCATTGGTGGCACGCGTTTCCCTACAGCTGCTAATTCGTTACTTTGCATGATAATTTAAACGACATAATAGGCTAATTGGCTAGTATAAACAGACGTCCCGAAAATGACGAAGAACAAAGACTATAAAATTTAAATTTAAAAAAAAATATATATTAATGAAATCATCAGCGAACATTCTATTCATGTTTTTATACTGTAAATAATCACTAGCACTCTCCACTTTTTCATAATTCACATTTGTGCCACATCGTCATTAAAGTTCGTTTTTAATAAGAGGTATGGCTACCACTTTCATTACGAGGCGAATTCCATTTATAAAAAAGCTGGATTATTTAATTCAATTGTGAATAACGAAATGTAGGTTTACTTTTTTAATTTTATTAATTATTAAACACAAACACGCTGTAATTATCTTAGATTCTTCAGTATTTGCTAAAATTCGAAAAAAGTAGTCATCTTTACTGAATAAGACGCTGAATCAAGTCATCATTTAAACTTGGAAACTTTTCACAAATGCTTTATATTTGTGGAGTACAATTATTTGTCTTTGGTTTTTTTTATACCTTTCGACAGTCTTCTCTTCTACAGTTAATATAATGCACAAGAGTTTATTAAAAATAAACCTAAGCATCTCAAAATTTTAATTTTTATATAATTAAGAAACTTTGAAACAAAGTCTGAGAATAAAAAAAATAAGGAGTGGATATCAATCATTCTACTCTACAAACTTCATTTCATTCTATCAACGTAGAAAAACCTGGTCGAGTATTTCAATCAGAAGAATCGATATTTGCCAGGAAAATAAAAGTAAAACTATATTTCACCAACGTATCACTGGCAAGCAGATGGCTAAGTTACGAGATTTTCTATTTCAAGAATGTCTGAATAAAGTTATTTCACAAGTTCGAAAGTTGTAAGACCCAATTATACTGAATCCTTAAAGATTACGTTCTGAGGTCGTGTATCTAAAAATGTATACATTGTGTTTACTATTCGAAATGAATAAATGAATAATTCACTACGTTTTAAATTGAAATTTTTCAAGGTGGATAGTTGCGTTGTTGTCTTGAAAAAATGCACTGCAATCTGGATTAAAAATGAAGCATTGGAGGGTGAAGCTGGTCCGATACGATAAAGATATTCATTGACAGTAATAGGACCTTCTAACGGTATGAACGAACTCAATTCGTATCTCGTGTCCACCTTGAGTGGTGGACACGAGACAGTCTGGATTGTATGGCTTCATAAGATTCACGCCACACTTTCACCCTGCCACTGGTGCAAAGTGTAAATCGAGATTCGTCAGTGCACATGATTTTTTTTTTTTCCTTTTTTCCCGCTATAATACAATCTATGTTTTGGCATTGGAGTTATCACTTCAGTCGACTCTTTCGATTTAAAAAAAAAAAAAAAGTGGTTATCGTATAGGCACACAACTACCAAATCCGAGATTCTTCAACTTCCACGACATAATTCAGTTCGAAATGGGTCTCTTTTTTGGCTAAATTGGATTTTTTCAATAATCTGCTACAAATTGGCTTTAAATGGCTGCGGTCTCGTTCTTACAGTACAGAGAACATTTTCTGCTGCATTTCTTTCTTTAGTCAGTTTTTTTTTTTTTTTTTTCCGTCTTCTACTCATTGTATACGATGGTTGCTTTCGACAAACAAATGATTTCCTTTGTCTTCTCAACTGTGGCTCCTGCTAAACGTGCTCCAACAATAACACCTTTCTGAAAATCAGAAAGATCACCTGTCTTCCCCATGACCCGATTAACTAAGAAGCCGCTCATGGAAAGCTTACAATATTTATTTCATATCAAGGAACTTATGATCATACCATATGACAAATCACATTTGATACCGTACGTTTATCTTTGACGCCAACATCAAAAGGTTTCTAATTTTTGGGTCAGTGAGTGTATAAAACCGTGTCCACATTTCAGCAATCTGGCGTAATGTTTACGTGAGATGTACAACGAATGCTCAAGTCTGGACGGTGTCACCGTATCATCCACCCCCGTTCAATCTGCACTGTTGTCGCTTTTTTAACAAAACATCACAGGAAGTTACTTAACACCGCATCCGCTAGTGCGAACAGCTGCTGCCAGTTACCAGTTGAACACCACCCTTTGAAGAGAAACGTTTATCGACAGTGCTTTAATTTTTTTATACTGTACTGAAAGTTACCATATTTAATATTTGAAACGAACGCGATATTTGCCTAACGAATTTATTCTTCTGGTGATAATTAATAAACATCACCCTTTCTTTGGTCCCTTTGCTGTTATAGCACCATTCGAAATTTCTTATGATGGCGAAGAGATCTTTCGCGATTCCATTTCACTGTTAATTAACAGTTATGAATCCAAGTTGCACCCACACTCGCCAATTATAATTATTATTATAAAAAAAAATAAATCTATTCGAATTTGTTGTAATAAGGGATGGCTGTAGGGGGAGTTTACAACAAAGAACGTGCACAACGCTTAAAGAATCAGTAGACATGATGGTTAGATAATAATTAGAGATAATAATTTGAAATGTTTCCAGTGCAACTCGCAGAGCATTGTGATGTGCTGGGTCAGGCCGCTTTAGTATACTTTGTCTGATGAGTCATTTAAAGGATTCGATTGGATTTGATTTTTCTGGCGCATTAGCAGCAGTGGCTATTATGCGCCAAGACAACGTATAAAGGAGCCCCGTACTCAAGATTTAATTGATTTTACACTTAAAGCGTCTAAGTATAAAAAACTGCTCTTGACTCTGTTTTGTTAATCCAAATTTTGTATATATTTTAATACTAGTGGCTTTTTTGTAGCGATTCTCTGTAATTCTCAGTGTTTTCGCCATTATCTAGGGTCTGCCTGCATGTCCCGTGGGTGCGAAGTTTGTAAATAAATAAATAAATTTATTAATGAATGGTATAGGTGTAGCAGCATATAACGATCTCTGTACCCCATGATATAGCAGAAACTGACCAAATAGATTTAATTTCTTTACATGTTGTACTAACTTTTTTAATACGTTCCAGAAATTTTAATTAATTTATTTATTTTTAATCCAGTATTGGATCAAGAAATCCAATATGCTGAAAAGTAATTGGATGAGTATTGAATAGTAAGTCTGGGTATTTTTGGCCCAATAAACAAAACTGTTAATGGTGTCTTCAAGCTGTCTTTCAATTAGAAACTTATTTTGAGAATGGTACAACTCGGCAAAATTGTCAGCATAGAAGGATGTACCGACTGTGTCCAGAATGTATGTTCATAAGTGTACTTAGCGTCACACAATGGGGAACTACTTCTTGCAGAATATGTTTGAGAGAATAAGAGAGAGAGAGAGAGAGAGAGAGGAACAAAAGTACACCCGCAAAAAAATTATTTTCAATGTACTTAATATATTACTCTGAAAGTCGAGTTGGTTATATGCATTTAAATGTTTGTAATTTAATATCATCATATTTTATTTTATTTAAAAACAAAAGAGTAGAGCTTACAATTGTATTAAACAGAAATTAATAAAATAAATAGTTTATATAATGCTTTCAGAAATGTATTTTAAATAAATTTTTCTGTTTATACTCCAAACTTCGAGAGGAGCACAGTGGTTATAATCACCATCCTCCCCACACCGGGTGGGAAAATGCCCAGGTTCAATTCCAGTCAATGACTTGAACTTTTATGGGCTTCTTTCACTCCGTGGCTGAGTTAGTCGGTCTTAAGCGAGGAAAGACTTTTTATTTCGCGGAAACTCAAAATTTTCGTCCAGCAAAACAGTCAAACCGACCAGGAAGGCACGCAATTTATAGACATAATACACATGGGTAGATGAGGTTTACTCCAGTGGCCCTAATATAGCAGTTTATATACATACTCCAGGGCACCTGCATAAGGTCAGAGGAGTTTACAAGATAGAGAAATACAAATTTAGCAGTCACAAGAACTCGAACTACGTGACTGCTAACATTTAAACTTCACAATACAACTCAATGCACTGTAATTCAGTATCTTACCTTCCGTAAAGATAAATAAACAAACCTGTCCAAGAAATTTTTTTTCGATAAAAAGTAAAAATATTTCTTCATTTTAAGGATGTAGTTGATATGCCGAAAAACACAATGTATTTTAAAAGATCAGAAAAATACTGACGGATAAAAGAAAGCGTACATTTTGGACTTAAAGCGAGCACAAGAGAGTGAGAGTTGGCATATTCCCTCCCTCTCTCCAGACGTTCCATTTCCGTTATGTCCCCGAACTGTCAAGGTGCCGATGAATTACAATACCATTACAGTCGGCATCCCACCCACCTCACCACCAAAAACCCACAATTTCTGTAGATACTGCCAATTGTAAAAAGAATGATGAAACTTTGCTAGATTCTCTTTTGGCACACATTACCGATGGAACAAAGTACCCACTGCTCCCATAAGTAGTGTGCATGGACGTTCGCAATAAAAGTAATAGACCGGAAAAAGGATGGTACGCGATTTACCAGACTTCTGCCATTATTCTAACACAAGAATCTTCAGGGAGTATCTTAATACACAAAATCGTTACGACTTCATCCTCTACACGCATTTTTGGGCGGTCGTTTTAGCACGCTTAGTCGGAAGAATGTGGAATTAGAACATCCCCCCCCCTCCACCCAACCAACTCCCTCTCAGTGCAAAACCTATTGAGAAGAGCGCACAAAACGTTCTAATAAATATAAGCTAATGGCGTCTGGGCGAAATGCAAGCTAGACAATTATTCCAGATATTATTCAGAGCGTAGTCCTAATAGATGCAAGCATCTTAATGTACCAGTTATCTCTGTTAATAGTGGTAGCCACCTTTATTTCTAATTAGTTGTGTACCTAATAAATTAAGGATGAAATTAATAGCAGAGTTTATTATTAGCACAGATGAGGCATGCAAGGCCTGTTATAACATTCTTATGCTAATAATATTTTGCGTAATATTGTTTTAAGCAATCCAAGCCCTTCCAAGTGAGCTGTGTTATCTGATATAGCATCAACAGACAGATTAACGATGCAGATATTACTTCCTGTACTGCCTCCCACAAACATTTATCAGTTGGAGCGTATCGGTTGGGTCAACAACATAGGTGGAGAATAAAGATAAAAAGGATGATAAGAAATGAGTTACTGGTATGTTAACATCCTCCTCTTTGGGAAGGAGATAGTATACATTGATATATTTTACTCAGTTTCTGCCCCGATTTTTTTAAAAATTTTCATTAGTTTCAAAAAGAGATTGTAGATTATAAACGACATTTGCGCCATCTATCGATATCATTAGCTATTAATGTGTATTAATTTATAACCTGATCACGGAACTGAAAAGTTTTACTAGAACTTCAGTGAGTTCAGGACCGCTTGCCATTCAGAGAACAGCGAAAGGATCTGGGAATTCTTTGAATTAGAAAATATTGGAAATGTTCCAAATAGTGGGTTTCGTAGCTGGGCTATTCACGTTTAAAGTTTGGGATGCTGCAGGCAATGTCTATAAGAAAACGTAAAAACTTGCCAGAAGAGGAAAATCTCCACTTTAACAAAAACCGACAAGATGTGCTCTGATCGCGGTTTTTTTTTTTTTTTTGCGATGGACGTGGCAAGAAGTGAATATTTTTCTCTAAAAATTATAAAACATGGGAGGTTTTCTGGTTTTAAACAAACTGATAAATTTTCACAGGTTGCTAACTCTACTACACACTGAAGAACCTCACAATCTGAGAATGAAAACCATTTTTTTTTTTTTTTAAATAAAATTTCCGACTTTTCACCTACGCTTGGTAACGTGTATCACTGACGACAAATTATTTGTGTCACCGGTACACATCGTACAAACAGTAATAACATCACATGACCAAAGAGTAAGCAGATAATCTAAAATGTTGTTTTTCACATAATCTTTAATTATCAGTATGAATAAAATTGCAGGGCAAGTGTTGCTGTTATACCCGAAAATGACGGAAATCTTAAAGAATATGGTAAAGTTGTTCTTAGAATTAAATCCTGTTTTTTTTTTTTTTTTTTAATATGTAGTCGAATGAACTCCAAACTAGAAATCCCCGAGGATGTGGCGTATCTGAACAACGCTGTAGGTCTATTTTTACGTCTCTGCTCCTAAGAAAGCTGCAAAAAAAAGTCTCGAGGGGTAGAACTGGAGGCATGATTTTCTTCCAAGACACATCGAAGCAACAACAGAAAAACGGGGGAGGAATTGGGGGGAAAAGTCAGATAAGCTGTCGAAGAAAAGGAAATCTGCTCCCAGATGAAGGGGCAGGGTTGCTGTAATACTATACCGCACGCGAATGATGGATTTCCTCCCTCCTCTCCAACGCATAGTTGGCTCACTGCTTTGAACAATCCGGTGCTAGTAATTTGTCAAGGGCCTTTTATCTTACATCCTGTATTTTCTTTAGAAGCAAGCGAAAAAAAAAAAATAATAATAAATAAAATAAGATCACAAAGCACTGCAAAAGGTGAGATGCCTTTGATCTTTTACCCACGTCTTTCAAAAGCACTAAATCCTGTTTGAACGAAAGGAATTGTTTTTCTTTTCTGATAGAAATATGATTTCTAGGCAAACATTAATTTTTACTACCATCCGCTGAATGTTGTTTTTGGCTATAAATCAGTATGTAGAACAACTGTCAACATTGATTATTTTTTTCTCAAGAGTTTTTATCAGTGATGAAACTATCGTGTAAATCGGCTGTTGTTAGGTAGCTAATGATTGATACAACAGCATATCGAAGATCGATACTCGTCTTAAAATTAAGAGTTAAAATTTCGTTGGCGAATACAGAAAGGCCATTCACATCAGTGGAAAATATCTTCAGGAGTCCTTTAAAATTAAAAAAAAAAAAAAAAAGAAGAAGAAAACTATAAAAACAATTAGATCTATTCCGATCAAGTAGCTATTTCGACCCTGATCATTTTTTACATCAGATAAACTAGACCCTTTCGATCTTGTTCGAAATAAAATACCACGCTAGTATATCCTTGGGTCCCCTTACATATAACGTAAACTTGGATCCTTACACAATAAACACCGGAAATCTAAATGGATGGCTTATACGAGTAATTGTAGCAGCATTCATTTTGTATCAAGATGGAGAATTGATTGTGGATCAGACTATAAACAAATTTTATTAAGAACACATATGTAAGAGGGAGTATCACGAAGTTTCCCTTGACCTTCTGTATTTGTATGAACCCTATGTTTTATTGACTGTACTGTTTATTTATCTAGTAATCATAATCATAGGTTGTGGATCAGACTGTAAACAAATTTTATTAAGAACACATATGTAAGAGGGATTATCAAGAAGTTTTTCCCTTGAACTTCTGTATTTGTATGAACCTTATGTTTTATTGACTGTACTGTTTATCTAGTAATATATGCCAGAAGTTTCATTGCTCTAACTTTTCTTTTGTTACAGAGCTGGATGTGTGAGGAGGATAAAGCTGAATTCGATCCATTATGAAATTCCTGTTTTTACAAGGTAAACACAGGAATAAAGCGATGTTTACGGTGTATGGGTCCATCGTATGATGTTGAAAAATGAAGGGATAGGCAGTTCAAGTGCGGCAGGGAGAGTGTCCATGATGAGGAAAGAAATGGGTGGCCATCTACATCTCACACTACTGAATTGGTGGAGAAAATTGAACAGCCTATCCTCAATCACCACCGGATAACAATTAGATAGTTGCTGAGACAAGTTATGGATCAACGAAGAGCATAATTCGCAATGATTTGAATATAAAAACTTTGACCCAAAAAACAAAACAGGTTTAAAAAGAATAAAAATATCCATCCATCATCACCAACTCCAAAAAAAGCCAGAGTGCAATCATCTGCAGGGAAGGTGTTGCTAACACTATTCTCACAGATTACCTGGAGAAGGATACCACAATCAATGCACATTACTACAGCAATTACATGCCGCAATTAAGGAAAAGCGACGCAGAATACTTATCAAAAAGCGTGCTGTTGCTTCACGACAACGCACCAGCCCACACTATTGTTCCAACCACTGATCTTTCGCGAAGTTAGGACTTCATATCATGCCATGCCCTCCTTATTCTTCTGACTTCTTCCTCTTTCTGCAGCTGAAATCTGCGACAGGAGCATGGTTTCAAGAACAAAATGAGACCGACAAAAGTGGTATAAGGAAGTCCCGCAAAATATGAGAGAGATAAGTCGCTTTGAATGGTGACCACACAGAGAAGGAGTAATATATGTTCCAAATCTCATCCTCCTGGGAACGAAGAACATGGTCAGGAGAAAAATTTTTTTGATACCCCTCATGATCATATATGCATTGCTTTTCACTTTTGAAAATTAAGCTAAAAATCCTTCGGTACGAAAATTAGGTGACCTAAAGATTTTATTATTTTCTTTATTTATTATTATTTTTTTTTTCGGTAACAGCCTTCTCCCCCCCCAACTTTTCAATCCAAGATTTCAACACCAGGACTGCCCTAATCCCTCAACCGGAACTTTCTGCACTTAACTCGAAAGCTTTCCAAATAAATCACTCCAAGTGAACAAGAGTTGGGGAGGGGGGGATCGGTGTTAAAATGCACAAATTGTCGTTAATCATGACAACCAACAATTACAGTATGAAAGATGGTAAAGCACTTTGTTGAAAACTGAACAATGTGTAAATGTAACAATGATTAAAACATTAGCGGCAGACGAAGGGATAAGAAAAGCAACAAAAGAGGTAATTGCGGCGAAATAACTGTATGAATAATTCACTAAAGGCCCGTCCCTGGTATTACACATCTAGTAGCGCCTGGAAGCCAAGAAAGAAAGTAAATTGATGAGATAAAAATGAAGCAAATAAAAAATGAATGACTGCAGAAGTTTTACTTTACTTGTATGGGCGGGAGTGGGGAAAATGTCGTTCTTTATCAATCTCTACATCAAAAACTAGCCACGTCATCCAAGGTTTCATAATTCAAAGAGTTCGTATCACGAGATTTCTTCAAAAGGATTATTAGGCGCAACTTCCCATAAACCACTCGCCGAGGGCCGTTATAAACCAACATTTCGCAGAGTTTTTTCAATTAACCTACTTATCTTTGGTGGTAACGTTCTGCAGCTAAACGAACCGAAGCAAAGTTTTATACGGATATCCCGAGCCAGTTGTAAAGGAATATGTTGGTGGTAGGTTCAGTCTTGATACAATATGTAGGCCTTCGTATTTGTCTGGAGGGGCAAAAACAGAATTGTTACAAGTTACAGGATAAAAAGAGAATTTGAAATTTTTAAAGCCACCTTTATATTTATACAAATAAAAGCATAAAGGTCAGAAAATTCTATGTGAAAAAAAATATGTTTTTTTTTTTAAAATAGAATATACTGTACCGACTTCCCCCTATTGTTCATTTTGACAGGGAAGTTCATCTGGGTTAGATGGATGGGCATTTCGCGTTTGGAACATCTGGTGACCCAATTCAACGATAAATGAGAAACACCTGCCAAACCCTTATTTTGATTATATTGAAAGCATCTAAAATTATATTTTTGACATCTAAAAATATTATTCACAAATTATCTTAGAAGTACCGTGCTTTTATTCTTTAATTAAATAATTTAAATATTTATTATTTTCCAAAAAAACAACATTTAACAGATTTGATTTATTAATAAATTAAATCTTCCTCCTTCTACACAATTTATTATTATTGTCGGACAAAAAACTGTCAATGACAATCAGACTTTGTAATTAAGTTCTCAGTTAAGCTAATAGTAACTAGTTAAATTCTTTCAGAAAAAGAACTTTAAAAAATTAACTTAAATTATGTGAAAATGTTGGTTGTTTGATTAGCGACAAGGTAACTCAGACTATGAGGCATCTGAGTTTCGTATCTGTAAATTGCGTCTATTCTTAACGTGTGTTGCATGATTAACAACCACTTCACAGCCAAAATGTTACCGTGGGGGGGGGGTCTGCTTTCAGCATGATCGGTCCATAATTTAACAACTTCAGCCCTACAAGTACAAATGCTGCAAGAATTTGTAAAAGAGTATCAAGCATCGTCCTGGTTCAAAAGGACGGTGCTGCGGCACATACCGAAAGGCTTTCTATGGGCACTTTAAAGAAAATGTTTCCGGATCACACTGTCTCGTTTTGATAAAATAAATTAGCCACTATGATCACCAGACATATCTCTTTTGATTTCTTTTTATGGGCATTCTTAAAATCTAAAGTCTGTGTAAACCATCCACGGATACTTGAGCATCTGAAAAACATTCCTGATGAAATTTAAAAGAATACCGCCAGAAACATCACACAAAGCAATGGAAAATGAGAGAATACAAGTACAGGATTGTGTTTGCATGGCGGTGCCCATTTAAGGTTTTCTTTGTTTCTTGTAGTGTTTTAGGCGCATCAGCGACTAAGACCATATTGCTCTGCGTGTACTGTCTATAAACTGCGTGTATTATTATTATATATTTTTTTGTTTGTTTGTTTGTTTGGACAAAGGATTGTTGGATAGTTCTCCCAGTTTCCGATTTTTTTAATCTTTTATTTATTAACTTATTATTATTTTTTTAAAATTTATTTTATTATTTTTTATTTGTTTGTAGGACATGGGGTTGTTGGATTGTTTCCCCCCGTGTCTTATTTTTTTTTTACATATTTTATCATTATATTATTATTTTATTTTATATATACAGTATTATTTATTTTGTTATTGTTGTTATTTATTTTTTCTTATTTTATTTACTTACTTATTTATTTTTTGCTGGCCCCCAGGTCTGGGAAGACTGGGAGCGAGATCGCTGACACCCACCGGAATAGCACTACTTCTGGTGGGGTGCTGGACTTCAGTGCATGAGGCACTGTCAGAATGGTGAAATCAGGCCCGGTTCTATGTGCCTGGGGACTGCCATCGGAGGGGAATATCCGGGTACCGGCTGCTCCCCGGTGGTGCAGAGGCCTCTTCCATATAGAGGCCCGTTTTTCAAAAGTTCTGCGTAAATTCGGCTTTTCAGGTGGAGACAGACGGAAGTCTAGGCGCTACCGTAGACATAATAATAATAATATAAACTGCGTGTTCTGTGGTCGATTCGCTGTTTTCTGAGGAAAAAAACCATGCTACCCTCGCCTGAGACCGACTAACTGAACCGCGTTGTAAAAAAGGCCCATAAAAATTCCTCACGTAATTGACGGGATTCGAGCTCGGGTCTTTTCAACCAGGTGTGGGGAGGACGGTAATTCAACCAACAGACTGTACTACCGCGAGGGCGTCATTTAAGGAACATCATTTTCAAACATTGAGAAGTGCAACAAAAATGCTTAATGTATATTATTAAACTGTAATAACAATAAATCTATTTTCTAATTTGCCCATTAGTCACTTCAGTTTTAAAATGGGTAACTGTTTTTTCCCGACCCTGTACTTTGATAATTTCAGGCACAGCAGCAATAAAATTATCAAGGCTATTTATTATTCATTAACCCAGTTCTCCAAACTGAACTTTCATTAACCTGATTGAAAGAGCCCCAATAAGTTCCTAGCGTCATCGACAGAACTTAAACCCAAGCCTTTCTAAACTGATATATGAAAGAAGAAATTATTATATTTAAACAAATAAATATTTCAATGAAAAAAAAAAAAAAAAAAAAAAGGCACTGCCAATCAGCTTTCACGGCACAATAAGAAGTTAACACGCACAAAACTCTGTCATTGAGGGAATTCAAAGATGAGATTTCCATGTAAACTTTTTTTATATTGATACGAACTGTAAGTGGAATTCAAAAGGTAGCTTTGAATTAGGGTTTTCACATTTATTTGAATAAAGAATTCCACCAATTTGCACGATGAATGTATAAGTACTGCTCTCGTATATTTTTATCTCAAATGAAAACAAACTAGTCATCCCCTTGAGACATCTCACTACGTCAATATTGTCATATGACATGCTAATGTCTTCACACTTAATTTTCAGCTCGGCTCTCAAGCAAAATAAAAATAGCTGAGAGGACTGAGAAGCAAAAAAAAAGGAGAACACAAAACCCTATTATCTTGTCTCCAAAGAGAGATAAATTGCGTGCTCTGGAATAAATCAATCTACGTGCAGGCACATGCTCTCAGACGCGCATATCTTTTGTCGTTAAGTATCTGAAGGATGATAAGTTTCCTTCCTGTTATTAATCATTTCTCTGGTTTAAAATGAAGGATAGCTGCTAAATATTTAAAGTCATGTTCGCATCTCCGTTTCTGAGGGTGTTAAAGGAAAGAGGGCCGTAATGATGTTAGTTACCCTCATTTTAGGTTATGGACGCCTGATAAAAAAAATTGATAGTAGGCTTAGCAGGATTTGTATTATCTATCATTACTTTAAACATCTCACTTTAAATTCAAATGTTCAAAAGAGAGCGTTATTGGAGAAACACCTTTAAAGGGGCAATCAAACGTGTCACACATTCGGTCACTATTTTTTTATTTACAGCACACAGTCACATTGATTCCAGTCCCGTTTCCTTCCTTTGCAATCACAAAATCAATTGAATAACTACTGTTTTAGTTAACTATCTCTACTTTAGATGTAAACGCATATGTTTGACTATTGGGGACCCATTCTGCAAGCATCATCAGCTTTCCACTAAGTTAATTCATCTAACAATGAATTAACTTAGTGGAAAGATTTCATTATCCAGCTAGTTACCAACGTAGTTTTCCGATACAAATCCAGCAGCATGTTGGGAAATGATCAACGAAGACACAAGTAGCAAACCGGAACTGTTAGTCAGCAACTTACGAGGTCATTTACTGTTGGTTCCCCCTTATGCAGCTGTTTTAAAAATTTAAACCAGAGGTTATTACATGATATAAGTATACGATTAGTTTGAAATGGAAAAACAGCTGAAATTATGTCTTTTACAGGAGAAAACACTGTATTCTTTTAGTTAATCGTTCTTAAAAATATTTAATCCGACGATTTCATTACCTTCTGCAAGCAGACAATGCTAATTTGAGCTCCAAGTTATTAACTTAATATTAATTAGCTATAAATTATAACTCACTAGGTAATTAGTTATAAATTAATTAAATTATAAGTGATAATATAAATTTTAAAACATTATAATTTTAAGGGAGTTACCAGTTCATCATCGGCATTGCGTAGTGCGAAACAGCGTTAAATAGGTAATTATTATACTCATATTTTCCAATATGAGTATAATAATTACCTATTTAACACATAAGGGAAAAAATGGAAGCGAAAAAGACTATTATTGACACCATCAAAGAAAAGCGTCTAACATGGTATGGACATGTAAAACGGATGCAAGAAAACAGATATCCAAAGGCTATCCTGGAATGGATACGTCCTGGAAGAAGGAGAAGAGGAAGACCTAGGAGGACATGGATGGATGGAGTACGGGAGCGCATGACAGTCCGAAGCGTAACCGACCAAGACACCCTAAACCGCACTTTATGGTGGGAAAAAATTCCTAACAAGAAATAACTTGTAGGCTGAGGAAACCCATTGTAAATGGAAACACTCCTCTTGAAGAAGACTATACTCATATTTACATAATTAGAAGAATTTTAGCTTCAATGGAATAGAAAACATCGGTGTTGCAGCGAACTGAGAGGACATTTAAAGACATTTAAAAAATGTCTTTCAATCGTACTGAAATAGAAAATATATAGATCCCGTTTAAAAGTAAGAATATTCGTGTTTTTTCCCCCAAGAATCCCCCTTCTATGCATACTTGGAATCATCTACGCAAAATAACAATGTTTAGAGAAACTTTAGGGGAGAGAGAGAGAGAGAGAGAGAAGCTGTTTGGAGATGGCATTAACCCATCTCTCGCTTTCCTGTAGATATACCCCTATTTCCCGGGAACTGTCACGTGATTATCAGTCATTTCGCGAAGTCAAATCCGCGCATTTTCCCTGCACGCTGAAATAACCAGGACTGATCTTTTAACAGCATACAACGCGCATGCGTATAACAGACAGATGCAGTCTCCACAGCTAAAATATCTAAAAAACCTCTCTCTCTCTCTCTGTAAGTAACAATCCGTATACCGAAGCTTAGCGAGATAATTCGATCACAGAAGTTTGGTCACTATTATACGCTTAATACACTACAACTTTCCCTCTTACGTACCTCCAAAATATCCACTGGAAAAACTGATTAAAATAAAAGAAAAGGACGGTATATTAATAACCACGGAAGAAGGCTATATGTCCCAGAATATTAAAGGGGGAAAAAATGTCTGCTACCCTCGATTAATTACACTTTTATACTTCCAGACATTACAGCAATGCACTTAGGATAAGTGGTCTTGAAAACAATTTACCATGGCAACTAAATTGTTGTTTCATGGTCGGCGGTAAATTAAAAGTAATTAAAACTACACACAACCAAAACAAACTTTTTGCATAATTGAACTAGTACGTGTTACGCAGTCGCAGAATCTCCAATAAAAGTAAGCTATCACCACAGTCCAAGCAATTAACAACTTGGAAATTAATTTAGTCGCAAGATAATAACAAGTTTGCTAATTACACAAGGTAACCGCACTTCGCTGGGTTGTTTATTTACTCCAACCATCGACCTTGGATTTTCTCGGATAATGTGAAAAGATGGAGGTACTGTTTACCATTATTTTGTTATGCTTTCGTTTTTGAAGAAATAAAGATTGAAAAATGGGCTAATGACTGCACATTCTTATGTGAGAACATTTCCACCACAAACACAAGGGGGATAGAGGATAGAGTATATAATGACCAAAACTATGCTTCTGTCTGATTATTTTCACGAAGGTTCCAGCTGCTAACGAATCCGTAGGAACTGTGCTGAACGTCGCTGTAATTATCACATTACGTAACATGTTCTAGGGGGATCAAAGAGGTGACCTTGCTTAACCCTGCTACTGCCATATACCCCCCTACGGATGGAGACGCGTTATGTTAATAAGCGGTTCGAGACATTAATTGATGGGAACCAACAGAATCGTGTACTGCTACAGCAGTTGTTGCTGGGAAGAGGCTGAAGATGGGGTACCGCACCATGGAGGATTACTATTCTGCGAAAGGCTGGGTGACTTTTCCCCCATGCAGGTGTTATTTATAGACCTCTGTATATATATAAAAAAAAATACGAAATGAATTGTATTGGCACGATGGAAGTAGTCAATAAATTAAGCAACGCTTGATTGATGCCCGCTGGATGGAGACGGGTGAGATGATTTCCAAAAGGTAAGCAAGAAGATTCCTGTCTGAACGTGAGGATAGGAGATTAGACCGATATCACCAAAGCAGGTGAAAATACTTCGCCGTGTCGTGACGACGTACATCCGCTATCTTTCTTTCTTCACGCCATCACAAACCGATGTCTGTACAGCATCTTAAGTGTACTGAAATAGATTAGATCAAAAGAAACAGACAAAAACAAAAACGGATAATATAAGTGATTATCTCGAATTGAATTTAGGCTACATATTTTCCAGACGAAAATTTATTATATCGAATTAACCCGAGATAATTTCTCTCGGTGTTATCGTCATGTACAGGGTTCGAACTTAGACCTTTCTGGTCCTTTGAAAAAGTTTGGTTTCGAACCCTGTCAATAACCTAAGGAATTTAACTTTGACCAAACAGACAAATATTTAAAAAAATTAAGTCCATTCTCCGTTTTTTAACCACAGATAAACACCTTCCTTAGAACAATTAATACAAATAGTATAAACAGACTCAGTGGCGGATTAAGGATAGTTGGGGCCCCTAGGCAAATTATATTTGGGGCCCCCCAAAAAATAATAATAATAAAAAAAAAAATAATAATAAATAAATAAAAGTTAGGTGGCAAATAAATGAAATTTTGTACTTTTGAATTTTTTGCTAAACTTTTCGCTTAAATTAATAGATTTTTATGACGTTTACTGAAAACATTAATCTATTTTAGAACACTATAGGAAAATGTCTTGGCTTGGAGGCCCCCCAAAGCCTGGGACCCCTAGGCACGTGCCTCATTGCCTTAATGGGTAATCCGCCACTGCACAGACTGAAAAGAAATGGGAACCAATGAAGCTGTATCCTCCGGAAGGTTTAAAGAGATAAAGTGTTCTTATCGATAAGACCAGGGCAGGTTGCAAGGAATCCCCAACCTAAGATCCTCGTATTGTTGGGTTAAGTTGCATCAGTCTGTCAATGACGATAATAGAGATCTGTTCGTATGCAATGAATAAAACTCGTAAATTTTCCCCCCTCTCCTTTTCTCCCTTTTGTTATTTTTATGAAAATTCATTTATACATTGCAAGTTAACGATATATAGCCATAGGGGTATGGCTATATATCGTTAGTGCGCCAATGTTGGCTTAAATTTTATCACAGATTGAAGTGCAAATTTTATGCACTCTGGTAGATTAAGAATACTTAGACTATCAAAATTTTACCAGTAACATAATTAATTTTTAAAAAAATTAATTAAATTCTAATGAACTATTTCGATGCTCTCCAAAGATTGTACTTAAGTAAGAAAAATTTTTATTCAGACTAACGGCTTTGATGGAAGCCGTTGGTCTGAATTAAAAATGATAAATTCAGGAGCTGTATGTACAACATATCACAAAACGGTATAATTCATTATTATATAGAGAAATTTGTATTACTTATATAACATGAACTGTTCATCACTGTAAATGGATTCCATACAGTACGTTAAAACTTTAAATAAATGAATAAATATTTAACACCTTTCTCTCAAAAGAGAAGCATTTGGGTTATGCATTCGCTCTACACGTTGGCTAAATCCTAGAAAATTAGGTTATAAAATAGTTATACCTGCGTCGGCTGAGAACGGAATATATTTACTAAAAAAAAAAAAAAAAAAAAATGAAGAAACCGTACTCCGAAATACATTGTCATTTGTCCGCCAAAGAAAATATTATTTTTAATAACAGTATCCTGCGGAGAGAGAGAAAAAAAAAAAAACTGGAGACGTCTATATATTCTCAACGTAAGGTACTGAAAACTATAGTGAAGTGCTAATGAAAGTTTTTTCAAAATGTGTTAAAAAAAATTGGATTGTAATTAAACCTCCTGCCTTGTTCCCCCCCCCCCCTTCGTTAAAGCAGGCGAATAAAACTGGTACACACGAACACTGCGTAAGCTATTCCTGAATCAACGAGAGCAAATGTAATTTTATTTGGCTCCAAGTTTCACGTCTGTGAAGACTGATGGTACAAATGTTGTTGTAAGGTTTTTAGGTGCACCAGCAACTTAGACCATATTGCCCGTATATTGTCTGTAAATTGAGTGTGTTATGTGGTCGATTTTCTGTTTGTGGGACGAAAAACCAGAGTTTTCGGGAGAAAAAAAATGTTTTCTAACTTGAGACCGACTAACCCACCCATGTTGTGAAAAAGGCCCATAAAAATTCCTCCTCATTGACGGGATTCCAACTCAGGTCTTTTCCACCTGATGTGGAAGGATGGTGATTATACCAACTGTGCTACCCATGAGGGCTGAATACAAATGAGATAGTGATGAAGACAAAATAGTTTTTTTATCTTCGTCTCTAGGTCTGCAGTTATCAAGTTTCGTATAAAACGATCCCAACGGAAGCTGATTGCATCCTGTAGTCACATAATTTAAAGGTCATGACTGTATATTCCCTGTTGGCCACACTATAAAATTCTGTTTTATAGTGAGGCCAACAGGGACTTGCAGTTCTGGGTAATGAAAACCAGTAAGTGCCACCACATTCTAAAAAGAGTGGCTGATGCTATCCTTCTTAGTGGCTTTTGAAAAGCCACTAGCCATCCTTTTTGCAAAAAGGATTTCAAGAGTAACTGGAAGTGTCATTGCTCCAAGTTCATTAAGAGAACCTGAATGAGAACGAACTTTACTTTTATATCAAAACAACCCAGAAGTTTACCTCGTTGGGTGAGGGGTTACCAGAGTTCAGAGTAAGGAATTCAATTTATTATCTTCCAACAGCGTGGAATTAATTCGAATAAACTTAACAGAGGAAGTCATGTGGAGCATTAGTACCCCAGTCGTACATTAGAGTGCGCTGCAGCTGTTTGATTAACGCGCTCACATTACCCACTGATACCAGAGGAAGTACTGATTTTATTCTCTTTTCTTAATACATATGAAGCGACTGTTTCCAATAAGCAAAACACAGTTGAAAGATCGATTGGAATGGTAAGCACGAGACCATGAATATACACTGATTACCGATGTAAATGAGTAGATTTTGTCATTCACGCCCCCACTTCAAAATTTCTTGAAGTCTGTAATCGTCTCACTGATCCAGACGCAAAGCAGCACCGTTACGGTCAACGTTCCTGTACTGTTCTTTTAAGATTAATCTGTTGTATCAAATGAATTAAACTGTTGTTCAAAAAGGGCGAACTACTTCCCTGTATGAATTTTAGCATGATCGGTTGCAATTCAACGAACAGCCAATAGCATTTAACCACTTATTCACTTAAGGACGTGAGAAGATCAGGAATAAATGCCACAGCGAGATCGCCAGCAAATACTGAAGGGTAGGTACGGGACATACATTTAAGATAAGGAGAAGTTCTAGTAGTCCCAATGATCGAATGTATACAAACAAGGGTAGATGCTTTTCGATATGCGCAGAGGTAACTAAGGCCATGAGAAAACCACGTAATTTAAAGGCGCAATACAGTGACCATGGCCTTACGACCATAAGGCCAAGGTCGCTATATTGCACCTTCTTACATGTATTATATAGTCGGTATGCCACTTTACGGAATAAAAACCTTGAAGAAAAAGCATGCAACTCACTCTCGAGAAAGATCAATTCTGTTAACTATAGGGAAAAAAATTAGATACTCAAGTACAACCACTTGTCTGTTTTGACGTGTTGCTCTTATATAATTGTAAAAGTCTTATGACTATCATTGAAATCTTTTAGAATTTTATAATAAAACATTTATCCACTATGCTCACCTTTGTATGATGGCTGCTGAATTGGATATGATGAGTAAGGAACCGATTAGTTAAATTTTGCATGAGGATGTAAGAAAAACGAAGGTGTGTGCAAAATTTGTGCTGCACAGCCTGACGGATGAGCAAAAGCAACGAAGAGTGTCATCATGCGAAGACTTCATCCAGACTTGTCAAGGCAGTCCTGATTTTCTCGACCGTATTGTCACTGGAGATGAGTGTTGGACGTTTCAGTCCGACCCAGAGAGGAAGCGCGTCAGATGTGATGAGAACATGCAATGGACTTCAAAATCACCACCAAGACCCAACAAAGTTTCGTTTACAAAAGTGCAGGATCAAGACGATGCTAGCAATGTTTTTCGACAACCAGGTTATGATTCACAAGGAATTTGTACCTGAATTGGAGAGTCAACGCTGCGTTCCACGTACAGGTGCTTCAGAGACTATTGAATAGCATTTCCCGGGTGAGGCTGCAATTTGGAAAAAAAGACAGCCGGTTCTTCTTGCACGACCATGTCCCCACCTATTCGCAGTTTTTGTGAAGTCAGTTTAACACGGCATCGTGCAGATCAATCATCCACCCTACTCTCCCGATCTAGCACCAGGAAGACTTCTTCCTCTTTCCCAAAGTGAAAACTGCCCTCAAAGAAAAAAGATTTCAAGATGTTGAATGCATAAAGAAAAACGTAACGGCCGAACTGAAAATCATCTTTTTGGACGCCTTCGCTGACTCTTTTCAGAAACTTTTAGAACAATATATTAAGTGTATTCAGTCAAGTGTGATTACTTTGAATAAACAAATTCATTTTTGTGCTTCTTTACTTTTTCTTTTTACTGCACTTGTCCGAGAACTTCATTGCCAAAACTCTCATACTTTAGCAAATTCCTCGTTACACATATTTTTATAAGCGTTTTCAATGTTAAATTCGAAATATTTATTTCAAATATTTTAAATGCTCAAATTAAAAATGGTTTCAATTATAATACTATGAATATAGACTGATGTGTCCAGTTTATGGAGAGTATTTCATCATGGTTAAGAAATAGCTCACGTACGTCAGGATACAAAACCGTTCAGTAAGAAACATCTTAAGAGATTCAATCATGAACAGCTAAATTCCAAGAGAAAAGACAACATACACTAGCTAGATGTGGTGACCCTTCTACCCACTCGGCTGTCCACCACGGAAGATACTCGAGACAGACGAGGAACAACAAATACTGATGAAGTCTTCATTACTGCCACTTCAAGTCAGTTAGGTAGCGGAACATTTTGACAATGCCGAGCACTCGCTGGAACTTGCCAAAGAAGTACTTGAAATAAGCAGTAAAGACTTTAGTAGTTGTAGAGGAGTTTGAGGTATAACTAGTTGGCGGAAAGGTATACGCCTGTATTGGTACATTTGACCTTTAACATTAGCATCTAAAACGTGAAAAACAAAAAAGAAAATTAAGTTTTCATTAAGAGATCAAAAAAGAAAATTAAACGTTTTCATTAAGAGATCAAAAAAGAGGCTCAAGCAAAGTTATCTTTGGTAAAAAGTCAATTTTCATCGAATCAAATTTAACTTTTTAAAAAAAGCGTAAGTTTTATTTACATATAAAAAATCGAAACTTTATTCTGATTTTAAAACAAAATTGTGATTAGCCTTTCGGTCTTAAAAAGCCTACCAATCTTCCATCCTGTGATATCAAAGAGGATTACCGCAAAATCAAAGTGCTTTCCTCCATTTTGAAAATAAAAATTTGTAGTCCTCTAAGAGCCAACACAGAGAAGTAATCGTTTGTGTAGAAGGAAAAAAAAAAAGAAAAAAAATGGAGAACGCTTTGTGGGTTCTGCTCCAAGCATTCGTAGTGTCCACGATTAGGTTACTCATCAGGAGACGGGAGTACAAAATGACAGGCACAAATGTTGTCTAATATTGCTACTAAATGCCAGTCGCTTCGAACAGGATTATAACGTAGGTGATTTGGTAGCCCGCTCCCTTCGCTTACTAAAATGATGGCGCGTGATACGGCACTGTTACCGTGGTAACCAGATAGAAGTTAGAAGATTGCGATGTCGTGGTCATTGAAACAGCAGCATTTTTTTTTTTTTTAATTTAATCCCGATAAGCTACCAAGTAAACAAAATTTTCTAAAACTAGACAAGCACACTATCTTTTTTGTTTTTTTTTTTTTTTTCCCAACGATGAGGAACCCTCTGTATTTTGAATTAGAAATCAATAATGTAGTTAGAGCTCTAGATAAATATAAAGAAATACTTTTTTTTTCCCTGGTCTTTTATGGTTTTTATACTTAGTTATATATTCTCTATGCAGTATACCATTACAACGAGAAGAATGCTTTTCTTGGATTAATTTAATTTTTGCTCTGTTGCTCTAAAACTTTCTACGTGTGAATAATAGGCCAATAACAACAGGATTCTATTCTGTTCTGATTCTCCAGTAAATTATTCCCAGCAGTCTTTCCAGTCTTCAGAAAAGTTCTGTCCACTGAAGTGTTCCTTCAGTTTTGGAAACAAGAAGAAGTCGCCAGGTGTCAGATTTGGTGAACAGAATAATTCAAATCAGTTCAAATCGCGCATATCCGATCCAACCATAATGCCTGGGTGAGAATACTTTCCTTGTGAAAGTACACAATGCGTAACTTGCCATATCTATATCTTTTCCTCGACAGCCCGAATCAATTTTCCATTTGATTGGATATATAGAACAAGTCCCTGAACAACGCGGAAAACTGTTGCTATGACTGTGGCTGCAAGTTGGCAATGCTACAAAATTTCGTCGAAGGCGATGATGAATCATGTGTTTCCAAAGAATGATTTCTACCAAGGTTATTTCTTGAGGGTTGGCAGTAAAGTTAATGTAGCTTTAAATAATCGGAATTTCAGACAATATCAGTTCTACTGTTCACTTTATTCTGTTATATACTATTAATTACGCCATTTCTGTAGCCACTGCGCATGCGTTTAGTCCCCAATACATGCCTTAAGCCGGCTCTAGTTTTTCGGTATAAGTTTCTATGAGATTTACACTTCTGATTCAGTTGTGTTGACAATACGTGAGGTACAATAGGATTATGAAATCCTATTTCCACTACTTCAACAGACAACATACATTTATGAAGTTAAATGTGAAAACCGGTTTTTCACAGAAAAACAAAGTGTTATCTCTCTCTCTCTCCCTTCAAGTTTTTATATCAGCACTGGCATCTCGCAACGTCACAATGGGGCATTACTCACTCTAGAATGTGTTGTCTTCCTCCTAGACAGCGTGAATCATAAACAACTGCTTTAAATACGACGTATATGACAATGAATAGTAAAAACAAAATGTTACGAAAACTATAACCTAATTAATAACAATAAATAAAAATGGTTCATATTAGATAAGCTTATTATCGCAATTAATTTAAATAAAACTAGCTCTACGACCTGTTGGCAACAACGGATTCTAGACGGTGACGAATCCAGAGGGGTGTGTGTGTGGGGGGGGGGATTATTGAAACAAATACTGTGTGCTTTAAGATATTAAAATTGTTATATGGTAAATATTCCTTTTGTATATGAATTATATAAAATCTGATTAAAAATTAGAGATAAATTCATTTCACCATTTTTGTAAATAGAGTTCATCGTATGAGCAGCGAAACGGTAGCAACAGACATGCAAAAACAGTAAACGTAGGTGAACGGCCATTAGACAATTATTTCTAATTTCAGTTTTTTTTTTTTTTTTGTTTTTTTTTAATAACTATATTTTCACTGAATTTTAATTTTTTTTTTTCCCTCGATACACAAGATCATTTTTGTAATACAGACCCGAAAGTTGAACGGCGAAAAACTACCAAAATTCCAAAAACTACCGAAATTAAAAACAATAATATAATTTAAAACTATCCAAATTTAAAATGGAAAAATAATTTCGATCTAGCAATATAATATATTGTATAAATAAATTTAAAAAAAAAATTAATAATTGCAATTAATAGTGAATTGTGTTTAATATGCTGTAAAGATGTATATAAGCTGTCCTGATAACAATGAAAGAGAAAGGGGAGAGAATACACACACACACAACAAATGAGTATTACTTCCGCTATTTGCGGAAGTGCTTTAATTATTTTTCGGCTAAAAACCTCACATCAAATAAACTATATGGCTGCAATGGTCTGCAGCTGTAAAAACGTAGTCTGTTCAGTTTCAAGAAGAAACTGCTTTAACACGTACAATTTCTGTAAATATTAACAATGACAGCTATGGCCTCAGTTAATTTTCTGCTTAGGCAACCGTGAAGGTGTAAATATAGATCGCGCCACTGTTTCCTACGTCATCTATGCGCAGCTGATCACACAATGTCCGAGCAGCTGTTTTCGATTCACTAACATCATTTTTTGAAAGCTACTCTCGGGTAATGACTTCGCACTGCAAGCGATCCGGTTTATTTTGAACTGCAGGTGGCGCCTGTAGCGATTTTAGAAGATTGCATGCTAATTGTCCAAGTAGTATATAACTTAAGAAAAGGAAAGCCCCAAGATGAACAAGAAAGAGACAAAAATAAAAAAAAAGATTACTTTTCTCTCTTCTTTTTTTTTGTACCTTCAACAACAAGAATAGATGTGCCTATTTGAGCTAATTGTTGCGTCACGAAACCTGGTGTAATTTTGCGCGTGGAAAGAACACGACATCAAGTATCGAGCACAAACTTGTTCAAACATGTAAAAAACAACTTTGTGCGTTTTTTTTCTGTTTGTTTCTCTACTTTTTTTTTTTTTTTTTTTTTAAGAGAGAGAAACTGTCATTTAGAAAATGAGTTTTAGCGCTCATGTTCTAAATCACTACTGTACGACTTTGCTGTAATCCTGCCTAATTTTTTATGCTCTTGAAAGTCATCAGAAATTTTCTAGAGAAAGGAAGTTGCTGCGTTATAAAAGCCAATATCTGTCTGCTTAACAAGCTAATAAAATGCGATGTCCAAATCCAGATTCGGTAAACTGTTCCCCTCTTAGTCTTCCTTTCAAGACCCCAACTTGCATCAAAATAGCTAAAAATGCAAAATAAGAACGACTCACAGTGTCCATTCCCTCTTCCAACTATGGGTTTCAAAAAAAAATTTAATAATGCATTCGTCTGACATCCCGTATATATTTATTGAACATCATTCGTAAACTCCATTTTAACCCAAAAGAGCAATAAATGGAGCAGCTTAAATCTAGGCTTAAAACAATCTTTAAGTTTTCCTTTTCTTATACATACCTTTACGGCGCATCCATTTCAATTTGGCCGCCAAAGACATGTCTTCTTAAAAACAGGCAAATAATTCCCAATAACGGCAGCCAGGATAGGTTAGGGAATAAATCTAAAAGAACCAATGCAATGACTAGCAACACTAGCAAAGCTAAAGTATAGAGATCGTTGAGGGAAACATTCCTTTCTTCGTCTCCAAGGTAACGGTAGACACTTATCCGTTAGGTGGGTTGCGGGAGTCCCCATCGTCCCATTACAACAATTTTTGGAGTCCATACGGCTATGGATCCATCACTTTTGGCCTTCTCTAAGAGAAATTGGGGGGTTGAGGAAGCTAAGGGAAGGGAGAAGGTAAATCAAACTAAAGGAAGATAACGTTCGAATCGATCACAGCTTAACACACTATTTCACGTTCTCCAGTTTGCATGAACAGTAGCAGAGCGGCTGAGATCACCCTATCGCCACGTCGATAGAGCCGTACCAACAAACTAACATCCCCCGCAAGCGGAGTGGTTGCAAACGGTGCGTTGCAACCAGCCGTGCGTGAGGCCCAACAGGTGTGTTAGGCTTCGCGAGTAACCTTCCTCCTAGGTTGTCCTAGTGTCTATTCAGAGCGCGTGCCAGAAGCCTATGTGACGTCACACGCGTATCCTTGCAGGTAGTTGGGGACCATAGTGCCTACCTACTGATGCTGTTCATATTTCCGGCTTAAAAAAATAAAAGGAGAGGGAAAATGATATCTTCCCCCCTTCCCGTAGTTGAAGGGAAAGTTTTCGGACCATGAAACCCAAAGGTCACTTACATTGAACTCGGAAATTTGCCTTCTCATCGGGGAAGTCATCAGTGTAATTCGGCCGTCCTCAACTGCTTAGGGATGCTCGAAAAACCTGCTCGGTGAACCTTTCTTTCATTCCATGTATAAAACGATGAACGAAATTGGTTCAACTGATTCTATTTTAAAGCCCAAACTTTCTTCCTCTTTTGCAGCCACCGTATTCGAGTCACGCGTACTAAAGGTTATCTTATCCCCATCCTTCGATTGTTTATAGCAATCACGTAATCTGTTCCGCTTTCTTCCCTCCGCTAAAACCTGCACCGAAACATCGATACTAACTCAATGTAAACAGTCAACAATCGGACAGCTAGTAAATCTGTGATTCAGCTAGCGAAACAGAGCATTGTTACGTCACCAAACAGTAACAGCAGGTTACTGCAAGTCCCATTGTTGGAGAACTGAAAGAAATCATAATGGCAGCGTGTAACGTGTTGGAAACAATCAGGGCCTCAGTTTTCGTATGTTCAAACAGGCAAGTTTGATGTACAAACGAATGCATTAATTAAACAGAACTGTTGGATGGTGTTTATCAGTCAGTTGAAATTTCCAAAGGCTGCTCGATTTACCTTTCAGTTTTAGATTGTATACTGTGAAGTTAAGAGCTAACGCCGCCCCCTACCCTTGTCTTTGTGCATGTGCTTATGTGTGTGTATACATGTACACTCCCACCTAAAAGTATGGAATCACAGAGTATGACAACAGTTTTTGTTACATTTTTGAAATTAGCTACAACAATGTAAAGTTTAAAATAAAACACACACACTAAATTATTTTAAGATTTTTTTTTATTAAACATTGAAAAATTTACAGAAAAAAAAATTATGAAATTATTAATATTAACAGCTATACCGATTTTTCATCTAAATATCCTTAACGAGATTTTATCAATGCTCACATACATAACAACATTCTGGAGGTTAATTTTATAACAGTGTTTTGACTAATATTATTCCAAGTGAATCTGCAAGATTTCCCATAAATTTTGTGAAGATGGGAAATCTTCAGGAACTTGAAGGTATAGATGACCCCTTAGAAGCTCTACTGGGTTTAAATCAGCAGACTGGGGTGGCCACACCATAATCTGCAATACCACCTCCTGTTGTTTAGTTACTAGATAGTCCGTGCACAGGTTAGAGATGTTCTTCGAGTCAGTCTTGTTGTAATATAAAATTTCTTACACAAAATCGAAATCCACAGGTTCAAGAATTATGTTTTTAATCTTTTTTCTTAAATTTCTTTCAATTCCGACGATGTCACCCACTCCAGAAAAATAGAAGCAATGCCAGATCACGATGGAACCACCACCGTGCTTGACTGTAGGCACTAAACAATGTGGCACCTTTTTTTCTTCAGTTGATCGTCTCACAAACTCTACGCTTGGATACAAACGTTACAAATTTGGTTTCCGCAATCCACTCTTCAATGTTGTTGGCTCTTAGCCCAAACCAACCGTTTCTTTCGATTTTCCGGTTTTAATAAGGATTTTCAGACCGGTACACGACGAAGTCCTACTTGTTTAAGACCAAGTTTTATAGGGATGTAGACACGAGAGTTTCTCTGTTCCTACTGAACTCAGCTCAGATTTCACGTACAGTAATTCGCCGATTGCGTTCAGAAATTAGTGTTATGGTAGTATCTTGTGTTTTCGTTGTTATGCACGGTCGTCCTGATCGCGGTTTGTCCTTTAAACTGCCAATCTCCTTGAATCATCGAATGGTAGTTTGTACTCCTTTAAATGAAACACTTATTTTATTTTATTTTTTTTGCCAATACTTCTCATGAAATAACTTTCTTCATACAGAAAATTTGTTAAATTTATGAAATGAAAATAATAGCACTTGTTTTTTCAACACTCAGTTCGTTATTTCTTGCTTGTTTATCACAAAACACACAAATCTTACAGCAAACACTCTTTCTGAATGACGGGTGTTCGATTTTATAAGTTACAGCTCTTACTCCTCAATTTATATTTTGCAAAACACTAGAATCATCTACAATATTGAAACAATACTCCCGCTTTCTAGAATATTCTAGAATCACCTACAATGTTCTACCACATCCAGAATCTTCTGTACCTTTCTGGAATATTCTCGAAATTTCTTAAATATTATTTAAGTTTTTTTTTTTTATATATACATAATAAAAAATATTTTAATAAAAACTGGTAAACAAGTTGGTCCTTTTTTAATAAAAACTTTGAAAATTAAGAAAAATGAAACATGATTCCAAACTTTTAGGCGGGAGTGTAGATGTGAAGGCAGCAGATCAATTCTAACATAATAAATTAATAAGTTTAAAAAAATAATAAAATATATTTTAAATTTGTAGTTTTTTGTGGGCTATTAATCACGGTTGGGTTCCTTGAAAAAAACTGGGGGCCCGAGTACACTATACCCCTAATTCCGCCCCCTTTCCTCCTTAGACCTCATTGTATACCCCAATTACTCTTTCAATTTTCCATTACGTGTATTAGGAAGGATTTTTTTCTAAAAAGTGGAAACAATGCTTTGGATACGGCAAGCATTAAACAGCTGGACGTCATTTTTAGGTGATTTCATATATGCGTATAGTCCGTATTGTCTTCACCACGTCCGTCTGTTCACATGTTATAAATACTCCAAGTGAAAGAATTTATGAAACATTTTATAGTCAAACCTTCATATAATGATCCCCCCCCCCCCAGGAATGAGAAAATGGTCGTTATATCGGAAGGGAGTTATATCGATTGTTAATAAAATAGCATTAGATTAATGAGAAATTGGCCGGGACCAACCACATAGGACGTTAAAAAGAGGGTCGCTATAAAAAGCTTCGACTGTATTTGCCTCTTTTATAAAGTGTTGTCGAGTCACAAAAATTTTCATTAAAGTCGAAAAAATAGAAATCCAACAATTATTTCTTTTCCCTCTTGCATATCACACAGGCTATCCATATACCGTTTATTATTAGCCGAAGTACGATTATGTTTGTTGCTGTGCGTTGTTGGAGAAATGAATGGGCTATATGCAGGAGCGGATTAAGGTCGGTTGGGGTCCCGCGCGCAGAAGAAAATATTGGGGCCCTTAAAAAAAAGAGAGAGACAGAGAAAATAAAAATACATGTTAACTATTTTTTTAAATAAATAAAAAATATTATGTACTATTAATGTTTTATTTCCAATAAAATTTGAATATATGTAATATAATTAATAATAGCATAATAATAATCAAAGTTTTGAACTAATAGTTGAACATATTAATTTAACTATTAGTTGAACTAATACGTTCAACTAATTTGTTGGGGTTTTGCGTGGGCCCTTCAGAAGTCGGGCCCGGGGCGCGCTCGCCGTTAAATCCGCCTCTGGCTATATGGCAGATGCACAAAAAATAAATATTTTCGTTTCGCGCATGTGAAACTCTTGCTTTTTACACTGTCCAGCAAAAATATTATTTCAGCAATCGGCCGTTCTTCCCAACCTAGCGGCACACGTATCGCAGTGAGAACTGGTATATATGATACTGCGGGTTCGTGACATGCGGTTCATAAGAGGTAAGTGATCGACATGGACAACGGACGTGACCGAGAAGGTTTCGAAAAGGAGATGATTGTCGGGTACCGGTTGAAGGACGGCAGCATTACGGAAACTGCAAATCTTGTGGGCTGCTGTGCAAAATGCTATAGTTAAGGTGTTTTAAGAGTGGAAAGTCAGTAGACAGAGCAGCATTTCAAAGGCGAGCGCCCAAGCTTAATCGATGGTTGTGGTGAACATAGGCTGTCCCGCCTTGTGTGAACTAATAGGCGGAAAACGGTGGAACAGCTGACGATGGACTTTAACCAGAGGACGACTAGCGATGTTTTCAAGAGTAGGATTCAACAAATCCTCCTACCTATGAGCAACCGGAGTAGGCGCCTGGTCAAAGTACCCATGGTTATGACCACCCATCGCCAACGACGCTTAAAGTTTGCATCTGAACGGAATCATTGGACCACTGATGACTGGAAAAAGTTGACATTTCCGATGAATCACGCGTTTCCTGCTATGTCCTGTAAACAGTACATGGAGGATACATCAATAAACTACCGAGAGAAATCACTCCGATATCCTGGTTCAACATAAACACAGGTAATTCGCGGCGGTGTTTTGGTATGGAGGATGTTTTCCTGGAAATCTCTTGGAGCCCTCATACACTTAGACCGCGCTCTAAATGCTAAAAAAATACCAATTCAATGTGGTGCATCAGGTACATACCTCCATGGTGATTGTCTTCTCGGATGGCACATGTATGTTCCAGCAGGATAATGCACCCTGTCACATTAACTGTATTGTTGGAGAGTGGGTCGCCGAACACGAAAGTGACTTCTAGGTACTTACTATCTTGGTCGCCAAATTCGCCGGATATGAATCCCATAAAACACCTCTGGGATTACAAGATCGAAAGATCCAGCGTTTGGATCGCACACCACGGACTATCGCAGAGCTAGGAAGCAATCCTGGCGAAAAGAGGAGGATATATGCACTATTACGTAGGTGGTCATAATGTTGACTGGACATTGTACTTTAATCGCTGCAAAAACGTGAAATACGCGTTACCTTTCAATTGTTATCAAAATCCAGAAGTAAATACGTTAATTACATTACGAAAATATTAGAAATACACACACACAGACACCCCTCAGGTACATGTTATTAATTTTATTAAATCACCAAAGATCCGTGAAATACGTGTTGAACAATTTGGATTAAAAATCCAGGAAGAAATACGTATTACGAAACGCTAAGTGAATATTTCGTTGTGAGGTATGTGCAGTGACGTAAAAAAAATTACTTTTATATATTTTTAGTTAATCAATTAGTAATTAATTGGTAACAAGATAATTAGTTATTGACTTTCACTTCTGTTAAAAATCAGAGAAAGGATGCAGCATGAGAATTCCATAAAATCTCTATCCCAGACAGTAATTCTAAAGGAGTATTTTCACGTAACAGGATGCACCTTAAATGTTCTAACCAACACTCTTCAAGAAAGACAAGTTACACTAATTAATGGAAATAGAACGGCATCCTACTATGTAACCAGAAGAATCACTCAAAGGGACGGACTTCTTGTCCCACGTCCTCTTTGCAGTGACACTTGCCTCAAATTTGTAAGTGATTCATCGCACATGCATATGATTTAATTTTTTTCTTTGTTACTTATAAAGAAAAGGAAACTGTTCACTGTAACGAGGAGGTAACCAAAACAATTAGGAAAATTGAAAACTACTTAGGACTGTAGTGGTTTGCAACCTAATGAAAAGGAAAATGCGCAATTGGCCCTCAACAACAAAAAATAAAAAAAATCACAATTTTCATGAATGGTACCAAGTGCAAAAAGTTCGCCAGCATGTTGACCTGGGATGAAGTGGGATGAAGGCCTAAACTTCATTCTCCACATTGAATACATAAGCAGCATTCTGGATCACTAGGCAAGCTCACCCAGCCTAAGAAATCCTAATCTAATGACGCAATACGGTGTTATGGTCATTGGCCCATGGGACTAGCATCAAGGCTCTTCCAAGCGTGGCTCCTTCGATGCCTAAATAGGATTGCTGATAAACAATTTACCATCTCAAGAGCGATACTGTATGCTCACTTGGATGCAAATTATAACAACATGGAGCATCTTAACTCTGTTTCAGTTATAAACAGGCCGACCGGGCTAGCCGGGTGGGTAAAGTACCTGCCTAGCAACCCAAAGGTCGCGGGTTCGAATCCCGCCTCGGGCTTGGATCAAAGTACTGCAAAAACCTTGGGAGGTGCATTATGGCCACAGAAGCCAATGCGCCAACAACTACCAAAAAAAAAAAAAAAAAAAGTTATAAACAAGATAGACTGAATGCATCTAAAGTGGAAAGTTAGATAACCGAAGAGATTTTTCCCAGCAAATACTGTTCATTTTTTCAATAATTTGAACATCAAATCACAGGAACTATGTATAAACAAAATATACAAGAAGGAAATACTTGGGAATGTGTACCGGTAGATTCGGGTATGAATGTCTGAAGCAAGAAAAGAATAATAATCAATCAACTTCGTTTCAGATGGGGGAAGGAAAAGCATCATGCAAACACACCTACCCCTTTTTCTCTTTGGAAACAAACTATTTCAAGGTGTCTCCAAAGAGAAAAAAATAATAATTAAATCAAATAAAAATTGATTAGTGTGTTATTGTGGTAACACACTAATTAATGATTAGTGTGTTAACACACTAATCAATAATTTTAATACGGAATATAACATCAGACTTCGCAGAAAATATTTCGGGAATTAAGATTGGATTTAATTAAGATTAAATCGAACTAAACGTATCGAGTGAGAAACAGACATAATTTCCAACCTAGGGCTGTTATAACAACCTATTGATCTACATACACCTGCAAGGGCCACTTTACTTTCTTTTCCCTTCCAGGAAAAACCTTGGAAGTTGCGAAGTATGCACGAACCTATTACCTATCTTCTCTTATCTCATTGCCAGGGTTTGCTTTGAAAGCTGATAAGATATTTCAAAGGGCAGGTACTTAGGAGGGTCATTTTTACCTCGTTATCTAAGTAATGGAAAGAAAACAAAGCAATCAGCTGTCAATCATTTAAACCTGCCATCTTCACTACAAGAAACGTAAAATCAACCCCAATATATTAATTGCAGTTTGATGTACTATTAAAAAGCGTTGATGTATTTCGTATAGGTCTATGAATCTCTTACCAAGTAGCCCCAGACATGGCTATAAAAATTCCACAATTGATATATAAAAATATATAAATAAATAAACTTTACAAGCCTATTTCATTATCACCTTATGTTATATTTAAAATTAAAATTTTAGTAATAAAATTGCTGAAATTTTTATGGATTAGAGCAAGGGCAACTCGGAGTATGATTCGTCCATGCTCTATCTTTAAACTGCCGTGTTCAAGGTCGTTCTGTTGATAGTTTTTTTTTTTTTCCCCCTTTCTCCTTTTTAATTATCTGACTATATGCAATAATTTATTAATCTGAAGTAGAATCTTAAAGCAGTTGGGGGCCTCAAAATCCTACAATGTCTTTGACTCCTGTTGTTCTAAACGAGCCATTGAGGAACCCTATATGTAGTGGTCTGTATCTATGTTGGGCTGGATGTAGTCCCGGCATTGCGTACGTGGTTCCACTACCTTTCGCGCGTCTGCAAAATGCACGATTCACTGTTGATCAAACTAGGGGCGCTGTTATATCGGCTGCCATAAACCGTCAAAACAGAACTGTAAATTCCTTTTTCCACTGGATGGCTGGTGCCAGAGTGCCTCCGTGACAATATAGAGAGTTTTTCCACTTGTTTTAGATTTGGGTTCGCATTCCGTTCAACACTGGAAAATTCTTAAACACTTATAATAATGGGCTTCTATCCAGTCGACTTCATGAGTAGGGTTTCTCCACCATTCAAATTAGCTACGTATTTGATATTACGTGAATGGTTCTGTAGAGATTATTTAATAACAGATGGCAAAGCGCTGATTTTACTAATCTACAAAAGCTGTGATCAGTCAGGATACAAAAAATGTTTTTGAGTGGAAAACAAAGAAAAAAAACTAGCAACGCTTGTGACTAACTATCAAAAACGACAGGAATACGGCCTCCATTATTATTTATTCTTTCAACTCCGTTTTAGAATTAGCAGCCTTTAGTTTAAGATTAGTTCTCCATGGTAATCCAATAGCCATGTTTAGACTCTTAAGACGTTTTCGCAACGTAATATGTAGTCTTATTATTCTCGTGAGCTGTGGTCAAAGTATTTGGGAAGCCTTTTTCAAAACAATGGTGTCAGTCGAGCGGAAACCTCAAGACGCCCGTAACAAGTTCGTGTTAGTAATGCGTTATTATGCACGCGTCATAGGAGCCATTGTTTTGTGGAAGGAGAAATACGAAGAGCTTCCTTTTCCCCTTGTTCACTAACAACCAAACATTAGCGGTTAAGACAACAGTAAATACCTCACTGCGAATAGCCATATTGAACAGGGTGAAGTTTCAACTTAATTTGTATAACTGGTGCGGTAAATTCTTGCTGCAAAACAGAATGTTACATAAGCTATTTTGGAGCGAAATTCCCTCTCTCCATAGTTGTTATCCAAGTAGCTTAGAACAGGGGCGTTTATAAAAGATAAAGAACTTACGTGTTAGGGTATACAATACAGTGCGTGCTCAAAATTGAGCAATTTAACTGACAAAGCCAACTGGTCGACGCAGGGATACAGTCATATACGCTGTTGAGATGACCGTGGTTCGAGCTTACGTGACCACTAAATACAGTAATGTTCTTGTATTCTCTATCTTGTAAACTCCTTTGATTAATTCGTTTACTTGTACGCATTACATGACGAAGAATATGGTATAGTTTCCGAAAAGTAAGACTTAGTACCAATTTTATTCTTCTGTTCGTGATAAAAATCGAACTTTTCTGGCATTTATCGTTTTGAACAAATGGATTTCGTCAGAGATTTCCTTATCTGTCGCCGAATACGTTATTGATTCTCCAGGAATGTTTCCTCTGATAAATATGCGACCATGTCGGAATAACCACTTTGAAATATCTAGCACACACGTTAAATAAATCTGACGCTCAACGCATCCGTTTCTAATCACAGTTTTAGATTTGCCTGCCACAAGCGAGTTCGTTGGCCCCCTCTGTGTGGCGTCGGTTTTTAATCGCGCAGCGGGACATAGTTGGCACACTGAATGGGACAGCTGTCAGAGACACCTGGCGACTTTATTTTAAAATATCTACCCAATGAATTTTTTTTAGACGGTCGTAAAGGGAATTAAGATGTGGAAAAAGATTATTACAACCGTCATGTTTTTTACTGCAAACAGAAGGACGGATTTGTAATTTGGTGACCTAGAAGGGGAAAGGTCATTACACTTACAGTTATATTTAACAACTTGTCCGAAGAATTTCATAAAATTCTGTGGCTTTCATTAGCACTTATTTTGTAAACATGAAAAATAGAAGTGTGAACAGAAATATACCTTTCAGATCCACTATTTCTGTCATCTTACGTTGGCGAAAGATCATTTAGAGGGGCAGTAACATTTTGAGGTTCAGTCATTGTTGATAGTAAAATATTTATTATGACCTTTGCACACCTTTCATGCTTGCTCTATATCAAATAAATTTGGACCGCCTCGATAAGCCTTTCTAAAAGATTCAAATATAAAACATCATAAAAATTCATTCAGTGGAAGTGGTAACATGCAGGTATGAGGAACATAATAGGGGCTTTACGCAGAGAGAGAGGAAAAAAAAAAAAAAACTAATTAGCAGAGCAGGTTTGTTACTGGTAAAAATCAATTAATAATAATAAAGTGCTTCAAATGTGGTAATAATTTTATTTGTACAGGCCTGACTGATAGTGCTGGATAAATAATAAAAATCGAGATGGGAAACTGAAGTGAAATGAGGAAGAAAGAAAAATAAAATGGAATGGAATGGAAAAAAAAAAAAAAAACTACACCTAATATCCCAGAGCAGTCGCTTTCTCACAGCATCGAACATCACAATTTCAGAGAGTGATCAGGAAACCAGAATATTCGATGCTGAAATTCAAAAGATTTTATTATGAAACAGCTCCATTTACGTGTGATGACTTTCTCCTATACTCGAATCCACTCAATTTTTCTAAAATTTGAAAGGTATGGACTAATTATGCTGTGTCCGGTTCTTTCTATCCATACGAAGTATCTTCGACCCCAAAAATCAATACAAATATGGATGGCTAGATACCGACAGATTTTAATATATCAATTTTATACTAAACATTGGGCTCATTTTGTTAAATTTTATAAAAAAAAATTTCAAACTTATCCTACCCTATATTTTCAAGTGTTCCCTTCGTTTTTATCTGCGATTTTTTTTTTCCCTTCCAGATCAGTTAAAAGGTAGTGGATTCCAATTATTTTCTTTCGAGTCGTTTCATGCGTCTGTGTCCCTAAGGGACAATTTAGTTTGTCTTCAGAAACCTAAAGACATATTAGAAATAAACAGGGTAGTCATAATTACAGTTTTCATAATCTTAGGTCTTTATTGACCTAAGAAACGAGCAATTGCATTCAAATTTTGAAAAATACACGTTTAAAAGGATGCCTAAGTTAATTCCAAAACTCACCACCAGAAGTACAAAGAAAGTTGTTCAATTTCAAGGCAATAGTTTTCTACGTGGTACCTTCGGGTGGCCACGACACAACAGAAGCGAAAGACAGAGTTTTCGACAGCGGACCGCAGCTGACAGCTGTTTCAGATTATACAATTAATCCAAATAATTAGTTTTTAATTCCACAGCAAGAACTGTTCTTTTCCAAATGGCTGCGAGTGACAAATCCTTGCATTCACGGAGATGAATGAAATTCCGGCATGATGAACCTCCAACGAAATGTCATCGTTGCCAAATGTGCTAAACGAAATTGGCTAGCACATTAGGAATCAGCCCCTGCTAAACTACTTAAAAGTTTCCCAGTTTATTAAATTCGACTAGTGAAACTACTGTCAAAACGACCTGAAGATCAAATGCACATAATACTTACGAACCAACAGTCAGAGAGAGAGAGAGAGAGAAATTAAATGACTAACATAATTAATTACTATAGTTTAAATGAAGCAGTAAATTGGAAAACTTTTTTTTTTTTTTTTTTTTTTTTCGATAACCGATGTTTTTCGCATTCCACATTTAATTTTCCCAGCTTACTAGGAATGTCTGATGTAATTAAATAACTCCATAAATTTTTGGTAAGCAAAAATGAAAAATTATTGTCGTGTACATCGGATTTATTGAGCGCTGTTAAGGCAGATTGCAATCCATTTAAATTAAGTTGCTCATTAAATTATAGTTGTTATTGGTTTTTTTTTTAGGAGCATTAGCAACTAAGGCCATATTGCTCCGGGGATATTCGGTGGTCATTCCCTGATCTTTCCGCATCCTCCGTATTTGGTGGTCACGGGCTCGAACCCCGGTCTAATCAAGAAGCGTGTCCTGCTCCTGCCCACCTGGCTACGAAGACGCCTATTAAATTATATTGGTTTATTCATTTACATAATAAACTGTTAAAAGTCTGCGAAACAACCGTTTGTTACAATGACTGTTATGATTTTAGTTTGGGTTGATAAGGATGGTGAAATATCAGCAATGCATATGGAATGAGGCGTTTCCTCCCCTCTTGTAATTCCAAATGTTCATGCAAATCAACAATAGGAAGACTCATTTTGATCTTATTAATTAATTGGAGAAAAACAATGAAATCGACAGTACAAATACGAGTATCTACTTAGCGTACCAATTATCAAAACTGAACACATACAATTAATGTCTAAATATACACAATCCTACCAAAAGTCACTGGACACTTGTAGTTAGAAACAAAATGTAATATTTCAAATACATGTTGGGTTTATGGTGGAAAGCTGATGGTACTGTGCTTCTCTCCTCTTAAAGCATTCGTGATCTTCACCAATGAAGAGGACTAGCTTAACCTCGCCTGAATTTTGCAGTACAATTAATCTAAAACAGAGGTTCCCAACCTTTATAAGCCCGCGTACCAGTCAACCCCATTGGTATCTTATGACGTGCCGGTGTGTTAATTAATGAGTACTTAAGCGTTTTGAGCGCTATTCTACTAAAAACGCGCTATTCTACTAAAAACAGCAAAACACATGTATTAACTAAGAATATACAATTTATAAATTACCTGTGAGAATCACTACAACTTCAAACACTACTTTTAATGTTCACTAACCAACCTCTGAAGGAAGCCTGACCGCATAAAATAAGAAAAAAAAATGCAAAATTCAAATGCAAATGATCCATAAGTTGACGTTCCGGCCTAGCGGCGAGACGAATGCCAAATTTATACCATCCATTTTCTTCATAACAGTTAAGTGAAAGAAATGTGGATATAGACAAACTTAGCCCTAAACAGTATTCATATGCTAGGGGGTTTGCCCTGTTTTCCAAATAAAAGTGGCGATTCGTAATCGTCTCAAGATTAAGAACCACTAATCTATCTAACTTAACTTAGTTTTCAGCGTGTGAATACCTTGATTTAGATACAATAAATTTTTGAAATCGGAAGATCATTTTGAACTGCTCTACAATAATAACTGTAATCAAATATCCACAAAATGCCATTGTGCATTTTAAGGTACCTGGACTTTTTACACGAGTTCCTTCTCCATACAGGTGAGTATTTCGTCTTAGAAAATGGACTGAAATATTTTTATACATTTCTATCCCTGTGACTGCAAAGGAAATAGACTGCAGATTGTGACAATGCTACTTGATTTTTTAATTTTATTAACTTTTAAAAAGTCAAATACGTAACACTTATCCTTTATTGATTTTGCATGAAGATTACATAATAAAAAATGCGACCTGCCTATGTTTTAAGGATGCTATTGATCGGAAACTTGGAATGCAACTTTAACACAGACTAATTCGATATTCTGATACATTAAAATGCACGTTTTCGTTTCTGTTTTATGCGGACCGAAGACGCGACACTGACACCTTACAGTCCATCTTAATATTCGCCGTTCCAATGGCTTACAGTTTTGTTTCTTGGCACATTTCGAATAATCAGTGTCATCTACGCAAAAAGGAGTGATAAACGTTCCTAACAAGCAACCAAATCGATTCTGTAAGCTCTTGAATGGACGGCTGGCAATTGTCCCAGTCTACATATCATTTTACCCTTCTCCACTATCTCTATTTTATTCAGAAATGTTAAGTTAGGATGGCAGACGATGAGGCGTCACACTCGCAAAATTCCTCTCTCTTTCTTTCACTTATTTACCGAGGCACGGGCAGCTGTCGTATTGTATTTTTTTTCAATGGAAACATTATCTTAAAAAAAAAACAAAAAAAACTAAAGCATGGATTTTATCATATATATAAAGCTGAATATAAGTTGTAAGAAGTTTTTCCTCTTTATGTGTGTGTTCAAATACTCTTTCTTTTCTACATCTGCACTGACTATCGTCTTGGTGTGTACGCCTAGTTTGAAAGAAACAAAATACAATTCACAGCCGCTGCCAGGAAGGCTGGTTATTAGACTGCAATAAATGTAGATGTTTTGAACATACACTAGTTTAACATTTTTATATAATTCGTTTCTCATTTGTGAGTATGAAACCCGTGCCAAGAATTTTCAAAAGATAGATGCCAAATGGACAAATATATTCAAAAATGGCTTCGATAAATGTATAGGATCTCTATAAATTATTCACCTGATCATGAAGCTCGATTAAAATTTTATTGCAATAGGTTTCTTAAAATGGTTTGCTGCAGTTATGCAAAGCAACTCAATGAGCTTTTTCCTGATGCGGTTGGCAGACTTGAACCCAACAAGTATTGCGACAGTACAGCATTAAAATGAAATGGAGACATTGCAGGAGAAAGCAATGTGCGTGTTGTGGCTGTAGGATAACAAATCTCCAGTGACTGTAAAAAAACGTTTTCAACGGAAATTCCTTCCAGAAAGATCCACCTACGGAACAATTAATGAGACAATGGTTGAAGCAGTTTCAAGAAACTGTTAAGTGTGCTGTATCAGAAAGGAGCAAGTAAGCCTAGTGTATCTGTATATAAAATTTAGGAAATTCAGGAAGTGTTTACTCGAAGTCCTATAATATCTATTCGCCGGGCAAGCCTGCAGCTGTGAATACCGCGAGCAACATGACAACAGGCACAATTGTCACATATGGGGATCTAAAAATCCCCTCTCACTTCGTGAATAAGAACGTGATAGTCCCAAGGTAAACGTGTGATGCGCACTGTCCTTCAGTTGGTATTTGGAACATTTTTCTTCCACGAAAACACTGTGAACTCCAGAAATTACCTAAACATGGTTCGATTGTATGCTGTACCTCACCTGGAAAATATGAAGCCATATGTGTTCTACCAGAAAGATGGGGCACCACCACATTGGAGCTGGCATGTGCGCGATTTCCTCAATAAAAAAATTTCCTAATCGATGGATTGACCGGGATGATCCCACCCCATGGCCTCCTCATTCTCCGGATATCACACCTATGAATTTCTTTGTATGGGCTGCGTAAAGGACAAAGTGTACAAAAAAAAAAAAAAAAATAACAACATCACAGAGTTAAAATACCGTATTGAACAACCGGTGGCTTCCATTTCTCAAGAGATGCTTCAAAACACTTGGAATGAAATCGGCTACCGCCTTGACATTCTACGTGCTACCAAAGGCGCCCATGTGGACGTTTAACTGAAATGCGGTTATGTGATAAGAAATTCTTTGAGTTGATTTATTAAGTGCAGCAAGCCGTTTTACAATCCATATTACAATGAAATATAAATCGAGCATCATAACTTTAGTGTATTGGTTTGTATCTGTATGATACTCCGACTGGAGTGTGCACTCTTTCAACACGGAGTTAAAAATCATTAACTCTGGGAAATATTGTGAAAAACGTTCATCCAAAAATGCCTGCATAACGCCACAGCAATATTGAGGAAAGGAGCCGTCTTCACTGTACCACACCAATACCCAAACAGCAGGTATAGCTGTGGTACTGCTCAATGCAATTTACAGAAACACAAATCTTACCAAAGTCTCTGTAGCATTTTTATCCATTTTGCAAGTATCTCGCGATTATCTGAAAAAAATGGATTACATCAAAACAAATGCTTTCAAATACGCGGTACTAATATCAGTTGAATTTGAGCAAGTATATCATTATCAAAAGTAGTTTTTTACCTCGTCTTGTCTGAACACAGTGGCACTGATAGCTATTTTGACTGTAGCGCCATCTTCCGGCTTCATGTACAAGTCCCATTATGTAAAGTAAATTTTTTCGAAAGAGTTTGTTAAATTGAGGTAACATTTTTTGTCGATCGTACTGCATATTACGTTGACTAGTTTTAATACAGATTTAGCTGCTTCAGAAATTTTTTTTCTAGCATTCACTCTGTTCATTTCTATACGAATTTTCCAAGCTATCCACTTCCCCTAAACGCCAGAACCTAAGCGTCGGTTCTATTTACTATGAATAGCTAAATGTAGAAGTTGTATTATTCAAAAATCGGATGCAAATTGCAAAATCGATATATTGGAAAGAATGCTTTTGAGTACAACTTTTTTAAACTGTTATTTAGAAAACTATATGCAAGGCCAATCAAAAGTCTGGGCGACCCAAAATAATTTTCCAAGAAATAAAATGACAGTATGTGACCTTTTGGATTAACAGAATCAGTTATTCTTAGTTTGGAACTGGCCAGCTAATTATCGTTAATTCTCCACTGTTACGTTTGTGATTTCAGCAGTGATTCACCTTTCAGCCTCTAACAACAGTCTTTTATCTGAACAAATTTTATAAGCGGATCACCAATATCTTTTAAACCTTTTGATTTTTATTAAAATAATAGAAGTAATGTTAATTTATTATAGAATTATTAGCTTGGAGCTGGACAACGAAAACTGTTATAAGGCTAACCTGTTTATAAAAAAATAAAATCGGTTTACTAAACTTTGATCAATGAACCAAGCATAGGTTATGAAACAATACTTTAGAGCAGTTTCTCAAACTTAAAATAAATCGGGTACCCATTTTTAGAGTTTATTCTTATCGACGTACCCCTTCTACGGCAAAGATAATTTGGGGGTAGTTTTAATAATGCTATTTTATCTAGACTAGAGGAAATATAGTATATGGTATACATTTATTAATATATAATAAAAATTATACATATACACTATACATAAAAATAATAATTTTTAAAAAATGGAAAAAATAATAAAAATCAACAAACATTATATATCTCTGCTGACAGGACAGCATATATATATATGATTGATTCGCATCCACTCTGAAATTAAAGTACGTGTGTTAGTTAGTGAAGAAAGTGCATTTTTAACACTTCCTATTTTCGTATTGAAACTGAAATATATATAAAGGGTAACGTTTCGGGAACCTTGTCGGAACCCATCCTCAGACCATATGTTGCGAACATAAACTCATCCCGGCTAATTTAAATATAAAAGACCCAACTACTATATTCGAAGTTTAAATTGTTAGGTACCAAGCACTTTTTTTTTAACGTTTTACATGACAACTAACAACATTCACTGAATAATAAAGCATTAGTCAAAATTTAACAAAGAGCGCTTTTCGAAAAGCGCTACTGTCACTAGCATTCTAAAAACCCAATTACAGTTCATATATACAACAGTAGATAACAAGCAGTAAACAAACGGCATGCTTATCATGTGATTACTTTCCACAATATCAGCTAAAACGTTTCTTGGGCCGCTTCATGTAAATCACACACGCACGCGCACACACAGTGAGCTAATAGGCATATACTAGATCAATTATTAGTTGTAGTTCAATAAACTCAGATGAAAGGTGGGGGGGGGAAGAAAATTCACGAATTATATAGCTCTATCATCTTTTATAATTCAATGAACAAATTATAAATAAGAGAAGAGTTTTACACGCCGCAAGGTATGAAAGGTTCTAGTTTCAAGTTTTGATTCAATATAAGCGGCTGATTCATATAAGCGGAACCCACTGTACTAAAGTTTACTGAACTATTTTCTGCAGCTAAAAAAAAACTATGATAAAGTAAAATAAAAAATTCTGCTGTATACCCTTTAAGACCCTTTCCCGAAGTGTGGTATACACTGCTTTAGAGCACTGGCCGGTGCTTTAAAAACTAAGTACTTTAAAAACTTTTAAGACTATGAAAAAGCCATTTCATACACTTCTATTGATACTAACAATTAGTAAGCTACGATAACACTGATTGCAAATGTCTTTCTACGAAGTTTTTGGGGGAAAAATAGGGGAAAAACATTTGAGATTATTAAATTGTACACAATTTTCTTTTCTTCCCCGGCACGGCAGTTGTGGAGGTCAATGCTGAATTTGGCACACCCGTTTCAGATTAAAGATCCACCTTCCGTAATTGTAACACAAGCGTTGCTTCTGAACACTTGCGCGGACCAGGAAGTGGAGCAAAGAGTTCACAGCATGAGATAATGACTAAGGTCAATGTTGAAACTCAGATCATTGATCCATACAAAAAAAAAAAAAAAAAGTTCGATTCCGCGTACATTAAGAAAATAAAAACCAAAGACTGTTAAGTACAAAAATTCGTTTTTAAAGCACATCAACTTCCTCCCACCGTGCTATTTCCCGGTTTTGTTTTGTTTTTTTGTCTTTTCATAAATGTTCATCTTAGAAAATCAAACACGCACATTTGCTAAAGCATTAAAGAAGAAGAAACAGGGAAATGTCTTTCTCGTGCCTTCGAACAGTAAATAGAACTAAAGAAAAGACTATGCAGATTAGCTTCTCTGAATAGCTTTGAACAATGTTATTAAATTGACATTTAAAAAGGTGCACATATGAATGTCACGTGATTCCAACAATTAATACTACTCACATTGTCACGATTGGGCAACAATTAACTGCACTACATGTGAAATGTACAAATCAATCAGTAATACAATTATTAATTTAAGAAATTACCACTAAGCACTTAAGCAACAAACATTCGGAATTCTACCCATAAATGCATTCAAAAAAAGCCATTTGAAACTTTTTACTTTAAATAAATGGAAGCTGCTTCTCTATTATTTTCAATAAAAAAATGACGTCCTCACACGTCATCCATTTCAGCATTACCAGCAAGGTAAACATTGCTATTATCACAATTTCCTCATAAAATCCGCCGTCCTCAACCTACTTTCAATACCGAAACCCGAACAATTTTCCCGATTGCTAAACGGGAACTATTATTGCACATCAGGGCATTCTTTCAAGGAAGTGTTAGAGTGAACGCCTTCATCAATTTAGCCTTCGCCGTTGTCATTCTTTTCTATTTTTTCTGTATTCGGGTAAAGCAAGAGATTCTCATCGCATATTTTAGTCTGATGTTATTTAAATGACTCTCAAAGTAATATTCCTTATGTGATTTGTGAAAAGATATGATTTTTTGGATAAAAAAAAAAAAGGTAAACGATGGATAGGACTTTATAAGACGTGAGTTTGAAATGAATGCAAATGATTCATCGGTTAGATGTCGACAGAAAGAAAAAATAGAACGCTCCCTGTATACCAAGAGCACGTGTTTCCACCTGGCACGCGACCTGAGATTTTTGCCCCCCCCCCCATCCTCCGCCCATTCTAAAGCTCAGCGTACAAGAGTCATAACACCATCCAAGGAATAAAGCAGCCGACCATGTAATGGCGATTTGTGGACGCCACATGGGGAGGTTAAGTGTTAATTCAGTCCCTCCCCCATCCCCAAAGACATTATAACTCTCAGAAATGGTGTCGTTAAAGTTCGCTCTCGTTAATGGACGTGGTCCGACTTCCGGTATGTGGCCAATAATAGCAAGCATTATGCGAGAGAACTTCCAGAAGGGGTCATTTGATGACCTTTATGTCTCACTACGGTGTAGGTGCCTCGGAAACATCTTCCCAAATTTAACCAAGTTTACGGGTATTTGAACAAAGCCGATGTCTCAAGTCAAAGAGCAGCTTCTTCGTAAAGAAGTACTCTCTGCTCGAAACAGACTGCTTTAAGATTTCTTGTTCCATAACACAAGTAGAAACTTTTCCCTCCGATAAAGTGAGTTTATTTCTTTTGCCATTTACTAAGAAATGCTCCGTGAAAGACATGACCAGAAGCATTTTTTTTTTTTTTTTTGAAAACACCAACATCCGTGGGTTTTCAATGGTGCATCTTTCAGTGGAAAACTATTTTTGTCTTATAATTAGCACAAAGGAACACATTCGCAATGATGCTAGGCTCTTTCAAATAAACGACCTATTAAATATTAATACAAATTCTTAAAGTATATTTATTAAAAAGCAGAAATAACCCTTATCATATCACTATTACTACATTATTATAATAAAAATTCGGTCCCTGTAAAGGATGCTTCACCACATTACTACTTATACAATATAGGTGTATACCTGCCCGCCCACTGATGACGAAGCCAAAAAGCTTCGAAACGATCGTCTGGGTGGTGGTACGCTGAAAATAAATAACAGTAGTCTTCTCTACTAGAGAAGCGTTATTTATTTGAAGTAATTCAATAGTAGCTATCTTGTTGTGAAGGCAACCACATTATGAGATACATTTAAAACGATGCCTTCTACGCTACAACCGTAGCTCAAATATATGGGTTAACTATGGTGTATTTACACCGATATTATATAGTTAATTATCAAAACCCATAAGGATTATGCCTAGTGCATTTAATTTTCCAAATACAATATAGGTGTATATTTATATAAAAATAGCTACAGGGCTTTTTAAAATCCACTCTTTCTACGATGTAATAATGCTTGTATAAATATGATGCGCCAATGTTAAGGTTGCCAATTCATTAAGTAATTAAACAATGCAGCTATCAGTTGCTAGGCAACGACGCAAAAACGTACATAGAAAATTTGCTTTCAGCGAAAGCAGAGAATTTTAAAACAATGCTTTATAATCTTTGCGTACAGTATATTTATCTAGTTCAGCGCGGGCCCTATTGATACTTATAAATGAGTATATTCAAATAAAAATTATTCGAACCGGGGATTCTACTAATTTCTTATAAGGAATGTGATATAATAATATCACCTGGTACTCCTATCTCTGCTAAGGCCTATCGTCCTATTGCGTAACTTGGGTAAAACTCTTGAGCGACTTATTGCTGCCCGTCTAGATTGTCTATTTACTGAACGCTCATTAAGGTCCTCCGACCAGTTTGGCTTTCGTACAGGCCGTGGAACTGAGGAGGCCTTCGTTGAACTTCTCTCCAGCGTAAACAACTGCACTTTTAAATATGCTATGGCATTTTTCGTAGATTTCTCTGGAGCCTTTGACTCCCTTTGGTGGGACAGCTTCTTTGTTCGCCTCAGGGCTGCTCGATGCTCCTCACAACTCTACAACATAACCTGCAACTACTTTCTCCACCGTTCTGTACAAGCCATTTCTGGAACTCAGCAACTTAGTCATTCTGTTTCTCGAGGATGCTCACAAGGTTCGGTCCTTGGTCCACTTGTCTGGGATTTGTTTATAGATGAGTGGCTTATCCGTTCAACTCCCAATGCTTCTAAAATAGCATATGCCGATGATCTAACCCTTCTTGTCCTTGGTAATTCTCGTGCTTCTTTGGAAAATACTGCCAGTAGCATTATGAATGATCCGTGTTCTTGGTCCGCTATTAATAAACTTACCATTTCTCCTAACATTAACTTCTTTATCTTAAGGGCAACCTTAACATTTTCAGGCCTCCGATTGTTAAACATTTTGGTCGTTCTCTCTCCATGGTTGACTCGCATAAATTTTTGGGCATTATTCTAGATCGCAAGTTAAACTTTCAGAAACATATCTTGCACCTTCATGATAAAATAGCCAAGTATACATCTATGCTTGTCCGTCTTTCGCATCAATCCTGGGATATTAACCATCACACCCTTCGTCTTCTGTACAAAGTGGTGTTTGTTCCGATTTGTACATATGGCGCTGGCGCCTGGTTTTGTTATACTAAGAAGATTGCCATCCAAAAGAAACTCTCCTCTAACCAAAGACGTATGCTCTTAGTGATGAGTCGTACCTGTCGCACTGTCTCGACAGCTGCGCTCCAGGTTTTAAACGGTTGCCTACTTCTGGATCTCCAAATCGCTTATCGAGGTTTTTGCTATTACCTTAGACATGCCATTCCAGTTGACTCTTTAGACTTCACTGTTAATATCCACTGCGATCCTAAAACCGAAAAAACTCGTTGCTGGAACCACCTGGTTCAACTCTGGCAAGATCGGTGGTTTTCTTCTTCAAAAGGTATGGTCACAAGAAAATTTATTCCATCTGTGTCCTTTGCCTTACAAAAGTCTATTCTAAAATGGTTCAGTCCGAGTCTCCTCACTCTTTTTCTTCTAACTGGTCATGGTTCCCTTCGTGCTAAACTTGCTATGTTTAACCTGTCTGATTCATCCCTCTGTTTAACTGTGGCAGCCCAGAAGACTGGCAGCATGTTCTGTTCACCTGTCCATATTACTTGGATCTTCGTCAGCATCTATCTACTCTGTGTCAACCATTCTCCCCAGGCAATGAGTCTTCGCTCTTGGACTCCAAATAAAAATTTCATCTTCTGCAAGATTTTGCACATAAAGCCTTTGCCAGACGTGGACAAATCATCAGTAGTGCCCCAATTTCAGGAACTACTCCTATTCCAGCTCTACCACCAGTCCAGACCAGCAACTCTATCATCGCCATCTCGTGATACCACCACCATCGTCATTACCACCATTTTTTTTTTCTTTTGTAGCTCAAGTGCCATCTTCACCACCATCTTTGATTTGGACAATTGGTTAACAAACGTGTATGACGCCGAGTGACATCAGTGTATCTTCTTGACTTCTATTTCCTGCTAACCTCAGGCTGGTCCTGAGGCGGGGTCCGCATCCTTACACTGGTGCAGGATGATTTTATTATTATTATTTTTTTTTTATTATTTTTTTCCATTTTATTAAACTTATTTTTATCTTTATTTTTACTGAATTTTATTTTATTTTATATATATATATATATATATATATATATATATATATAAGCATATTATTTTAGACATCTCTCTCTTTAGACTAGGTCGCATTACTACATACAGTAATGAATACTGTACTATTAAATTTACTCATAGTTGGTTCGATAAAATTCCTTGGCATTATTTACTTAATAATCGTAATAATATTCTCCCATTTTATAATCATTTCAAGTTCAAGATCCATCACTGCTTCAACTATGAATCTCCTATTGGACTCAAAATCTGTAATTATAAAACTCTAGCTACTAATTTAGGCAACTTACAAGCTTTAGATCTTCCATGTCACTGTGATGATCCCATATATGCTCCTTACGTTGATCAACATCATAAACATATTATTACTGGTAACCTGGACATTATTAACAACATTCCACTAAAGTCCGCTATGGAAAAAGGTTTTAAATTCAGACCAGTCCATAAGGCCAACCTCAATAATATATATAAAGATATTTATCTGAATATCTTGAATTTTTGCAACAAGTTAGCATATAAATATACAATACCCCACGAAGCTTTCTATAATTGGATAAATGTCACATTTCAAGACATTAAAAAAATTATTTCTAAAACTTACTACCTTTATAATAATTCGCATACCAAATATTTTAACCTAAAAAAGCCATCTCAGATTTACAACAAAAATTTATCATCACTCCGGTAGATAAGGCTTCTAATAACTTTGCTATCTTCTGCAAGCAATTTTATTACACCACCCTCAAAAAGGAAGTAGAAAGTAGTTCCACCTTTTTACGCTGTAATCTCGGCATTAATACCATCATCAAAAAAATTATAGCTTTGCATAAAAAATTGCATACCAAAATTCGCAATTCTACTTTGCCTTTCTTGTATATGATAGCCAAATTCCATAAACATCCAGTTAGCTTCAGATTCATCACTAGTGCCAAAAAAAGTGGCTGTTATCATCCAGGTAAACAATTTTTCAAATTGTTAACTACTATCCTTATTAATATCCCTACCACCTGGATCATTAACAACAACCACAGTATCATTAAAATTTTTAATTCCAATGCATATTCCAGCATATTTAGTATTGAAACATATGACTTCACCAACTTATTTACCTCCTTACCGCATCACCTGATTGTTAATGTACTTGGAATAACTACATCAACCTCTGTATCCTAAACAATTATATCTATGATGGTAGATATGCTTATAAACAATCCATAGGAGTTCCCATGGGTTCACAAATTTCTAGCATAGTATCTAATCTATTTCTCCATTATTACGAACATCTATTTATTGATAACAACCCGAACCTTAATTTTTATGCATTCCGCTATGTTGATGACATTCTTATTCTCAACATTCATTTTGAAAATATTGCTAAATCTATATATCCAACTGAACTCACTCTCAATAAAGAAAACTTTGGCAACCAACATGCAAATTTTTTGGATTTAAGTATTACTTTAAATAGTCCTCCTCTTCGTCATAATTTGGAACTATTTGACAAAAGAAGCGAATTTAATTTTAATATTATCTATTTAACAAATTGGAACTCGAACATTTCGATTAAGGTTCATAAAAATATTATCTGCACACAGATTATCCGTTTAGCTAATATTAGTAGCAATCAATCACTTTTCGCTGGTGCATTAAATGATCTTTATACCAAACTTCGCAATAATGACATTCCTATTAATTTCTTAAATTTTATTATAAAAATTCTCTCTGATTACATTAAAGAAAAATTCGGTTTCACCATGTTCCACCTTGATTAGGGTTAATTAGATACTTGTATAGTTGTATAGTTGTACATTTGAATGGTGGTATTTCCACCACTTGGAAAGTGATCACACATAATGACTTCTATTATAACTTCTATTAGAACGATGTTCGTGTTCTTTCACTTCCTAAGTTTTCTTTTCATTTTCGTAATTTAATATCAATAATTATTTATGTCCAATCTTTTATTTTCTCTATTTTATTTTGACCACAGAGGGCTCCCATAGTTCTTCTCTTCTGAGCAACTCCACCATCGTTGTCATAGTTTTCCCTCTGTTTGCATTCCATTCTTATTAATCATATTCACATAATTGTACCTTATTAATCATGATGCATATTTTATTGTCATTTCTTAATTATATTTCACTCAACTTGTTTCTGCCAGTTATCGTATGTATTTAATTTTCCTCCTGTTCATATTTTTATTTTATTTTATTTCGTAAAATATACAATACAAGCTAGCGGTATTAATTTCCACTTCTACTAACACTCTCACAGCCAAGGCCCTCTCTATGAGGTTGGGTACTTACACCCCCAGCTTGCCCTTTAAACTCTTTTCCTTCTCTTTACATCTTACTACTTTCTACTCTTCGTTTTTCCGTCCGTTGAACTATTAGTGTAATACGAGGGTGATTCGGACATTCTCACTTTCCTCTTTCTCACTATCTTCGCCTCTGTATTTTTAACTTCTTTTCCCTCCCCTACCTTGCATTGCTTCCTTTTTCTATACCGCTACCTTGTTATTTATTTATTTATTACATACTTTCGATTTAAACTGGCGTTCTTACATACTATCGACTCAATTTATTTCCAAATACACTGCGTTACTCAATTTTCTTAATTTATTAATCTAAATACACTGCGGTTGCGTTATTCAATTTATTTCCAAATACACTACGTTACTTAATTTATTAATCTAAATACACTGCGTTGGGGCTACCTCACTCATGTTTCTGGAGCTATAAAAAATTTTTTATAAAAAATTTAAAAAAAAAAAAAAAAAAAAAATTTATATTTTTTATTTCCTTTTTATTTCCTTTTCATTTCTTCAGCTTCTCCATCAACATGAGTTTGCATAGAAACACAGTGTTTGGTACATGATCAGGTGTAGCCCCCTGATGAAATACCTGATCTATGTACCAATTTTTAATTTTTATTTTATAATTTTTATTTTATAATTTTTATCTCTATCACCCTCCCCTCTTTTTCTTTCAGCTTTTGTACATATAATTGGCCTGTTAATTCGGCATTAATTCGGATTTAATTCTACTTAATAATTAATTTTTTTTTATAGGATCTTAACATTCTTTTTCTCTTTTTTCTTCAACTAGGCTCGGCATTTTGTGTTTAATAACTTCTCCATCTATATTTTTATTTTATTTTTATATATTTTTATTTTATATTATTTTATATTATATATATATATATATATATATATATATATATATTTTTTTTTTTTTACTTATTTTTATCTTTAATTTTTCTGATTGTTTTATAATTATTATTTTTTTAATTTATTGTTAAAATTAACTTTATTTGCTCATATTTTGAATGATTTCGACATTCAGTACGTGACACTCGAGGTTTGCTGCGGTTCGCGCTCAGTTGTGGCCCGCCTCCTCGCGGCGTGGACGGGTATCAGGACGCACCACCCTGGTGCTTGTTGCTTCCTGATAGCAAAGCAGCCAGAAACAACTAAACAACATAACAAACACATACACGGAACAAACATAGCATTACACACATTTCTGGCCTTTCTGCAGAATTTTTGTAACATCACAGTGTACCATGGGGGAGTTGAACTAGCGTTTGGGAGCCGCCTTACATAAGATACTATACATGTCTACATATATGTCGGCTACATGATATAATAATATACACCTAAGTTTTCACAATAATTTACTGTAGAAAACTATTCACCCTTTCAAACTGAAATCTATTTTTTATATATATATAATGATTTTGATATTCGTTTCAACAACTTTTTGGAGGAAGAATTGGACAATGGACTTTAATCTGTGACATAATTTCATAATGCGGGTCTGAAAATTCTATATCGAGAGGGATGAAAGGGTCAAAAATTTCAAACAGTAGCATGACGTAATATATGGATGGTCCCTCACACTATAAGTTATATCTATGTATTTTAAGAATTTGACTCTCCTAGCATTTAAATTAAAATTTAATAAGCACTTTACCCGAAAAAAATTAAATAAAAATTTCCCAATACTAAATGAAGAGATCGCAGAATATGTCAGAAGACACACCGTGCCTTTTTTCGTATTCTTCGATCCAACGGATTCTGCGAACTTGCGTATTCTGCAAATTTTTATTAATTAGACTCCAAACGTAGTCTCTAATTAATAAAAATAAATTTTTGGCTATTCAGAAAAAGTAGAAACGGCAGTGTTTAGAACAATTTTAAAAGTTCTCTGAGACCTAATGAACTTTAATCATAACTGCAACCGTAAACGGATCACGGCGATGGTTTCTTTGCGATTATTTTTGACAGAGAGAACACATCCGGTACTTCATTAGCCCTCTTTCTTTTATCTTTCTCGTATAGATTTTTCGCAAATGATATTTTAGTGTTTGCATTACTCGGAACATTCCATCTCGTCGAAAATCTTAGTAGGAATCTCACCACAGAGTCCCTACAGCTATTACGTTGGGGCCCCCCAAGTACAGGAGGAATTCTAATGAACGCAAGCCATGCTGCCTTGTGCAGCGGTGATGGATGCGACTCATTAAAAAGTACTTCTGTTCGTACACGCTACAGATTAGCATACATCAGCAGCAGATCAGATGAGCAGCTTAGGCCAGGGATGCGAAGGGGAAGTGCTTTCTAAAAGGGTTCTGACATCCCTATGTAATTATCGCAGTTATAGCTGTGCATATCAGATGAAATTTTTGACCTTTAGCACGCTTTCCGCTACTGTTGTTAGAAGGTACCGAAAGTCGGTGAAAGTACACTAACCGTAATAAAATAAGAACCGTCCCTGTAAAGAATGTTTCACTGCGCGACTCAATTGACCTCGCTGTACCTTTCAGGTCGTATTTTGTTTCCGCCTTTTTGTCAAATAGAAGTACGTTAAGTTACATCAAAAACGTCATCAATTAATTCTAAGTACGTCCCCACGCAATGTACGAAGTTGTGACAGGTAGGTAACTCGAATGGGATATCCTCTCCTTGACAGTGTTTGCTGTTTGGTGGACATTCGACTGCAGAGACTAAATCTTATGGTACGTCTCTCCAATTATCCCCTGGGATGCGAGAGGATTTTCCAGCCTCTCTCTTTCGTCATGAGGCCCGTCATCCAAGGTTGACTATTTAAAGACCCGTCATGTGACGTTAAAGCTGTTATTTTGGGTAGTGTTCCAACAACACCAATGTGAAAACTGATAAGAAAAGGTGGATGATTAAGTCTGCATCTTCTAATTTCCAAGAATATTCAGTTCCGTCACCCTACTTATCTTTTGGAGTACTTACTTGACCTTTCAGTGGAAGAGGTAGACTATCGTTTTTTCTTCACACTGAAATGCCAAAAAAGCAAACAATTCCAGGTAGAGAAGGAAAAATAACGTATAACAAAACAATTAAGATACAAAAGAATAATAGAAATATACATAAAGTTAAACAAAAAGTAAGAAGGGATTAAAGAGATCACGCTAAGCTTTTGCACGTAAGAATGAAATGTAAATGGAGATAAAAACACAATGAGAAGCAGCATGGAAGATATTTTTTTTGACCCTAGTGTAATTTTATCTTACAGAGGAATATTTCTAACATAAAACTTCTATTTCTAACAAAAAACTAATATTTCTAACATATCCAAACTTTTTTTGGATTAAAATACCATCCTAAAGATAAATGTTTATTTCTTTAAAACCTTACATTTTTTTCCAATTTTTATGAAAGCCTTCTCCTGAAATCCTTCATCGCAACTTTGCTAAAGTTCAAGTTTACGATCATCAGATAAATTTGTTTCTCGAATTATGGGAAGTTAAGGAACAATTGCATCAAGAAGATAGGATAAAAAGAATTGCAGAAATATAGGCCAAAAAAGGATAAACCTAAGTTTTCTTTGTGGAAGAAGTCTTAACAGGTTAGGGCTAAAATTTCTTTGTTAAAAACCTCGGATAAATAGAGAAGTATCTGTTCAGTATTCTCTTTCCAATAACCATGCTGAGAGCAACATATTCACTATATATAGAAAGTTTTATTTCCTCGATTTATTTTCCAACTGCTTCAGAAAGTCAAACTAAGGTCATTCACTTTTATTCTTACACTCCTTCAATAAAACTAAGGTCATTAAACTATTCTTACGTAACGGATGCACTGATTAATCTCAATCTTGACTAACAGTTGCTATCTCCCACTATTGATGTGATATTTCAAAGCAGTTAAGAGCCACACACACTAATCTGCCATCTTTGGGTATTATTCATTCCTACCAGATTGATTTTCTTCCTAATTGTTTGTGAACAGCAGCACTGGAGCATCTGTGATCACATGCATCGAGCTGACGTGCAATTCATTACTGCTCAGTATCATTTAGTTAACGATGCTTGATACAGCGGCGAGCGACAGTAACCAAAGTAAAAATTCTGGGTTTATACTAAACTCCCAATAGCTATGTACTCAATACAATGTTATAGAGAACGCAGTAGGCATCCTTAAAGTAATGATAATAATTTCATATTAAACGTATCTGTATAAATGAACGCATCACACATCAATGAACTTTATCTCATTTAAAAGGTCGCGCTGTGAAGCTGTGTCTTTAACCAACAATTCTACCACCGGTAAACGTTTCGGAACTCTTCTTTCGAAATACCTTCCAAAACGTTCTTTTAATGTCACAAACAGCTTTTCTGTTTATATTTCGAGTTGGTGACCGCATAAAGCCCGATGAGTTTACAAGATCCAAAGAGTAGAACGACACATAGAACTGTACTGCATGCAACTCGACTAAGGTCGTGTCTTTCTGCAAAATATTTTCGTCAATCGAATTTATCAACTAGGAAAGATAAAGTCCTACAGAGTAAAATACAAATCAAGTTGTATGATTTTTTTATACATGAATGTTCCGTACAAGTCGTGGCATGGATTCTACAAGGTGCATGAGGGAGTCTACCTCCAGACTGGACAATTCTTCCTTCAGGATATTTCTCAATTGCTGTGTTGTGGTTAGAGAAATTCAAAGGCGAATTGCCATTTCCAAAGTATCCCAAAAGTTCTTGAATGGATTCAAAGATAGAAAATTAGGTAGCAAGAGTAGATAACGGAAACCTTGGGAATGTTCCTCCAACCATCTAGATACAATTTTTGCAATGTAGACAGTTGCGCTATCCTCTTGAAAAAAAAACCCATCGAAATCCAGGTAAAAATGTAGCACTGCAGGTGCGGGGGGGGAAGTTGGTCCGATGCGACGAAAAGATATTCACCGAAGGTAAAACGACCTTCTGAGGGTATGAATGAACTCAGTCCATACAATCAGAACTTATCCCATACTATGATACCACCTCCTGCTGCTTGAGTGGACACGAGATAGTCTGGATGCATGGCTTCGTGAGATTCTCGTCACACTTTCACCCTACCATTGGTGCAAAAAAGTGAAAATCGAGACGCATCAGACTATATAATCTTTTTCCACTGTTCCACAGTTTTCGCGGCACCACTCTAGTCGAATCTTTCGGTTTTTACAGAAAAAAAAAGTGGCTTTCGTATAGGCACACGACTACCGACGTCCCAGATTTTAACTCCCGCCGCGTAGTTCGTTGGAAATGCATCTTTCTTTCTTTGCTTGAATTGAACTTTTCAGTCATTGCAGCACACTGGAACTTCTATGCTGACGCACAATTCGCTTTATATTCCTGAAATTTGTTCTTTCTGCCGTATTGTTTTATTTTAGATCTGCATTATACTTTCGTCCTCCAGTCACTGTTTACTTTCTGAGCCGGTTCATTTTAACATACTAATGATTTTCTTTATTTACACAATTGTGGCTCCAGCTTGGGATTTACTTAAGATGTAACTATCATCAAGGGTATAAGGGAAGAATTTTTACTTTCGTAAAGGTGACTACAGTGGTCCCAGACAGTTTTTAAATTCTACACAGTGGTACCAACTGATGCTGTTACCATCACCTTAAACGTGCTCCAACAATAACCTTTCTGAAAATCGGGAATATCACCTGTGTACCTTCCCCATGACTGGATCGACTAAGAAGTCCCAGGAAAGCATAAGTACGAAGGGTTTCCGAAAAGTAAGGTAATATTATTAACAAAACAACAAGCGACCTCTAGCCAAAAAACTGGCAAATCCACTATACAGTATACATGCATATTATATTACAGTATATTATATACAATGATATACATAGAAAAGTAAGGTAACACATCTTTTTTCTTAATAATGGTGAAGTAAAGTGTATTCGTGTCTGACGGAATCAGGGGTTTCCCCCATCTCCGCGTTGCTTTCATTGTGGGTGTAACAGTTCACTGCAAAGGCCAGAGATTTAAAAGTGTAAGGATTTTGTAAGTGTAGTAAAGAACAACGATACACAGTGTTGTGTATCGTAGTTCTTCTGGCCGCTAGACCCCAACGTTACCCACACTTGGCCTCGTGGAGGCAGACCAGGTACACAGTAGTTTGAAATTTTTAGTCTGGCAGGCCCTGCCACCTAATTTCCTGGGATTTCAGTGGCTAGGGCCTTCAAAAAAAAACATCGTAGAGGGTAAACACTAGGTTCTGTAAGGCCTAAAAGTTTGCGTAGTTAGTTTAATTTAGACATTGTTAGAGTTTTACAGCGTGGGACATGTGCTGGCGTATAGATAGTATGTGGGGGAGGGATGAAGGCTGGGAGATTAAAGGCAGACGTATGGGGACGATAGAGGAGTCCCCAGATTGTCAGTGAGGCAGGCCCATGCCTCACCAGGCGAAGAACGGAGAGGCGGGGAAGGGAAGAGACTGCAGAAACTGACTCCTCCCACCCTCGCCAGGGGGGAGGGGAAAGATAGGACCATACAAGGGAGTGCGGTCAGGAAAGCCAATTTGGCCATACAGCAACGCTACTTCTCTCTTTTGCCATCATGTTATTCCTGTCCGGGTCACCAGAATTTGGGAGTCACTCATGGGACCAGATTCCCGTCCGGTGTGGTCAGGGCCATATAGGCTTTGGTTGCACTTGAGGTGCGGTCTCATCCGTTTGTAGGTGGAGTCATTTGTGTGGACATTTGGATGGAGTCATCTGTGTGGAAGTATTGTGGTAGGTGAGGCCCGGGAGGTTCTTTGTCCTCATGCTGGTGCCCCCCCCCATCCGGTTGTCACTTGAGAGTGGGTGGAGGTCAGAACTCTGATATAACTCAGTAAAAGAAAGAGTTCAGTGAGGGTCAGTCTTGTGGTCGCTCATGGGACCTTTGTCCTTTCGGTTCATTGGTGTTATGTCAACGAGGTGGGTACACTTTAATTATTAGTCCTTGGGTTTGAGTTCTGCTTTGTGGTTTTAATAATGGTGAAAGGGAATGAGATGAAACGCGGTGGACAGATAGATCCGTTAATAACGTTCAAAAAGACCGCCAGTGCAGTGTTGCGGTACTGTCGCCTCACAGCAGATTCCAGTTGCAAAATGGCGGCTACCGTACGAGTGTGGTCCCAAACAGGTGTTCGTGAAGTTATTCGCTTTTGGCAAGCAAAAGGGTCTTCACCAAGTGACATTCACCGCGAACTGGTTGCTGTGTAAGGCGAAAAGGTGATGACAAAGAAACAGGTGTGTTTTTGGTGAAATGAATTTAAAGCGGGCCGTGTTGACATTGAAGATCGGCATCGGGCGGGCAGGCCTTCATCGAGCAAGACAGAAGACAACATTTTGCGCACTAAGGGCATCGTTCTTGAAAACAGGAGAGTGAAACTGCGTGAAATTGTACAAATAGTGAACGTGAGTAAGTCAACTGTTCACGAAATTGTTCACGATGTCCTTGGCTTTCGAAAGGTGTGCTGCCGCTGGGTGCCCCGACAATTGTCAGAGGATGTCAAAGCAAAATGCATGGGGATGTGTCTGGAGAACCTGTTGCGATACAGCGACAAACGAGAGGATTTTCTCGCTTGCACAGTCACAGCAGACGAAACATGGGTTCATCACTTTACCCCGGAGAGCAAACAGGACTCCATGACCTGGAAACATCCACAATCTCCTGTACGCAAAAAATTCAAAACTGTTCCCAGTGTCCGAAAAGTCATGGCCACAGTGTTCTGTTGGTGGATTTCTTGCCGAAGAGAGGAACAATCAATGCACAGCTTTACTGTGCAATGTTGGAAAAACTGAAAGTCAACATTCGACGCAAATGACCAGGGCTCCTGACAAGCGGCGTGATTTTGTTGCACGACAACGCAACTCCATACACTGCCCACACCACTCGTGAGTGGTTGCGCCGTAATCGTTGGGAAACTCTGTCACAGCCCCCCCCCCCCCTACAGTCCAGACTTAGCGCCTTCAGACTTCAATTTGTTCGGTCCTCTGAAAAAACACCATTCAGGAAAGCATTTCACCACGGATGAGGAAGTTCATCAGGCGGTGCGATGCTGGTTACTGCGTGTGGACACGGACTTCTTCAGTACTGGTATTGATAAACTGATCCATCGTAGGGACAAGTGCATCAAAAACTGCAGACTTTGTGGAGAAGTAGTGCATGTTCAATTATTTCTTGGTGTGTAATTTCAACTTCGTATTATTGAACATCATCGAGAGAGAAAATGTGTTACCTTACTTTTCGGAAACCTCTTGTATTTTCGAAATACAAGGGGTTTCCGAAATCTGATACCAAGGACCTGCGATCAAACCATGTGAAAAGTTCACTGCATACCGTACATTTGATTATCTGCTGACACCAACTGCGAAATATTTTAATTTTTTGGCCAGTAATTGATTATATTATAAGAGGTATTAATTTCTTTATTGCAATCAGCGAAAATAAGTAAAATTCTAAAATTGTAAAATTTTTACATGAATGCCTGATGCAATACCCATAACAGCAAAAATGCTAGGTACAAAGTGTTTACCAAATAATTGAGATTATTTTATAACTTCATATTTCTAATTTAGTATCTTGAATTGCTTAAGTCATAGACGTCTCCAAACAACTCTATTCAAAATTTCATTTCATTTTTTGTTCTAAAAAAATTATAACTCACTTTTAATAACGCGAATTAAAATAAGTTCCACTTTCCACTCCAATACATGTAGTCAGAAGTAAATAAACCCAATTCTTGTTGAGAAATTTCGGATGAAGCGGACAGCTTAGACCGTTAGAGTTTGATTAATTCTCCCTCTCCCGGATATTAAGAGAGAAACTTTTCTTTTCTTTTTTTTCTGAATGAAAATAGTATTTATAGTTTACTAAACACAAAATAGTAATAAAAATGGGAATCTCTTTTAGAATCTATTTTTATGAGATTATGAAATGCATGCTAATTAATGGGAAGAGGGGTCTAGTTAATGTTCCTCATTATGCGCTAATTAAATGATCCAGACACTATTATATCACGTGGTAGTATAATAGTGTGTAGAAGAATAGAAGTAATTTATTACTGAAATGCTACAATTTGAACGATTGAAACACGTCATTGTCAAACACTTAAACAGTTGTGGCTACGTTTCGGGAACTCAATGCTTCCCGTCTTAGGCCTGTGGAGTTAGAACATTGGTTTGAGATGAAAATTCCACGAAGTTTTTTAAAAAATTCTATTAATAATCTAATTGTGTTAAATAATTAGATTATTGAATCTATGGGCTAATCTTTATGGGTTAATAACATTTAACACTATTATGAGCATTAATGCTAATATTTTACAAAATACAATGTACAACCACTGGGTGGCAGTGATCATAATATATTGACTTGGGATTTACTTAAAGATGTAACTATCATCAAGAGTAAAAGGGAAGAATTTTTACTTTCGTAAAGGTGACTACAGTGGTCCCAGACAGTTTTTAAATTCTACACAGTGGTACCAACCGATGCTGTTACCGTCAGCAATTCTAAATGGGAAGCATTCAGGTAAGTAATCATAGAAGTTATACCAGGCTTCACAATAACTAAAAAATACTCTTCAAGGCCTAAATGGATGTCAGATGAACTAATGAGACTTGTGGCAGAGAACAAAATGCATAGGAAAAAGTATCACGCCACATAGAAGCCTATGGGTAGATATAAACTGGTTGGTAATCAGTGTCACAAAGGAGGTTAGGCAAGCGAAGGCAGATTACGAGAAATCTTTGGCAAAGGATGCAAAGAAAAGCAGAAAAGCTTTTTACTTATGTAAACACAAGGAAGGGATTGAATCACATTGAGCTACTTAATGTCAATGGGTTAACTGTTAATGACCCTGCTTAGCTCTCTGAAAAATTGAACAGGTATTTTGCATCTACGTACATTCATACATGAGGAATCCTTTGGGGGGGGTGCCAGAAGTTTAATATCCTCCAATGGGGGCTATATGCTTGGTGATAAATGAAAGGAAAATGGAAAAGAAATTGTTGATGCTGAACATAAAAAGGCACCTGGGGTGAACGGAATCTATCCAATTATATTAAGGGAGGCAACGAAGGAAGTAAGCATAATTAGTCATAATTATGAGAGCATCTCTGGATGCAGGGGAAGTCTCCATAGACTGGAGATGTACGAATGTATTCCCAATTCACAAAAGGGGATCAAAAGGTGACGAGTAATTACAGACTTTGTTAGTTTAACTTCTGGTCCAAGGAAAATAATGGAGTCACTGGTTAAAGAAGTAATACAGGATCATCCAGACAAGGCTGCGATTATACTTCAGGCACATTTCAGGGGGCTCTTGTCTAACCAGTTTGACTGAATACTAGAAAGCGATCACAAAAGAACCGGATACAAAAAACAATTTTAATATCATATACTTCGATTTCAGGAAAGCTTTTGATACCGTCGCACATAAAAAAAATACTGTACAAATTGTAGCAATGTGGCATTAAGGGTAAGTTTCTGCTATGGATAAAGGGATGCTTGAGTGGTAGAAGACAGAGAGTAGTAATCAATGGACAATGCTCTTCGTGGACTAATGTCATTAGTGAAGTCCTCCAGGTTTCGTCGTTGGGCCCATTACTGTTTTCTATAGTTATCAATGATATTGATAAAGGCATATCAGGCTTAATGATAAAGTTTACAGATGATACAAAGGTTGGCACGGGTTAATGACAGGAATGACGGTATGTTACTGCAACAGGATCTAGAAAACTTAGGCGGATGGGCTGGGAAATGGCATTTGTCATGTGTCTGGGATTACACATGGGTAGCCATATGTAACCTCAGATTAACGTACTAAACTGTGCTGTACCACACTCAGGGATGTGGAAATTGAAAAAGACCTGGGGGAGAAATTGTGCAGTCAGAGATGAAGTTCTCTGAGCAATGCAGACACAGGCTACCAGGACGCTCATGGGGTATTGTCAATGATATGCAAGAATTTTGCCAGCAGGGATAAGGAGGTGATTATCCCATTGTATAAGGCCACATCTTGAATACTACATAAAAGTCTGGAGGCCTCATTTTAAGAAGGAAGTACAGCTGTTGGAATGAATACAGAGATGGGCAACGAAATTGGTGAATGGAACCAAGGGTGCTCTTGCCAAGAAAGGCTTCAGTTCTGAAAATTGCAGTGTCTTACGCCTAGGCACCGGCAAGGTGATCTCACTGAGGTGTTTAAGGCTTTGAATAGATTGAGCAAACGTAATGAAGATGGAATTCTTCCTCTTGCTCACTCTACACCCATGAAGAAGCATAATTCAAATTTTAGAGGGTGACGCTTGCAGAATAGATACGCAGAAGTTTGCCTTTAACCAGTGGGTGGCTGATTGCTGGAACATACGTTCATCTGTTGTTGTTGTGTTTCATCTAGTTCTTCCTTGAATTTATTTAAAATTCAAGGAAGAACTAGAGACTAGACAATCTATTCGATGGAATGTATAGGTGAAATAGGAAGCGTGTTTTTTTTTTTTTTTTTTTTTAGCTGATGCAGTATAAGCTTGCTCTCTTGCAATATTTGCCACTACTAATGCTAATGATTACAATACAATAACTAATTAATTAATATAGTTTTAGCTGTATCCCTGGATTTACTTTCCTAAATTAGGTTGGAAGGGTTTAGCTATTCACATGATTCCTGCCGCGAAACTTCCTGGAGAGTGCTTGGAACAGATTGAGAGGTATTTATATAGGTTATGGATGATTTTTGGTGCAGCCAATAGGAGTTTATTACGGGGCATATATTATTATATGTTATTTCTCCTTGATAGCAATACCCGTCACGGGGTGGAACCCGGTGACGGGTATTGCTACCAAGTACACACGGTAGTTTGTTATTATTATTAATATTATTATTATGGAGGTTTTTGGGTACCGGGCTATATTTCAGGAATTGACCTCAGGGTGTGTTAGTGATGAGGTGTTAAGATAGGAGAGTAAATCTATGGAGTTATTTGTTAAGGTAGTTGGAATCTTCTTTTGCTGTTTCTTCTTCAGGATTTCTGTGTGAAACAGAGCCCTCGTGGGTAGCACAGTTAGTAGGATCAACATCCTTCCCCACACCGAGTGGAAAAGACCCGAGTTCGAGTCCCGTCGATGTGAGGAATTTTTATGGGCCTTTTTCACAACGTGGCTGAGTTAGCCAGTCTCAGGAGAGGGCAGTTTTTTTTTTTTTCGCCGAGAAACTCGGGTTTTTCGTCCAGCAATCAAAAACTCGACCTCAGAACACACGCAATTCACGTGTGTATTGGGTCTCTAGGGGCACGTGGTTGATGTTGATTCATGGAAAGCTTTTGTTTTAGGGATTATGTTCCTATAACTTACCTACATAGAATGTAAGGCATGTTGTAGGTTTTTTCTGCTTTGGCTATAATGCTTTTTAACTCCTGAAATGCATGGTATGATGAGCTAGTTCTTTAGCTTATCTTCTTTCTTCTGTGGAGGAATGAAGCTATTGTTGAGAGTTTTGTTGATCATTCAGTCTATTAATGTTGGAGGTCTATTAATGTTCTATAATGTAATTAATTATTTAACATAATTAGATAATTAAGAGAATTGTGTAAAAATTTGTACCTCAAACCAATGTTCTAACCCAAAGGCATGAAGACGGGAAGCAATGAGTTCCTGAAACTTAGCCACAATTGTTCACGTGTTTCGCATTGAGGTGTTGTTTCAATCGTTCAAATCGTAGCAGCTCGTTAATAAATTACTTAAATTTACCATGTGATATAATAGTGCGGTGTCAATCAATTAATTAGCACACTATAAAATGCATCCGAATTATTCACTTTGCTCCACACTAGAGAGTGAATTCAGATTTTTTTTTTTTTTTTTTTTTGCTAAATACTTTTATTAATAGGAAAAAAAATGTAAATATTACTATTAAAATATAATCTCTTACGATATTTATTTTTGATATTTTAGAGCAAAACTTTCAAATGAATATTTAAAATCCTTTTCAAGCGTGCATTATTAGCTTTCTCCCAGCCACAGAAAATCCTCAGATTCATTAGCAATTTAAGCTCAACGCGCAATTGCAAAATAAACCGAACAAGCCGAAATAAGGCAAGGAAATGATACTTTAAAAGTAAAGTCATTGCTGTCTATTTAAATTTTTCTTTGAATTATTTAACATGATACGATTTCTTATTATTTTAGCTAAGATATACAAAAAAGATTTCACTGGCAATTACTAACACTATTAAAAAAACTAATAAAAAATATGATGGATTATCGATCGACTGACTGCTTAAGACAGGTCTGCCATCTATAGAAATTTGAATCTGTAGTAATGAGAATATCGGAGATTTTGAAAAATCTCCGATATTCTCTTTGTACTGTGTCCACGAATATTGTTAATATAGACTCAAGTGTTAGAACGCGTTTGATACATGTTCTAACACTTTTGATTTTAAATTTTAACTTTATTTTTAATCGTGCAGCAACATTTCTGAACATATCTTAAACATGTTCTGACAAGATGTCGGAAGATAAAAAAATAAATTTACGGTTGCATTTCATAAAAGCAGAAGGAAATTCTGCCTAAGTAACTGAGGATAAAGAGTAAACGTCATAAGGATAAATCGCATTAATGATTTTATCTTGTTTTCTCCTTATACATTAGCTGCATATGCAAAAACACAGTAACAAGTATAGTATGGGCAGTATCGAATATATTCGCATAATTTCTGTTAGCATAGTTTTGATGACATGCGATCCTCTTTTAAGATCTTCATATTTTTGCTGACCTTTGGAAATACGGACTGTATAATAAAGGGTTAAACGTTGTGTATTACTTAAGTATCTAGCATGATCTCGTATTTAAGCTCTTGAGAGCGTCCTTATTACCAGTACTTAAGGAAAAATCACTTTACTGATTCTATTTCCCTTCTGCTGGCCGTGTTGGTATGTTGAACATGCGTGGAATTTTCGAGACTGCTTTGTGTCACGTGATAAAAATCATCGACGAATCCCTTTATAAGGTAATGGTTGTCAGAAGTGGATGTGGTCGCAGATGCTAGTGTACGCGCGAGAGAATTTCACTTAGGCAGAATATATAACGATGATTATGGACGGTAGATGCACCTCACAGATGTACGGTAGGAATAATTGGATGTGTCACTCCAGCACAGTTACTTAATCTTAATGGCTTTCCTTATTAACTGCGATTGGTTATGACTTGTTAACATGCTTCAAGGTTCTTCACCTTACAGAAAAAAAGCAGCAAGACACAAAAAAAGGTCAGTTGGTTGACCCATCAATTCGTAGCTGAAACGAAAAGGATCTTCGCCCCAGAGAATGTACAGAAAATGGTATTATATATATATATATATATATACACACACACACACACACACACACACACACACACATATATATATATATATATATATATATATATATAGCGAAAAAAAAACCCATATGAAAAAATAAATCCAAAAATGTACCAAGTCCACAAAAAAAAAACTGAAAAGGTAATAAAAAAAAAAAAAAGTAAATTAGAGAAAAGGATCCAGCATAGTAAAAGAAAGAAAAAATTAAGAAATCTAGAAAGTGAAAGAGCAAGAAAGAAAATTCTTCAGATATTTGAAGACAATAAAGCTGTCAACATTTACGTTGGTATTATGTTTCTTTACGAATTGGAAATATGTACATATTGGGGTCAAACGTTTCGTGGTATTTTCTTACCACTTCTGCAGTGACTACAACGACAAAGGGTTATTATTATGGAATTCTTAATTTTTTTTTAGTAGAATTAAAAGTTTCAATAAATCAAACTAAGATCTAATTCGAAAAATTTTGTTTTAAGATAAACTTTTATGTAGTAAGTTCTTGTTTAAATGTACTTCACATTTAAACAAGAAGGTATAAGGATTAGAAGATTCACATTGAAAAAATAATTACTATTTACACAGCATAAAATGAATAGTGCTTTGTAAGTCTCGTTTTAACCAAACAGTTTTGACGAAACATTAAATCAAAACGTTTGTAACAAAAGGAAAAAAAAATTGTGAAAATTATTTTCCTCTTGTATGAATGTACCCCACATTATAAATATAGCTTTGGGAGATTTCGAAATTCAAATTTTTGAAATCAATTTCTTTCATTTTTATTTCTGTTTTAAATAAAAATAAATAAAAACAAAAGAGATTTCTCTGTTTTCATGATTTCAGATCTTTCATTCTATAAGCATTTACTCAGCCAGCAAGAAGTGTTACAATTAGTCATCTAATTAACATGTACGGTATACATCCACACATTTTTGATTGCATCAAAGTTGATTTTTGTCATCAATAAGCGAAAAAAATTAAACATAAAAAAAAACAAATGGACATATTAATTATGTGAAATGTAACAATAAGTTTTGTCTACTCTAGCATATTTCTGAATGGACGGTTTCAACGTCGAATGTTTAGTAAAATAAAGCCGACACTACAACTTCTGTACATTAAAAAAAGCCGCAGCAGAATTTATTTGAACAAATAATGGCCCTTTTGAAATAATTTAAGATATTCAATAAAACTAAATTTCGGCACAACGAAATGATTCGTGCACATCCCTTTCTTTCAGAAGTCTTGGTAAGGGATTTTACTATACTATAATAGTACAGTTTACCATCCTATGAATGAGTCCTATTGAGTGGTTCCTCAACCACAACCCTCGTGTGTAGCACAGTCGGTAGGATCGCTATCCTCACCACACTGGGTGGAAAAGACCCGAGTTCGAGGCCCGTCGATGACGTGAGGAATTATGGGTCTTTTTCACAACGTAGCTCAGTTAGTCTGTCTCAGGCAAGGGTAGCATGGTTTTTTTTCTCTCATAAAATCGGGTTTTTCGTCCAGCAAACAGAAAATCAACCTAAGAACACAAACAATTTATAGACAGTATACACAGAACAATATGGTGTTAGTCGCTGAATTCTAAAATCCTACATCCGTAACCTTAACCACGCCGCAGGTCATCTTCCGGGAAGGCTTTCGATTTCAAGACTAAGCGAAAAGGCATTTAAAGGCCATGGAATATAACCTTCAGCTGTCTCTTCTTACAACGAATGTATATTTCGGTTGGTCTCTTTGTCTTTCGGGATAAAATATCGAATTTTCAGGAGGGAAAAACCGGTACTTCTAATCCGAAATCGACTAACTTGGCCACAGTGTTAAAAATGAGACAAAATTTCCTCTAATTGAAATGGTAATCGAACTCGGACTTTTTTCTATACGGTGTATAAGAGAAACTATGGTAGTTATGAGGTAAAAACTAATAGCAAGTGAAATGAATAAAGCATCCATTCTGTCACTTTGTTTCTAAACCATTTAGGATTTTGGTAGTATCCATTAGCAGTTCAAGCCCAACACCAACAAGTTTGTTTCAGCTTCCCAATCTTCAAACGACCTACAGTATTAAAAGATCATAGATTGCAATATTTTGTGTTTGGGATTAACACAAAAAAAAATAAATAATAATAAATAAATAAAATTTAATAAGTGCTAGACCTATACGAAATCGGCTAGCAAAGGGTATAGGAAAATTATCGAAAAGAACAGATCTGAAATTAATCTACACATGAAATACTTATATGCCGGAAGGAAAAGGTTATATTTATTTTATATTAATGAATTTGTTTTATATATCCACCGAATTAAACATAAGAAACACTGATATACGTTAAACACAAACGGCCCATCTTCCCCATAAAAAAAACAGGTTAACAAAAAAGATCATCATGTAGGATAATCCACGTTAATAGAAAATTACGCTACACTGCTAATTAGTTGTACTGAATACTTACTCCTGCAGTCTATCCATCTATTCATCACAGGAGAAATTATTCCTTCCTCAAAATCATTTTAGCCTGGTATATCACGCACAAATGAAATTAATTTAAGGGGTTTCTAATCCATCAATGCCACGTTTCTTAAATACTTGTATAAATATCCATTTTCCTCCAGAATCTTTTCTTTACCTGCTAGCATCAAATAAAGTATTTTGATAGAAGAAGAGACAGTGAAGTAATGAGACCTCCTTTATAATAAGCCCATCTTTATTGGTTTTCATAAATAACCTTTATCGCTTCCAAAGTAGTCCCTGATGCTAAACACTAACTAACGATGCGAAATTCTAGAAAAACTTTTCGGGAGCTCTTCATTTAAAGCGCCCTTCAGAACAACATCATAGTAAACAAGGAGGATGATCAAGTGTGGGGGGTGTAATTAGTGTAGATTCTGGGGGGATAATATTTTCTTCTTTTATTATTATTATTATTTTTTTTTATTTATTTCTGTAATCATAAATCATGTTATCCTTCCAGACCCACCTCTTTTAACTTTGTATTTCTCAATTAAATTTCCCCCTTAATTTACCTCCCCTCCACGTTAACACCTGACTTGTATACTGCACAGAAGATCACAGATTCTGGGGGAATAATAGTTCGTGTATGTCTCCTCTGGACTGGCTGAGTATTCAGAATGACTCAATACTACACATGATAACCATATACAAATTTGTTTATTTCACAGTATATACATTAAAGAATTGTATCATACAACATCAATTGGTATAATGTTAATAACTGGCATTATATGTGTGTTAAGATGTAAAATTAATAGCAAATGATATAATATGTCTCTTCGTGTCTTTCTGCTTTTTCTCCTTCTGGTTTAGGTTACATCTCATAACATTATTTTTACTTTCTAACAGTTAAACTTCCCAACTGGAATTACCTCAGTGGGCTTAACACCTCTATGGATATTGTCCTAGATTTATAAATCCCCGCTATAATCTTTCATTAATTTATCCCTTCCAAAATAATTCAATCTTAATATCTTGTAACGTTTCTAGTACATAGAACACCTTTACATCTTAACTTAGAACATACCAGTCTCAAGTACATGTATCTAATTCTTCCTTGCTTTAACTTATCCTTGAGATGAAGTACATACATCTATGAACCCTTTTCTTCCTTTTATACTAATCAATACCAAATCTACTATCAACTAAATAAACATTTTTCTAAAGTCCTTCTCTTCAAATCTACTATCAACTAAATAAACATTTTTCTAAAGTCCTTCTCTTCAAATCTAGTTTAAAATTATTATCTCGTACTTACATATTAACTTAGGGAATCACTCCTTACACTACCTTTTCTCAGTTCAGGGGCGACTCATCATCGACAGCATAGGGCATCATCAGGCTCCAACTGGAATTTTTCATCGGCAAAGTACTGCTGTTCATCTACAGGGATTCTCCTACGTTCAGGAACTCGCTCTTCTTTCCATACGGCTATTAAATAAGTTGCTCCGGCCTGCTTTTTGGGCGTCTGATCAGTTCGACGAAACTGGGAAGCATAATAGGATTATCAGGACTCTTCTTACTGCTTTATTAAGAAGCCTGGCTATGTAGCTCTTCCTTATCGTTCTATGGTGAGGCTTTTCGATCCTTTTTTACTCAGCTCCAGCATAGGTGTTTCCATCTTTCAAGGATTATCTCCTTCCTATTTCAACAACTCTTAAACAGCATCTCCCACAACTCATTACTCTGGCCGCTACTTTCTGGCGATTCTCCCGGCACTTCTCGGGATTTCTTTCCAGCCGCACATCACTCAGGCATCTCCACGGGAACTCTCCAAACTTCCACACTGCCAAAACTCACAACTCTCCCACAAAAAACCTTCAACTCTCCCAATAAAAACTCTTCTCTTCCCTGTCTTGCATCTGCCTTTTGTTTCAGCCGCTCATTCTATTTTAATCCAATCGTCGTTCGTTCTCCATCATCTCATTATTCTCATTCGCTCTCTCCCACTTCTTCCGTTTTTTCTTGGCCCTCCCTCTCCTGGGGTAACTTCCTGTTTACGAAATTTTCATCAACTTCGATGAACTACAGGGCGTCTAGCAATTTCTAGATATTTCCTTGTGATCATTCCCGATTCACTTACCGCCATTAGTCCACTCTGTTTCTTCTCTACCGCTCCTTGAAATCAGTAAGTGCTCAAGGAGTCGGTCTGTTTCAAATAGCGGCAGCCATTTCTACATAGTGTATATCGCATCCAGGGTTTTCTTCACCCTCCTAGTTCTTAAAATCTTCCTCTCCACAAGGGGGAGTCGGTTCCCTTGTTCTTTCTTCCAAAGAGCTGCTCACTTTCTGTTTATGCGACCATGAACTGGCCTTGCGGTGCTCCCTTTGTACTAGTGTTCCAGTGCTCCCATTGTCTTGTGTACCGTCCTGCTACCCCCCGTTGTTACGTTAATCCTCCCCTACTTGACTGTATGGTACAGAGCGATCGAAATCTGGTTGAAAATCATCCTATGTAAATAATATTATTTACTATTTACATCTTTTTTTTTTTTATGTTATAATATTTATAACATAACATTCGCTAGGATAAGTGTAAGAAATTTGTTCTTACATTCCTTCCGCCTCCCTCTAAAATTTATATCCCCATTATAAATTTTCTACAGGTTCCCTGCTTGTGCGTCTACTTCCATGGCCTACTTATTAACAACAACTCTATATTCCCTCTTGATCTGTCTTTAAGCACCCTGCAACTCCTTTATTAGCCCTTCTTAATATTATATTTACAATGCACACGTACATTAATTAAATGTATATTTTGGGCTTCACTAAACTATTCCCATCCCATGTTTTCATTAAATGCTGCTCCTAAACACATTTGTTGTAGCCTGTTTGTCTCTTTCAACTTGAGGGCCCTTTCCCCATAAGAAGTTTCAGTTATGTGGTTCCATGGCCATTCGATTCTTTTCTGCTCTGTTGATTCATTTACCAAGTTGTCATTCTTTTCGTCTCCACTTTCTTCCACTTTATTTGACATTTCGCTATCTTCATGTTTCTCTTTAACTTTCTCCTTTACTTCTAATGTTCCCACGTGTAGTGTTTTGGTTCTATTCCGCCGTCTGGGTCCCTTCTTTCGCCCTTTCACTTCAATTTTTTCAGTCTCTTTCCACTTCTTTTCTTTCTTTTCAATTACCGAGCTTGATCTCTTATCGTTTCTCTCACTTACCGGACTTCCATAATTCATCTCTCTCATTTCTGGCCTATCCTTGCACTCTATTGGACCAAATATGAGGTTTCTTGAGCGCCAAGGATAAATTCGACCTGTCTTGATCTTCCATGACTTTCTGGGATCAGTATTCCCATACTTGACTCCCTGATCCACCATCTGAGTCTGGCAGAATCTGGCTATATGCCCATATCTGCTACACCTATAACACTTCACCTGACCTTGATGATTCCATTTATGTCCTCGAGTGGCCAAAACTATTGATTCTTTATTCATAAACTTACTTCTATGTGTGTGTGGCATCGTCCTTGTGCTGCCTGATTTATTCCTCCTTTTTTCACAGGGATTATTTTTCCAGCGTCTAAGATGCAGAGCATTCATGCTTATATGCTGCCCTTGATTTGTGCCCCTCTCTTGGCCGTGTTCATTTCTGTCCCCGTGATATCTATCGCTGTACCAGCAGTCTTTGGCCCAGTGATTGCTTCGCCCGCATATATAGCATTTCTTTCCATATCTTTCTCGCCTAACTTCTTTGACTTCTCCTTTACACCCCCTGCTGTATCCACCTCTTGTGATCTGCCCCGTTTGAGTGTTTTCGCCCCACTGTCTATTATTTTGATCTTGAGCGTTCTTTTTTGTGTTCAATTCTCCTAATAATCTATTTAATTTAACTTCCATCCCAGCTATCTGTCTCTCTAGCCCCTCTAGCTTATTTTCGCCCCCTTTTTCTTTAGTACTGCTTGGTTTTGTCTCTTCTCCCGTTGATACTATATTTATGTCCCTTCTAATTGCCCCCCGACTTTGGAAATCTAATTTTTGTTCTACTACGGCTAGTTCCAGGGCCTCTGCTAATGAATTTGGTTTTCTCCTCAAAATTTCTTTTTTGTATTTATCCCTGACCCCCATCAAAAACTGCCCCATCAGGATTTTGTCAAAAGCGCTACTTTCTTTTTCCGATACTTCTGTATTTAATTTTACATTTATAAATCTTTTATGATACTCTTCTACTGTTTCCCGACTTGTTTGAGAGTAGTTATTTAATATACCTATTCCTTCTAGAAAAGAGTTTTTCGGGGAAAATAGCTTTCTTAATATCTTTTCAAATTCATCTAGGGTTTCCACCTCCATCGCTTGGGTCTCCTCTAAATATTTAGTCTGGGCCCTGCCTTCTAGCTTGAATTCCGCCATCATGACTATTTCCAGTTCAGACAGGCCTTCCTTTTCTTTAATCAGTTTTAGTCTCCGTAGAAAATAGTCTATGCTTTCTGATGGCTCGCCCCTAAATGTTTTTAAAAACTTACTTAGTTTGAGTGTCCCCCTATTATCGTTCCCTACACTGGAAATAATAGTTTCTACTGATGTCTCCCGTCCATTATTATTTTCCATTTCTCTATCCCTACTGCTGTTCGCTCTCCTGGTAGCCATGACTTATCTTTGGGGGTTTAACTTAACTAACAATCTAATTCCTCTTTAATTCCAAAATTATATATATCTTAATCAATTCACAACTATATGCACATTACCTCAAATTAATCAACCTATTATACTTACTATTCTTTTTTCTGGCTCGCCAGCTGAATTTTTTCCTCAGTTTCAGCAACTGAATTACTTTTTAATCTGTCGTTCTGAACACCAGCCTTCCGTCGTGAGGATATATCCTGGCTGGCTCGCCAATTGTGGGGGGTGTAATTAGTGTAGATTCTGGGGGGATAATATTTTCTTCTTTTATTATTATTATTATTTTTTTTATTTATTTCTGTAATCATAAATCATGTTATCCTTCCAGACCCACCTCTTTTAACTTTGTATTTCTCAATTAAATTTCCCCCTTAATTTACCTCCCCTCCACGTTAACACCTGACTTGTATACTGCACAGAAGATCACAGATTCTGGGGGAATAATAGTTCGTGTATGTCTCCTCTGGACTGGCTGAGTATTCAGAATGACTCAATACTACACATGATAACCATATACAAATTTGTTTATTTCACAGTATATACATTAAAGAATTGTATCATACAACATCAATTGGTATAATGTTAATAACTGGCATTATATGTGTGTTAAGATGTAAAATTAATAGCAAATGATATAATATGTCTCTTCGTGTCTTTCTGCTTTTTCTCCTTCTGGTTTAGGTTACATCTCATAACATTATTTTTACTTTCTAACAGTTAAACTTCCCAACTGGAATTACCTCAGTGGGCTTAACACCTCTATGGATATTGTCCTAGATTTATAAATCCCCGCTATAATCTTTCATTAATTTATCCCTTCCAAAATAATTCAATCTTAATATCTTGTAACGTTTCTAGTACATAGAACACCTTTACATCTTAACTTAGAACATACCAGTCTCAAGTACATGTATCTAATTCTTCCTTGCTTTAACTTATCCTTGAGATGAAGTACATACATCTATGAACCCTTTTCTTCCTTTTATACTAATCAATACCAAATCTACTATCAACTAAATAAACATTTTTCTAAAGTCCTTCTCTTCAAATCTACTATCAACTAAATAAACATTTTTCTAAAGTCCTTCTCTTCAAATCTAGTTTAAAATTATTATCTCGTACTTACATATTAACTTAGGGAATCACTCCTTACACTACCTTTTCTCAGTTCAGGGGCGACTCATCATCGACAGCATAGGGCATCATCAGGCTCCAACTGGAATTTTTCATCGGCAAAGTACTGCTGTTCATCTACAGGGATTCTCCTACGTTCAGGAACTCGCTCTTCTTTCCATACGGCTATTAAATAAGTTGCTCCGGCCTGCTTTTTGGGCGTCTGATCAGTTCGACGAAACTGGGAAGCATAATAGGATTATCAGGACTCTTCTTACTGCTTTATTAAGAAGCCTGGCTATGTAGCTCTTCCTTATCGTTCTATGGTGAGGCTTTTCGATCCTTTTTTACTCAGCTCCAGCATAGGTGTTTCCATCTTTCAAGGATTATCTCCTTCCTATTTCAACAACTCTTAAACAGCATCTCCCACAACTCATTACTCTGGCCGCTACTTTCTGGCGATTCTCCCGGCACTTCTCGGGATTTCTTTCCAGCCGCACATCACTCAGGCATCTCCACGGGAACTCTCCAAACTTCCACACTGCCAAAACTCACAACTCTCCCACAAAAAACCTTCAACTCTCCCAATAAAAACTCTTCTCTTCCCTGTCTTGCATCTGCCTTTTGTTTCAGCCGCTCATTCTATTTTAATCCAATCGTCGTTCGTTCTCCATCATCTCATTATTCTCATTCGCTCTCTCCCACTTCTTCCGTTTTTTCTTGGCCCTCCCTCTCCTGGGGTAACTTCCTGTTTACGAAATTTTCATCAACTTCGATGAACTACAGGGCGTCTAGCAATTTCTAGATATTTCCTTGTGATCATTCCCGATTCACTTACCGCCATTAGTCCACTCTGTTTCTTCTCTACCGCTCCTTGAAATCAGTAAGTGCTCAAGGAGTCGGTCTGTTTCAAATAGCGGCAGCCATTTCTACATAGTGTATATCGCATCCAGGGTTTTCTTCACCCTCCTAGTTCTTAAAATCTTCCTCTCCACAAGGGGGAGTCGGTTCCCTTGTTCTTTCTTCCAAAGAGCTGCTCACTTTCTGTTTATGCGACCATGAACTGGCCTTGCGGTGCTCCCTTTGTACTAGTGTTCCAGTGCTCCCATTGTCTTGTGTACCGTCCTGCTACCCCCCGTTGTTACGTTAATCCTCCCCTACTTGACTGTATGGTACAGAGCGATCGAAATCTGGTTGAAAATCATCCTATGTAAATAATATTATTTACTATTTACATCTTTTTTTTTTTTATGTTATAATATTTATAACATAACATTCGCTAGGATAAGTGTAAGAAATTTGTTCTTACACAAGCTTTGTTATCTCCTTTTTTTATGCTCAGAACTATTTTACAAAAAGAACCAGCTGGATGAGTGTGCAGTCATGAAGAATTCATTCAGCTGGATATACATCTTAACTTTTGCGAAGAACAATCCATAATAGTTTCAGAATTTTCTAAAAACAGCAATAAAACTGATTAACTACTTGACCATTGAAGATGATTTCTTAATAAGCGATCTGATATCAAAGAACATTAACAGTCGTTAATTTCTATTTAGACAGGCATGCTTTGACTTTTCGATATCGAGAGGGTTCCGCTCAATGGAATTGAAGACGAGCATTTTGTTTCTGGGTAATGTTGAACCACCCATGTTTACCACAAGATTGCAATTTGAACTCTGCTTGAAAGATCGAAACAAATTTCAAATTTTCTTGGCCCGTCAAAACAAATCCAACTGTTCTTTAGTAAAATTTGACTCTACAAATGTTACAAGTTAGTCGTCTACATGAATGAACCAAATCTCTCACCTTCTGTGAACACTCCTACTGGTCTCGTTGTTAGACATCCACTTCCTGCGCCATTAACATCTTCCTTCTAACCTTTCAAATAAATCAAAAATACTTTCTCTACAGAATTTCGACCCCACCGTCTCGAGTCCAATCCTGACATCAATATTTCTAATTCATAAAAAAATATGTCACAATATGTGACATGCCCAATTACTCAAGGGATGGTGGGGTAATGTTTCTTATCAGAAGCAGCCTGAGTGCGACGAAGCTTTCTCGGATTCAGACGTTTCACGTGCTAGTATAGAATCTGTATGGTGCGAGATAGTTGGAAAAAAAAGGTATAATGCGAGTAGGAGTAATCTACAGACCAGGTGATTGTGAAGATTATGACAAAAGCCTCTACATGCAAATAGAATGGGAAAGTAAGCGTCAATGTCTTATTATGGGTGATTTCAATTTGCCTCTAATTGATTGGAGTAAATGGGAAGAAAACTCGACATGGGGAACAAAATTTTTAAATCAACTAGATGACTGTTATTTATATCAACATGTCAGGGAAAGTACTAGAGAAAAGAATATCCTAGACCTCATCATCACACATGAATCAGGTGACATAACAGGGCTGACAGTAGAGGAACCAGTAGCAGGAAGTGATCACGGAGTTCTACGGTGGATGATGATGAGAGAGAGAGGTAGCAGTAGTAAAAGGCAAAGGAATGGGTTTTAATTTCAGAAAAGGAAATTACGATGCCTTAAGGTACTACATGGCCTCTATTAACTGGGTAGATATCGCGAAGGGAATTAATACATTTGAACTGTGGTATGCTTTTAAAACATTAATCACAGATGCTTTGAATGCGCATTTACCATTAAAAAAATACTCCACGAGGAGGGTTCCAAATTGGATGAACAGTGAAGTTGCCACATTACTTGAGCAGAAAAAAGTGGCATGGAAAGGTTACAGAGCAATAAAAAGTACTGAAGCCTATAACAGCTACAAGATGATCTGTAATAGAGCCACAGTAAAGGTACGACAGGCAAAGGCAGTTTATGAGAAATCACTAGCAAACAGAGCAAAGAGGGGGGGGGGATAAGGAATTCTTCACATATATAAATGCCAAGAAGAGCAGGATAAACCAGATCGGACCTTTACGTAAGAGAAAGGAGATAGTATTACTATAGAAGATGAACTCAACAGTTATTTTGCATCGATATTTACAAATGTTGTTGTTATTTGGTTTTTAGGAGCATCAGCAACTAAGGCCATATTGCTCCGTGAATATGCGGTGGTCATTCCTGACCTTTCCGCATCCTCCGTATTTGGTGGTGACGGGCTCGAACCCCGGTCTAATCAAGAAGCGTGTGCTACGCACTGCTGCTCCTTCCCACCTGGCTACGGAGGCGCCTATATATTTACAAATGAAAAACCTTTTGTGACAATGGGAAATTGTGGGAGCGAAGTTGAAAAATATGTAATTAATGATATTGAAATTTCGCAAAATTATTTAATGAAAAAAAGCTTTCAAGCCTACAGGCCAGTAAGGCTCCTGGAGTTGATGAAATATACCTTATAATCTGAAGGGAGGCGGCAAGTGAGTGCATTGAACCATTGAGGCTAATTATGATGGTCTTGGCGCATTATAGCCTTAGTAGCTAATGCGCCAATAAAATCAAAACCAAACCAAACCAGCTAATTATGCGAGCATCACTAGACTCTGGGGAGATTCCGTTGGATTGGAAAAGCGCCAATGTATCTCCCATACATAAGGGTGGCTTTAAGAGTGAAGTGGGAAATTATTGACCTATCAGTCTGACTTCAGTAGTAGGGAAAATCATGGAGGCAATGATCAAGGGTGGAATTCAGGATCATTTGGATAGAATTGAAATTCTCAAGGATACTCAGCATGGTTTTGTAAAGGGAAAATCATGTTTAACAAATCTGGTTCGCTATTTTGAAAGGGTCACTCACGAGCTGGATTTAGGGAATAATTTCGACATTGTTTATTTAGATTTCAGCAAAGCTTTTGACTCAGTCTCACATGAGCGGTTACTTTATAAGCTGGAACAGGTTGGAATCACTGGGAAAATCCTTAGATGGATAGCAGGATGGCTTCAGGGCAGGAGGCAGAGGGTTGTGATAAATGGCTATTCCTCAGATTGGGTTGATGTAAGAAGTGGGGTTCCCCAAGGATCAGTATTAGGACCACTGTTGTTTTTAATTTTCATAAACGACATTGATGAAGGGATAGAGGGCGTGATGTCTAAATTTGCAGATGATGTTAAAATTGGTAGAGTAGTTAATGATCACTGTCAAGCTGAGCTTCTTCAGAGAGACCTAGATAGACTTCAGGAATGGTCAGAAAAATGGCAGCTATGCTTTAATCCAACAAAGTGTAAAGTATTACACCTGGGAAACAGTAATCCCAAAATAACTTATTCACTTGGTGGAGTTCAACTAAACCCAGTATTGGAGAAAAGGGACTTGGGTGTTACGATACGGTAAGACATGAAATTCCCTGAGCATTGTAAACAGGTTGCAAGGAAGGCCCATGGTGTCCTATCGATGATCTATCGAACTTTTGCAAGTAGAGATAGGGATATGATAACCCCATTATATAAGGCTTTTGTTAGACCACACATGGAATACTGCGTTCTAGTATGGAGACCGCACCTAAAGAAAGACATCGAGCTTCTTGAAAGGGTGCAAAGAAGGGTAACTCGCCTGGTGAGATCGGCAAAAGGGCGTTCCTTATAAAGAAAGACTTCGAATATGTGGGTTGCAGAGTTTGGAAACCAGACACATTAGAGGAGATTTGATTGAGGTGTTTAAGGCTCTGAGAGGCATCAGTAAAATGAATGAGGACAAAATTTTCAAGATTATAAATGATGCTAGAACTAGGGGACATAAATTCAAGTTACGGGGGGAAATGCTTAGGTTGGACTGCAGGAAGTTTTACTTTAGCCAGCGAGTTATAAATTACTGGAATAAGTTGCCTACATGGGTGGTAGAGGTGACAGTTTGGGGAAATTAAAAGGTCATCTGGATAGTACCTTCGGGTGAGGGAAGCGCATAGGATGATAGGTTTAATTTCCTTTTCTTTTATTAATTATTATTATTATTTTTTTTTCTATCATTGTTTTATTCGGGTTTTTTATTTTTATTTATTTTTTTTTTTTGGCTGGTGTAGCATAAGCCATAGGCTTTCTTGCACCATACGGCCATTACTAATACTCTACAGAAAACGCACAGTAAAATTAGGCATGTTATACCATAAAATATTCTCCATAAAAGACATCCATGCCTATTTCATTGCCAAAAGGGAAAACAAACTTCAAAAACGTCTTCTATATCAGAAAAAGGGATGCTTTGTTTACAAACGTGGATTAGTTATATATAAGATGAATGAATTTTTCTACTCAGAAAAAGTCATCCCATTTCTGAATTTGTCCTTTAACAGTGCAGAAAAATCGCCCTTCTGCGAATATCTTAACAACTAAAATCCCGAAAGAATGGCCAACTAATTAATCCTTTTGTTCAGCTAAGATCGCCAGTTTGAGTAATACAAAGTGTAATTGTCTCCAAGGTTCTGTTTCTTCAAATATCTTTCCAACATTGAGAAACTAAATAAATTTCAGCCATGTAATTTTGGCAATCTTTAACATAAAAAAGGAAGTGCTCTTCAGATCTCCTTAAAGACTTAAAATAGTTCTCGATAGCCTATTTTGGCTAAAAAGGAATTGCTTTCAATCTTGACCAAGAGAGAGAGAGAGAGAGGCTTCAAATCTAGACACAGCAATAAAAGTAGCAAATCTAAACTACCCATCCTCTCTAACGGAAAGCTAAGTTCCCACAGGCTATTAATTGAACAAGTACATACTAGTGTGCTGGTATAACTATTGACCGAGAATCTCACATCTATTTCAGTAATTAAATCGCACTGGCACATGCTTAGCTGAAAACCCCATTAACTAATAGCATTTTAAGACAATTCTATCTCGTATCTGACCATTCTACGTCCTTATCGAGTCCTTAAATGAAGTTGCCGTTCTTCGCCTTTCCTGGGCTTGTAAATCCTAACCTTGAGTAATTAAAGCATCTGAACCATTAGTACAGCAATTCTTACGGGATAACCTATTGTTATTCAGAAAAATACAGAACAAAGCGCTTTAGAAAATCTAGCTTCTTTATCAACAGCGGATTCTTTCAAACGTTTTGTTTGTCGTACGTTTTTCAGTGTAAATTTTCTTTTTATTTTAATTGGACTAGAAACGTTTCTTGTTTGAAAAGAAATAAGAAATGATGTAATAATATAATATCTGCTTCCGTAAAGACTGCTATTAAAATAATTAATTAAATTATGATAATTCAAAACTTAATTAAATCAAATAGAATTAATCTGGTCAAGACAACACAGACAGATTAATCTCTCTGTTTATTTTTTTATTTTATTTATTTATTTTGGTGATTGGTCAAAATTTTCGAAATAAGATACCAGCGTTAAATTTTATCCTAGAGGAACAAATTTCATGGTTTGCCTAATGCGCCTTTCTTTTATCTAGGCATGTGTGTGAGGATGTTAGCAGAGGGCCAGATGGGTGCCACGAATGTTAACAGACGAACAACGTGATGAAACCGCGTTTCACGTATGGTGATAAACCCTGATGAAAAGTCCTCGGATTTTTTTTTTTTTTTAATGAAACATGCTGTTGATCGTTGTTTCTGTTCGTCGGTCAACATTCATGGTACCTATCTGGTCATCAGTTGATATCCGACATACAAATGTCGATGTATATGAAAGGGATACGAGAAAAATAATTAAAACATGGTACCGAGTCCGGAGAGCTATAATAACTGAACAAACTGTGACAACACAATGTGCTCTGTTTCAGAATAAATTATGCATCGCACGAAACGTTTAGGTATTCACGTTTTGAAGGGTTAATTGCATGCCAATGATGTAATTATCTGCAATAAAGAATTACAAACGATACGGTTCAATATTTTCATTATTAATTAAAATTAATGAGACAATAATTGATTCATTTAGTAATTATCTATGGCCATAAACAGCTGAAACAGAATTAATTGAATATGCTAATGAATTTATACAATGTAATAAATGAGTCATACGATTTATATGAACCGGCAGACCAATTAAGTATACACTGACATTCCTTACTCGTTGTAATTGCATACACATCGTTATTATTTTTAGGCGCGTTAGCATATATGCATAATGTGCCCATTGTCTTCACCATGTCCGTCCGTCTGCCCGCATGTAACAACTCGATTCTTAGCCGGTTTTGAATCAATAGTTAGGCTGGGCCCAGTACATTAAATTCGAATGACTGACGACTAATACGACAGACATCTTTACATTACATACACACGCGCTACAGAGTCAGCTGGATCTGTTGACTCTTTTTCTATGCATTTAAATCGTTATTACTATTATTAAACTTTTTGGGCTTAAAATTATAAAATATAAAGTTAAAACGGTTAAATTTTAATATTAAAATGTCATTTAAATTTTTCAAGGACTGAACACTAAGCCATGTATATATGAGCGACGTCGTAACTAAAAGTTGGAAAAAAATTTTGCCAACATATCAAAAATATATTTTTATAAATGAAATTTAATGTTTAGTGATAACTTCAATTATTTCTGTCAAAAAAATTAAGAAAACAAACCACAAAAAGTGTTCACAGCTAATTTTTAACCAGATATATTCCAGAATTTCTGGAAAACCCAGGAATATTCCAGAAATTGGATTTTGGCTGCTTTATTTTAAATTTCATTATTCATTTTCTATTAAATTAAATTTTTTTTTTTTTTTTTGGAACTTTAAGATTTTTAGTAATCTACACCAGTTCTAGCCAACTCTACTTAACTGGCAGTCACTAAAAATATTAATTTTTATTCGCATTTTATCAGAAAGAGTAATGTATTAAATGTTTTAAAAATGGAAAACCACCTGTAGTGACGTCTGTCAAGGGGAAATTCTGCTTCATGATCGTTATTTAGGTAACTATAAATATGAAAATCTTTAAAACTAAAGCTGACAAACAACACACCAAACTTCAGTGAACTTTGCTCATAAAACCAGCCACATCTATAGAATCAGCGACGTTATATAAAATTTTAATTACATGCTTCTATTTGTGGAATAAAACAATATTAATTTCCATTAAAATGTTTACAGCACCGGTGAGCCATACAATAATTTACTAACCACCATAATTGCCTGAATGATAATGTATAGCGACACGTCAATTCACATTGTCGGTGAGGCAATTTGACGAAAAAATATATCCTTCAGATGGAACGTCCTCCTTATTCCTCCAACTTGGCTCCCTCTAACTTCTTTCTATTCCCAAGTATCAAAATTTTAAAGAAAGAGACATACTTTGGTCTCTGGAAAAAGTCCAGCATAGTATACATGGAGGGTGCTAAAATCGATATTACTAAACGTTCCAAAAATCTTCCAATCTTAACCAAGAGGGTTTATTTCTAGGCGCTCACAGGAAACACTTTTAAGAGAACAAAAAATAATTAGGAGTACGTTCAATCCTAACTTTCTTAAAAAGTCATTTCTGAAACTTTCTAGCCACATCTATATATACTGTACGCAGTGTCATAATTAGATTATGAAACTATTCTAAGTAGAATAATCGTTTTATGATAATCAGGGAATTACGAGCAACTAATCTAAAAATTTAAACAGGCAAACTTTAAACGGCGAGTGGGTTAAGCTAGTTAACAGGAAGTCCACTTCTTTTTAATTTTGACTATAAACTTCAGTGGATATGAACAGTAAATCTAAATTAAACTTGACGACCTAATACCAAAAGACGGATGCTGTCAGCAAGTTGAATAATTAGGCTAGAATATAACATTTAAATTACGAGTGGTGCCAGAGCCTCTGATGAATCATGCTAATAAACTTTTTAGATAGAACCTATCCCAAAAAAAATCGGGGCCAGCATCGCATCTTTATTTTTGGTCTCAATTTCCGAACTGGCTACCACACATGACCTGACGCTGAGTGTGGCGGCCAATAGAGGAAAGAGGCTAGCCTTGTACAAACAAGCACGCGCATTCGTCTTCTAATAACAAACTGGCTACGAAATTTTGTGTCAAATGCGTTTATTTACAGTGGATTCCAGCTTAAAAGGACCATAAAGTTAATCGAAAAGCCAGCTAATCCAAGTTACATTTAGGGCTTGAAGAAATTAATGACTTTTCAGAGATACGCTACTGATACAACTGGAATACAAATCAACTTAGGTATTTCACACTTAAGTTTCTTTCCGCTGACAAGGCTATCTAATAACACTAACTCAGCTTCCAAATCCTGCACTGTTTAATATTAAAATCCTTTAGTCTCACTGTAAGAAAATTAATTTTATTGACAGCGGCTAGAAACAAACCAGTAATTTTTTCTTCATTTTGGCCATTTGAGATTTATGCAGTTATCATAAAACAATCAATACTCAAATGAAAGTCAAAAGAGGATGATGAAAGGCCGAAATAACTTGCAAAAACAATTAATTCCGTACATCTACAGAAACAACTGACTTAACTCTCGGACCACAAGAACATGACAATTTTTACGACACACTTTGAAAACTGATTAAAGAAGAGAAGGAATCGAGAGAAATACCATGGTAATGCAGAGGACTCGTCGTTACATTGGTCTATCATCTGCGAATGTCACTGCACATTGAATTAAAAATCGATGTTAGATGTCGAAAATGCATCACAGCATATAGCAAAGGTGTATCGCAATGCGTCTTACCCTAATATTTTTAAGCAGCTGCGTTGTCACGGCAACGAAAGCAGACAGAGAACAGGAACACGATTAGTCCAATGGAGCGTGGATGAGAGTTACTTGAAACCGAAGTTCGCAATCGCCTTCGAAATTATGAATGGCACGAAAGCACGCCGAGAAGAATGTACAATCAAATAATCATTGATTCTCCACCCCGCCATTCTCACTCAGTCCTGAACGTGAAGAAAAATGACACTAAGAAAATATTCAGCATAAAAGCAGTGCGCATGGGATACATTTGGACGCAATCTCGAACGACAAAACTCCGATTCACGTACATATGTAGAGCAAAGTGCCGATATGCTGAACAGCGATCGAAGCCCGGAAGACTTTACTATCTTCAAGAACACCATAAGGCAGAGGAGGAGGAGGAAGAGGGGTGAGCACACTCCTGGGGTTGCCTTCATAGAGGCTATTCCCCCAAGTACGACTCGTCTGCTATAAAGTGAGATGTTGCTATGGTTACGGCGTACAGAGTGCACGCATGGGCTGAAACCCTCTCAATAGTAAGTAAAGTTAACACGGACAAACACGTACTGGTATGTAAGGGGGTGCCTCTCCATTCAACAGCGACAACAACAACAATGCCTGTATAATGTAATCTGTTAATCCCATAGGTAACATTTCTTTCCATAATCTACTCTTCGGCAGATAAGCTAAAGTATATTACCATCGCATTTTTTTTTTTCAAAATAATTAACAGGAGTAAATGGCTGCTCAGAGCAAACATGGGATTTTAGTTCTTTAATTATTATTTTCAAGAAAAGTATCAGCAAGAAGGCAGTCGACAGTTAATTAAAAAACTGTCAAAACATTATCGTAAATCTTAGACAGTTTGATACCAAGACTGATTACTATTCTCACTTCACTTAATTCTCTGAAAAATTATGACACTTCCCATTTTGTAATCGGAAGTGTCAATGTTATCATCCTACTAGCACTTCCGCTTTTGTAACGTGCGGTATACAGTAACATTATAATTTCTTTTTATTACGATGTCCTGGTATAAAAAAGGTTCTGAACCTGGCTGCTAAATATCAAAAAAAAGTAAAAAATTACATGGGCATTGGCAGAATGTAAAAGTTATTCAAAACCAAATGCTATTTCGTCTAACATTCAAGGTATTTTCTTATAATGTTACGATGAATTTCTGGAATTTAATCATAGCATAATTATGTCGAGAGGGAAAGGTTCATGCACTCATTGTGGGCGGAGAGAATTCAAATGTGTAGTCTTCGCGTTTAGCACAGTAATTATAATCACCGTCCTCCCCACATTAGCTGGGAAAGGTCCCGGTTCTAATCATTTTAGTGATGCGAGGAACTTTTATGGGCTTTCCTCACTCTGTCGCTGAGTTAGTTGGTCTGAGGTAAGGATAGCAAGGTACCCATCCCCCAGAAACTTGGCCTCGGATTTTTCTTCCAGCAAAACAGGCAAACCAACCAGATAAAAAACGCAATTCATGGACATAATACAAGTGAGTGGATTAGGTTATTCTCAAGTAATCCAAATATGACAGTTTTTTTTGTTTTTTTTTTTTTTAATGTAATTAACGTTTCTGTGGTGAAAGTGTAAAAAATACTTTAATTTTTAGTTTCTTCAGACCAATATGATAAAAATTAGGACTTAAAAATGTCTATATCCTAATATGAACTTTTAATTATCATTTACATAACTGGGCAAGTTAAATACCAATCCCTAATCCACTCGCGTTCATCTGATTACAATAGCTTCCATTGCTAATATGCAATAGCTGTACTCTTACAATGTTGACTATAAAGACAGTAAGGATGTACAGAGGGTTGCTATAATAACAATTTCATGCCAATTGGAACCAACGTTAAATTTCCGATTATCATATTGTACAGTTAATGCTTCCATTAACTGTACAGCGTGATAATCGGAAATTAAAATAAATTAATCAATATAATTTTAAAATAATTAATCAATATAGTTTCAAAATAATCGATCTTATTCCTACATCAAAACTCGTTTTAAACATCAGATGAGACGTAACCTGAGAATATTTTTAAATAAAATATTAAATGAACAGCTTATCGAAGAGGACTGGGAATAAACTGTTAACTAGAAAGTTTGTGTTTATTTTCAGTTACATTTTTTTTTTTTTTTCTTTTATTTGAACCAAATTTGTCTTGGGTATATGGTTCATTAACGAGAGCAATCTGAGTAAACTAGACCTTTTTTAATAACACCACACGGCTCCGTTTCTGTGTTCTGCGATATGTCTCTGTCAACAGTTACCAAGGAACTTGGACCTTTCTTTGCTTCATCTTAAACATCCCAGATATCATAAACGGGCTAACTAGGTCACGTTCAAGGTTTTCAGTAGAGATTATTTCATATCTGCTTTGTACAGACATAACAGCTGCTATTTATTAAGTAGAATATTAATTAAGGCTGTTTAAAATAAACTGGGGGAAAAAAAAAAAACGCCAACTGGTGCAACATCCTAAACGAAACGACGCACGCGTAGTAAGACCAAAAACAAAGATTTAAGTAACTTGTGTCACGTGAGCAATTTTTAAAATATACGAATACTGTACGGTGTTAATGTGCCTAATTTCAAAGTTCACTGATGTATAATTTAAACAACACATCTGAGACTCTACTCTATCACCCCCAACGCACAACTGGGCACAGGAGGAGGGGAAATCTTTTTTTTTTTTTTTTAACACAGCTGTATGTCGTATCTGCTCTTACAGGGATACTGTAGTGTTGTATGCTAGCTAGGAAGTACGGTATCGATTTTTTTTTTTTTTTTTTTTTTTTTTCCAGAGATGTTCGCAGACAGGACCAGCATGGAAAAGGGAGACACACGCACAAAAGAAAAACGAAGCAAGGAGCTAAAAATAAACTCAAAGATGAGGAGTAAGTTAAGGGAGCTTGTACAACATGACACGTAAGAATGATTCTTGTTTTGGTGACTAAATAATTGTACCGTACTTACATTCTTCTTCCCAATCCATGATGGTGGAGTGGAACACTAATCAGAAAATACGTTACGACGATTTTTTTAAAGACTCGTCATCGAATACGCTAACTACTATCGCTGGTCGCCTCTCGTTTTCAACGAATGCACCCGGCACACATTCACATACTCCGCACACAAACTCCACTGCACTCCTTCGGATGAGATGCGAACTGTGACTACAGAGATGCGCGAAGAGACAGGAACCGAAGCAGCGAATAGTAGCGCCACCGAAAGCACAACGATGGATGTGAGTTTGCGCATAAGATCGGTCCCAAAAACTTCGCCACTTTTCAGTGTTGTTGAGAGCAAAAAGGATGGTCACGTGATCTGCCGTGTACAAAAAATGAAAGATTTTTGAAGTAAGCCAACGGAAGAGACTTCGTAATTCTCCACTATGCCGCATCCTGTCTGCCTTGTATTCTCTTGGGATTGAATACTTGGCGGGTGATTGGGATATAATTTTTTTTCAGAAAAAAAGACTAACTAAAATGTGTACAGTACTTTATTTATTATTTATATACAAACAAGTCTCACTTATCCGAAGGTATGGAGGATATGTAGAACAAATCGAATACAGTTCTTGTTAATAAGAAATTCTCTATTATTGGCCTCAATATTAGCTGAAACGTTCGAAATGTGGTTCTTTTTTCTTACTGACAAAGATACGTAAAAACTCAGGAAATCCTAAGTAGTAAGCATATTCATGAAGTACAGAAAGTCGCTGGGGACTGTCCGAGTGCGAACCGACGTAGACTAAGGTGGGGTGCTGTTGTTATTTAGTTTTTAGGAGCATTAGCAACTAAGGTCATATTGCTCCGGGAATATGCGGTAGTCATTCCCTGACCTTACCGCATCCTCCGTATTTGGTGGTGACGGGCTCGAACCCCGGTCTAATCAAGAAGCGTGTGCTACGCACTGCTGCTCCTTCCCACCTGGCTACGGAGGCGTCTGTCTCTATAGCAAAAATTCTCAAAATGTGAAGCACCCCCCCCCCTCACCAGGACGAACTCGGTTTGGGGGATGCTATTTTATTTCATTGTTTTCATCATTTTATTCCATTAATTTCATTTCCATCTGTGAGACTGAATGTACTGATGTATATATTAATTTATAAGAGTATGAAATTACAACAAATTATGTCAAATCTGTTTATTTGCACTTGTTCTGGAAGAAGTGCGCCTGAAATTTATGAAATATTTTTAGGAGATACAAAGTATAAAAATTTGGGAACCTCCGGTCTATAACACCGAAGACCACGATTGAACCTAAGCTAAAAGCTCCAACCTCCTTCAACCTTGTACTTAGTAGCGTAAAATACGCCACTGCATAAGTTGCAAAAACCAATGGTAATAATACACGAGCCTCCGAGCCAACTATCACACAATTTCACCACTCTACGATCATGAGTAGAAAAGCCGATGGATAAGGGTGGAGACGCTCCCCAAAGTCTCATGCCAGATCCAAATAACCTTCTAACGAAAATTCATGTAAGATTTGCGCAAAAGTATTCATGACTTCTGGTTATGATCAATAGTCTGCCTCTCAGACGTACATCAACAGCTTCTTGGTAGTGTACTGGGTCCTAAACTGGGTTCATCACCCCGAATGTCAGACTGGCTGTTACTCTATTGCAAAGAGCAAGAGGATTTCAAAATTAATAACTCCGTGAGTTCGCTCTACGCTTGCAAATCTTTCATTCAATATGCTCATGTTCCCCGTGAATATTACAAATGTGTAGAGAGAAAGACATTGTGTCGATTTTCATGAATAACACTTATTAAACTACGTGAATTGCTGTTATCAAGTCAATTTTACTGGGTATAAAGTATTACCTAATAATTAGTGAATATTTCTGGATTCTGGGTTGAATCCGATCATCAGACTTAATTGGGAAACGCAGAAAGGTGGAACCGTACAGGGTAGAAGACATTAATAACCTACTAGCTGGTTATCAATTTACAAAAGCTTGAAGTTTTGAAATCTCGCGTGGTTCTATTTTAAAAAACCACTTATCCGTTGCAGAAGGTTACTTTTACTCTGAAGCTATATCTGATGGATATTAACTTGTTCTTGACTGTAGCAACCCCAACATAATACAGATGCTACTCTGTGGTCTGAGAGTATATCTACACTTTCTGATTTTCTACTGGATAAGGACATCAGATCGGAGACTGAAATGACTTGATTTCTGATATCTAGTCATTTCAGTATTAAAAGAAGTAAGCAAACTCTTAGCCATAATTATGAGAGCATCCTTGGACTCGGGGGAGGTCCCCACAGACTGGAGATGTGCAAATATATCCCCAATTCACAAAGGGGGATCGAATTTTGATATCATATACTTGGATATCAGGAAAGTTTTTAACACTGTTGCGTATGGAAGACTACTGTACAAATTGGAGAGGTATGGTATTAAGGGTCAGTTGCTACAATGGATAAAAGGCTAGTTGAGTGGGAGAAGACAGAGTGGTAATCAATGGACGCTGCTCTTCGTGGACTAATGTTATTAGTGGAGTTCCTCACTGTTCGGTGTCGGGCCACGTTGTTTTGTATATTTATCAATGATATTGATGAAGGTATATCAGGCTTAATGTCGAATTTTTCAGATGATACAAAGTTGGCAGGATTATTAATGACAGTAATGGCAGTGTGCTACTGCAACAGGATCTAGAAAATTTGCGGAGATGGGCTGAGAAGTGGCAATTGAAGTTTAACATTGACAAATGAAAAGTACTTCATATTGGTAGAAGTAACCCCAGAGAAACGTACCAACTGTGTGGTACTACACCTAGGGTGGTAGAAAATGAAAAAGATCTGGGAGTAATTGTGCAGTCACATACGAAGTTTTGTGAGCAATGCAGACAGGCTCCCAGAGCAAGTCATGGAGTATTGTCAATGATGTACAGGAATTTTTCTAGTAGAGAAAAGGAGGTGATTATCCCTTTGTATAAGGCAATGATCAGGCCACGCCTTGAGTACTGCGTATAGGTTTGGAAGCCTCATTTTAGTAAGGATTGGTGAGGGGAACGATGGGGGTCCACTTACCAAGAAAGGCTTAAGTTCTGTAAATTGCAGCGGCTGGAGACTGGGCACCTGCGAGGTGATCTGATTGAGGTGTATAAGGCCTTGAATGGGTTGAGCACGCTGAATTCTGATGGGATTCTTCCGCTTGCTCAGATTACGAACCTGAGCGGGTATAAGTTCAAATTGAAGAAAGACAGTTGTAGAATAGATGTGCGGAAATTTGCCTTTTAGCCAGCGGGTGGTTAATTGCTGGAACAAAACTTCCATCTGTCGTTGTGGAAGTTGATAGCTTAGATAAGTTCAAGGAGGAACTGGACAAACTTTTAGTGGGAATGGATATGTGAAACTGTTTTTTTTTTTTTTTTTTTGGCTGATGCTATATAAGCTCATACGCTTGCTTTCTTGCATTACATGCCTCCATTAGTATTACTAAATAAAGGACTTCAGAAAAATGTGCTTTTTTTTTTTTTTTTTTTTTTAATTCAATTGCTTAAATTTATCTAGGTTTCTTGTTAATTTAAAATTTGTTTGATCTGTTATTTTTCTAATTCCAAAGTAAAAATGTGCCAAAACTACATCGTCTGAGCCCTTAATGCTTGTTACTTTAACTATCATTTGATCTAACGGGGAAAAAAAAAAAATGTTGCACCATCTCCGAAAAGAATTCATGAAATAATGTAGATAAGTCTTATTTTTAAGAACCAATCTAAGTATTGCATTCTTCTGTGTGTATCGCTTTATTCATAACCCTTTGGACAAACAGGATCTTGCAGGGTAATTTTTTACCCTGCAGAATTCAGTGCATTAAACTTACTCTTAACAGTTTGCTGAAAATGCATGTTATTAGGCCAAATGGCTCTGGTGAATAAGAACAACAATACACACAAACAGAGAGGGAGGGGTAAATCAGAATGTATTATAATGGGAGATTAACTTTCCATATATTGACTGCAACTTGTGGCTTGGTCACTCGCACAATAGCACGACTTCTGAATTTATTGGACGACTGTTTTCTGCACTGGCATGTTAGAAAGGCAACATAATCTTGATCTGATTATCATCAGTGACTCTTCATGTATTAAAAATCTTCCGCTAAAGGAACCACTAAGTGGCAGCTGGTTACTGCCACCTAGTGGTTCCTTCAGTATATTGATGTGGGATTTATTCAAAAATAAAACTACTGTCAAGTGTAAGAGCAAGATTTTGCCTTCGCAAAGGCAACGGCTTGTACAATGGTCTTAGATAGTTTTTAAATTATTTTCAGTGAGACCAAGCGGTGTTGTCTACAACCGGAAATTGAAAATGGGAAGTGTTCAAAGAAATAATTGTAGAAGCTACTTGTTTTTTTATACCAATTAAGAGATACTCTTCAGAATTCAGACCTAAATGGATGTCAGATGAAGCGACGAAGCTAGTGGTAGAAAAGAAAAATGCATCGATGATTATAAATTATCAGGGGATACTCTACAGTATGTCAGGCAAAGAAAAGTAGCAAAGAATTTTTATTACGTTAACACTACAAGGAAAGAGATGAAGCACACTGATTCACTAAATATGAATGGCGTAACTGTTGATGATCGTGTGTTCATGTTGCTGAAAAACTAATATTTTGTATAAAAATTTGCACAAATAAATATTTTGCATTTGCATTCACCTGCGAATAAATTTATAGGGAAGGAATACCAGAAGTATACGTAATTCTAACTGGGAGCTAATTGGTTTTGTGATAACTGAGAGGGAAGAGAAATTATTCAAGCTAAAAGTAAATAAGGCGCCTGGGGCTGACGGTATCTATTCAATTACACTGAAAGAAGTAGAAAGGGAGGTAAGCAAACCTTTATCCATAATTATGACAGCATCTTGGATTCAGGTGAAGCCCCTACAGATTAGAGGTATACAAATGTCACTACTTTGTACATAAATTGATTAAAATCACTGCACTGAGATTTTAAAAATTACACTGCATATACTCAGCGTTAGACTTCGACTACAGTAGTAGTTTTCTGCTTAATCTGACATGCGCCGACCGGGCTAGCCGAGTGGGTAAAGTACCTGCCCGGCAACCCAAAGGTCGCGGGTTCGATTCTCGCCTCGGGCTTGGATCAAAGTACTGCAAAAACCTTGGGAGGTGCAATATGGCCACAGAAGCCGATGCGCCAACAACTACCAAATCAAAAAAAAAAAAAAAAAAAAATCTGACATGCAAATCTCTACGGCAGAGTACAAATTTTGCGATTACTCCAGCTGCTTTTCTCATATGTTGTGAACATTCGGGATTTACGTGATCAAATTATTCCTCTCTCATTTAATAATCATACTCGACTTCTCCGGATACCAGAGAACAGTCAGCCTTTGTAAGGTGCCATATGCATCGCGAATGAGGAATTTCAGATATGCAGAACTCGCCATTGTCATTTTATATTGTTCATTTAGCTCCAAAAAAAAGTCCATATCGTTGAATGTCGACCCAAATAACAAGAAAACTTCCATTATCTATACTCAAATCTGCAGTGCATTATTCTAAAATATTTTTGAGACTCCATGATTCTATTTAAAGAAGAGGGATCATGCTGATTGGAAGTACTTTCGGCAGCACACGCGTTTGAATTGACAGTGGTTCAAGTCCACATGATCCCCAAATACCGTTAATTATTACATTCTTGTTTACAATTCGGTCGTGCCGGAGTATAAAGGGAACATTTTTACGTCGTGTTTTAAATTAAGAATGGGGGGGGGGAGAAGAGACACTTTCTACCACGTGAAATATAAAAATATTTAGTTTATTGAACCATTAAGAATAAGTACAATACCCGCTGTACCAATTCCTATCTGACTGTTGGCTACGCTTTTCAATCCGTAGGTTAAACCTTACAGATAAATTTGAATCTGTTGGGAGTGTTCTCGCTATTCTTACGAGCAGCGAGAACGCCTCCAACAAGTCAAATTTAGAATTGATCGAATCAAATATATAAAGGAAAAAGCCAAAGACTGCCTTCTGCTAGATCAGCAATAGTTGAGGGTGTTCGAATTGCTTTCTTCACATTCCAAGAAAATCTTCGCGTAGCGCCCGATGCCAACTTAATTTCCTCAGCCAACAGTGCGGAAAGTTCTGAGAAAACATCTTGCCCTTCATCCTTACAGATTACAAACGTTTCAAAGTACGAATATACTACGGAACGACAAAATGAAACGTTACAATTTTGTCTGTCAGATAATACTCGCTTACTAATGATGACATCTACCTGTCAAATTTTGTTTCGATGAGCAACGATGAAGGTTAAGAATAAAGTTCGTATATGTGAAAACGAAAATCCGCATATCTATGCCGAACGTTTCAAAGTTAACTCTAAGGTTAACCGTGTTTTGTGTTGTTATTCCTGAGAAAGTGTAGTGACCGTGTCATGTATCGCAACATGTTGAGTTTTGAGACTGTTAAAAATATATTTTTTTGTTCTACTAATGACAATTTTGAATAATTTGAAGGAAAGGATAACGCAAGGCTGTTGAAAAAGTTTAGCATGATATGCTACGATATGTATGGCAGACTAGAATACCACTGATATTTGTATAGGCACAAAAGGCGCACGTATTGAACTTGAGTGTGTGAAAACAAAAACTTCAGTCTTCCTTTATTGGTATAGCCTACATTTTGTCAGTTTTAAAGTCAGCCAGTAGATAGGTAGTGCAGTATTAAACCTCGACCTACCTCAGAGATTTTAAAAGTTCAACGGGAGGAAGAGGGGTCGGAGAAATAATTGTTTCTTCCAAAGAGCCAATTTTTGAGTGAAGTCATTGATTGTACACATAACCTTCCAAACTATGATTTGGTTCGTGGCCAAGTAACTGAGCATCAAGCAAAAATTGTCTCTTAAATGTGCCTTGAAAGTAGCAACAATAATGAAACGAGTTTTTTTCATTTTTCTGACTGAAGGTCTTTGGCTTCAAAATATGACAGATTCCATACAAGTGCGTAACAGTAGCTTTATTTCAAATGCGGTTAACGTTATCTCATAATAACCTTTTTTATCGCATGGCGATTAAGTAAAACTAATCGAAACGTCTACGATGAATCCAATAAAAATACTTTATCATCTCCCTGGGGAATCGGGGACCAAAATACGAACACAATATTCACAGTCCGTTATGTAAAAGTAGAGTACACAGATTTTAAATGGTTTTCATAATAATAGCCTTTTACATGACTCTGCAAGCCTCTATTTCCTGAAGAGTCAGAAAATGGAACAATAATTTATGACCATTAATAGAATAAAAGTGTCGCGTAGCCGGTAGAATGGATGTGTTAAGGGCGAGAATAGAACTTGTTTACAGTAGAATGAAACAAGTAATTTTATTTTGAAATATCTCAAAGGCAGCGGAGCGCGAGAGAGAACTATTTCTGAAATATTTCCTCAATTCACGATGGCGCTTTTCCACACAATGATGTTGCTTCTGCGTTAAGCGTTTCACCATCTGGCGATTTTCACCCTTGCCAGCCAACTTATCACTCAGTGTAATAAACGTTTGACGTGTTTTTCATTTATTTATTTTAAAGTATATAAAAACAGGATTTCTTCAAGCTTATCTTAACCTGTAGCCATATGTGATTCTCCACGTTAGGATACACGTGGAAGAAATACAAAGCGAAAAGTAAATAAAAAAATTTTTAATCACATCAAACAAGATATCACGAACAGCAAGAGAGAATTCTTAATGTGTCGTTGCCAAGCAACGCACGCGAAGTAAAATGAAATTCATGATTTCCAGAAATTAGCTCACGTGAATGAGACAGGCAAGCATTAAATAAGTTCCAATTTTTGTACTCTCTTCCCCAGATAACTTTTTCTCAGGTATTTCCAGACTGCTTATCTGATTCCGGAAATCCAGCTGTTACAAAAACCTTGACGCCATTTATTCGTTCTATATTCTATACTTCCGCTTGCTTCAGTTTGCCATTTCACGCGTAACTATTCTTTCTTTTCATTTAAATTAGTGTATAACTATGCATGATGGCTGAATTCAACCAGCAAGCTTTCCTACTAGGCTTAATAAAATGACTGGCCCTCATGATTCATGATTTGAGTTCTGCCTATCAGTCCCTGAAAGGGACTGATAGGCAGAACTCAAATAAAAAGCTAAGGAAATAAATAAATAAATCTATAAAAAAAAAAAAGCTTTTGCACATCAACAAAAAGAAAACTTTTGCAATTCAGAATTCTCGTAATAAAAAAGCAATTGTAAAATAAACTGTTATGAAGTAACAGTTTATTACTAAAAATGAAATAAAAATTAAAATTAAGTGAACTTCACAGTGTCAACACAGGTCGTATTCTAAAGATCAGAAGACTAGTTCTTAGAATTAACATAAAAAGTTAATATTTAATTACTACCACCTATGAAGAAAGACTGCTGCTTCCCATCTCCCGGAACAAATGTAAGGAACTTCGTCAGATATTTACAACTTTGTTTTCTAAACGGGGCGGACTACCTTAGTCTACAAGGTTTACTCAATTACTTTACCAATAAAATTCTTTTCTGGTAAATCAGTCTTATAACTGATTTACTTATTACGAAAATTAATACGCAGATTAAATTAGAACCGAAATCTACTTTCATAACCCTCATTCCACACTGATTTCGGTTACTTTGAATTAGCAACAAGGAAAATTAAATCATGAAGCGTCAATGTGTCATGCCTGAACATACACACTGAGTGGCCGTTTATTAGATTCACCGGCCTCATAACTAGTAGTTCCTCCTTTAATCACGCCCCACAAGAGTGTAGTTTCTCCGTAATATGTATTCAGTGAGCTGCCAAGAATGTGCCACGGATGTTTGTTCATTATGACGTAACTACTCCCCACAGTCACTACAAATTGGATAACTGTAGATCCAGTTCATCCCACTGATGCTCAACTGGATGATCCAGGTCTGGTGACTGGGGAAGCCACCGCAGTAGACTGAATTCACTCATGTTCCTGGAACCAGTTCTATATAGCTTTGGCCTAGTTACGTGGCGCATTACAACGCTACAACTAGCCTGAATCGTTGACATCTGGCAGGATGGGTTCATGGACTCATTTTGTTTTCGCCATATTCTGGTCTTCGCTATAGTGTGAAACAGCAGGAACCGATATTCGTCAGCCTAGGTAACTTTTCCCAATCCTTCAACACCAGGTTTTGTGCTTCTGAGTCCACTTGCGTTTTGCTAACAGAAGTGGAACGGGGTTTGGTCGTTGGCTACGATCAGCTATAACTAATTACGAAGAATTGTCCATTATGAAATCCCTCGTTAGTTAGTACTGTTGTACTGACTTATTTAATTAATTGTAGCCTGTCTGTTACTCTGCACATGTATTGTAAGCCTCTTGTGGCCTCTCGCCGAACAGTCGCCGTCGTACGTGAAAAACCCCAGAAAGTTTGATGTTTCCGAGATACGCACACCGGCGCTGACTACCATGCCACATTCAATGTAACTTAAATCGCCTTGCCCATTCTCACGCTGAATTTCACACATGCAGCATCCCTAAGTACCTCCTCACCTGCATTAGGTCGCAGTTAATGAAGACTGCTCCATTTCAAAACAAGTTATTTAATGTAAGCAGTGCCTTACAATTCAGGCGCGTTAAGATTTTTTTTTTCCCTTTTTTTCTGTGATTAATAGACGTGAAAAGTAAATATAGTTATCTTCTCATCAATTAATTACTAAGATTATAACTTTATAGAACATAATAGAAATATTAGGTTTAAGTTGTCTAAACTTAGCCGTTCAGTTTAATTACAACTGTTTAATATTTATTATTATTCTCCTGTATACTGTTTTTTTAAGTCTCTCTCTCTCTCTCACACACACACACACACACACCTCTTCACAGGCGACACCACGTTCACGGACCTCTAAAGCTAACAATACTGCATTAAAATAACAATTAATCTATGAATTTCCATACAAATTGGATGGGGAAAAAATAATTGTAGGTTTTCTATTTGTCTGATTTTCATGAAATTTGGTTAGCTCGACATATAATTTTAACAAACCCAAATACAAAATTTCCTTAAAATCCTCTGGGAGCCGAGTTGTTACTAGCGGATGGACGAGCATGGAGAAGACAATAGGCACTTATTCACATATACAGAATATCTGGACTGGCCTAAAAAGGGTAGGCTTACCTAATAAAGTGGCCATTCAGTATAGTTTAAGGTTTGCCTATTTAGGAGATTAAACACCATGAGGAAATCCTCCTGTACCTCCAACGAAACACATAACTCAGCCTGGCCTGAAAAGACCTACAGTGTTTTTGCAGTTATGGACGAGATTCGAACTCGGATCTTTCGTGTGTCAAATAACATAGCCACTATCTTGTCACAAGGTGCATTTCGACATATTCCTATTGCAGCTATAAATCGGTTGGTTGGCAGTGTTCCTTGAAACAGAGCACAACAGCTCCCATGATGCTAATGACATTCAAGGAAGGAAGAGGACTTCATTTAAAATGAATACGTACAAAACATGAACAACTCATCTCGTACTTCAAATAGGTCTGCTCATAAGTGAGGTATCTGATCGTTCTTTACTACAAAGAATTTAGTGTATATAGTGCTTGGCTGCTACATGGAACAAAGTAGATTATTTTCGCAGTGAAAGTCAAAGAATGAACTCTTAACTGCCCACTGCTTCCTTTTCAGTGCAATACGCCTTCAGAAATAGAACTTATCGAGCACTTCAAATTCTTAGTCTACTTGATGACAGGTGATGAAAGTAAGTACTAACGTCACCAATACTCAGCGTGCTATTTTTGTTAGTTAAGTTGACAGTCTCTTCAGCAGCAAAGAAGTAGCCCTGGTACTGATGAAAGATGTCACTAAGTCAGCAGATCGGTTTCGTGCAAGTTTTCAGAATATAAACGCATTAGGCTGCCAAAAAATATCCGGACACCCCCTTATATCTGAATGGTTTCATCTTTCTTGAGTATTCCCCAAATGTGATATAAATGCAGATGTGATTTTTCAGCAACACTTAGCTGCTCGATAAAGCGAAAGCAATGAGAATTAAAACATTTATTACTAACAGAATAAAGTTATGATGCACAATCAATTCATTTCCATAATTATAAAATATGCTATAATTCATTTAAACTCAGCTTAACAGCAGTATTTATTTGCGATTTTAATAAAAGATAAAAAATTAAATTGACATTTTTTGTTGAAGTCCAATTATCTAAAAGAGCTCTTTCGGTTCTACAATAATGTATTTTCGAAATATAAAATTATTCACAAGTGGATTTTTTTTTTTTTTTTTTTTATGCAGTGCTACCACCACCGTTTCCCAGATGGTTATCCACAGTTTCGGTGGTTACTAAAATGCAATAATCAGATCTAGCAATCTACGAGGTTTTTTCGTAAGTTTTTTGTATGGTAGTGGCAGAATGCAATTACTTGCGCGAGTGAACTCCCGTAATGTGTGTTCATTCATTCCTCGGCTATCAATTGCGAAAACCTGCAAGTTCATCTTATGCTTTTTTTTTTTTTTTTTTTTTTTTTTGGTAGTTGTTGGCGCATAGGCTTCTGTGGCCATAATGCACCTCACAAGGTTTTTTTTTTTTTGTAGTACTTTGATCCAAGCCCGAGGCGGGAATCGAACCCGCGACCTTTGGGTTGCCAGGCAGGCACTTTACCCACCCGGCTAGCCCGGTCGGCTCATCTTATGCATATGGATGTTCAGACAATTAAGTTTCATGTACTGTTAGGGAGAAAAACTCCGCGGTAGTACCATAACCTTTTAAGCGAAGGCGTAGAGATCCATGCCATGTCTATGAAATTGTTCGATGATAGATGAATGACATTTACTCCGCGCGAGATCATGTAGTCAAAGCGCTCAAAAAGTATACATGTTCTTCACCTGTCAGGGGAATCTGCATCGGCATGTTCAACAACTGCTGCAGACCTTCCTTATTCTTCAGATCTATCTCCACCCTCCTAGAGCAAACGCTGTACTGGACTTAAAACTGAATACATAAATAAATAAATAAAATACTTTTGTTCGCTCAGAGTGAATGAGACAGACCAGTTTAAATCTGCAAACGTCACCAATACGGCTGTCAGAGAGTAAGTTACGTCATCTGAGCAGAGACGATTACAGTGCTGCGGTTGATCACGTGGACATGTGTTTATGTAAGGGGCGGCTCCTAGAATGTCAGTTCAACTCCCCCTCGTATCTCTGTGAAGAACAGTATCACTACAAATGAGCCAGATATGTGTGTGACGGAGGTTTGTGTGTGTGTTCTGTTGTTATATTCTGGCCACTTGGCTACCCAGAAGCATCAATAACCTGGACAGATGATTCTGGGTACTCGTCCACACCACGGGAAGGTGGGCCAGTTCCAGTAGTGGGACACCTATGGTCTCAGAGTATGAGACAACAAAAAAAAAAAAAAAAAAAATTCCTTCTCTGGGGCCCACTCCAGAGGGGAAAAAAAAAAAAAAAACCCCGAAAGGAAGAGAAAGAAAAGAATAGAAATAATTAACTGAGATAACAAAAAAAAAAATTAATTAAAAAAAATAAAAATAAATAAATATATATACTAAGTATATATATATATATATATATATATATATATATATATATATATATATATATATATATAGGTTTTTAGCATATATACGCAAACATATATATACCAAAAAGCGAAAGGGAAAAAAAACAAGAGAGAGAGAGAGATAAAGAAAAGAGTAGATCTTCCAGTTGTGTAACCATTAAGAACGGCAGCATAAAAACACTTCGGTGCCTCCAGCCGGATGGATTTGATCAACCTCGTATCACTGGAATCATACTTTTCCTTAGTTCAAACACTTCTTTAGCAAATACCTGGAGCATCTGAAACTTACTACAGTCTCTTAAAAATATAGCTTCTTCTCCTGGAGCTATACGCTCAAGAATTTCACGTATCGCTGTCCTGGCATTGTCATATATTCGACAATCATATAGTATGTGCTGCCAGCCTTCCCTGGCCCCGCAAAAACAAAGGTCCGTGTTACTTAGTCCCAATGCATATAATATCTCATTCATTGACTCGTGCCCTGTTAACAAAAATGACCACTGTAAACTGGGTGTAAACCAATTGCGAACTTTTTTATCATTCAGAAAAGTCACGTTCGGGATAAATAAGTTGGTCACTCTTTCAGTAGGTATGGTATCTCATCTTGTCTGCCATAAATCGATTATTTCATTCATACATCTTTTCTTTTCGCCTCTACAGTCAGAGCGAATATTGATCTCTATACCAAAAATTTCTGTAGGAATTTCCCTCTTAATACGGTACCAAAAACCACGATACAACAAATGTAGATCCAAGGGCAGCGCTCCAGCCAACACCTGCAGCGCGGCAGTGGACACCGTTCTGCACACTCTTACAATACCAAGAAGCATGATGCGTTGTATGGAATTTAGTTTAGCCTGAAACGTAGCTATTTTAACTCTATGGAACCAGGTATTTTTTTTTTATTTTATTTATTTATTTTTTTTTTTTTTTGGTAGTTGCTGGCGCATCGGCTTCTGTGGCCATAATGCATCCCCCCAAGGTTTTTTTTTTTCAGTACTTTGATCCAAGCCCGAGGCGGGATTCGAACCCGCGACCTTTGGGTTTCCAGGCAGGCACTTTACCCACCCGGCTAGCCCGGTCGGCATGGAACCAGGCTCCTGCAGCGTACGTAGTTATAGGAAGGAATACTGCCTTGAAATACAGAAACAGTTGATCATCTACTTCACCAGTGTAAGAAGTTGCGTCGACTTCAGTAATTATTACAATGAACAAGGAATGAATGCAAGTGATTGTGGTATATCGCCGATGATAACTGCTTGTGTCTGCAGCGTGCACGGATCCTATACAGGATACTTATGAAGTGACCTTCACACGTTGCCTATGAAAAATTCAGTGCCTGCTGGTTGTTCATAAAAGTACTTGGGGAACTTTTCCGTTGCACCTTCCATTGAATGCAACTTTGTCAGTATCTAAAACAAGTTGAGATTTCAACTGCTAATAAAGCTTCTACCTTAATTAAGCCATGGCAGTTTAACATGAAATTTTCAGATTCTTGAGTTCTAAATAAAGTAACCTAGCATTACGAGCGTCAACTCAGCATCTATGATAATAATGATCCTCGTTTACGTATACAAGGCGTTTCCAAACTTTTTTGGAAACGCCTTGTATATGTAAACGAGGTTTTAATTATGAACCAGCTATTGAAAAAAATTATAATTTTATTTTGCATTTTAATTATTGGCATATGGATTTATGTTAATGTCTGTAATTTTCAAGATAGGAAAGGTAGTTAACGATCAGAATAGGCCATTTTGCTTCAAAATGACTTATAGTTGGTTCTGTGACTTCAAACTCACCGAACCAACTTTTTTTTTCTTCCTCGTTTATTATTTCAACTTCCATTTTCTGGAACAATCTCCCTTCGCACGTATTTCCTAAAAATTATAATTTACAAATATTCATGTCTGATGTCAACAAGTATCTCTTTCATCTTCTCAACCTTCAAACCCACGAACGGTACTAAATCTTTCGTGTTTAGGGTGTTCATAAAAAAAATAAATAAATAAAAATAAATAAAAAAAAATAAAAAATAAAAAAATATATATATATATATATTTACTTTTGGGCAGAATGTTGTACACCACTGGAATGAATTGTCTGCCACAGTGGTCGAGGCGGAGAATTTGGTCAAGTTCAAAGCGGACTTGGATAGTCACTTTTTGGCGACGAGAAAGGTATGAATGAGTAAGAATCACCCCACATCACCTTTTTGTGTTTTTGACAGATGCAGAGAAAGTCCACTTTCTTGCATCATTTAGTCATCACAATACAAAGTCCTCTGATTTAACCAGTCTTGTATTGCAGTATAGTCAGCAGGATATATCACCATTTGTTTCTCGTTTGGGGAAGTCTGGGTTCAATTCCCGTTGCTGACTGGGGAAATTTCTACAGTATTCTTGAATCGGGGCTGTAGTAGAGAGAGTAGGGGTCCTCCAGCTCCCAAGTGGAGAGAGTAGGAGTCCTCCCGCGAATTATTCTGAGTGCTTCTGTCCGACAACGTGTAAATCGACTCCTGAACACACACACACACACACACACACACACACACACACACACACAGTATATTTATATCAGCAATAAGCTCCAGTGCCGTTAAAGAATAATTTGAATCTGGAGACTGAATCATAGCCTTTTCTCCTTTAGTTGCAAATCAAACATTCCTCTTGGAAAACGCCTCTTGTTCATCCTCTTGACATGTCCGAACCATTTCCAGCGGGACCTTTCAATCCTACTCTGGAGCCTCTCTACCTGAATTCTCTCCCTAATCACATCATTCCTAATTTTATCGCGTCTTGTCTTTTCAAAATATCATATATTATTTTGAAATTTAAAATTTTTTGAAATTGTATTTTGAAATTATGGTAGATGTGATTATGTATTTTGGTTCAATAAAGAAATCTGATTGCCTAATTGAATCAATCAATCAATTAATTAAACGTTAGAGAAACTGTGAATATTATTTAGGGATAATACTGGTTAGCATTTGCTGCCGTAGTCTCACGAACTGCGAATTATACGGATGAAAAAAGAAGAAACATGTTCTCAGAACACCCGGCGAAACGAAAATTTATTACTCGCAGAAGCATTAAACCTATTGAATATACGACATTTAATGGACGTTAATATAAATCTTTCAATTTTCATTTCTAGAACGAAACCTTGAATGTTTTTCCTTCGCGAAAGTGCGTATTCGTTCTTATAAACTTAACCCCAAAAAACGTTGCAGCTGCTCGCTTGTGGAATCATAACTTAATAAACTCCAGTACAATATACACAAAACAGGATTATAAAGGCTGCACGTATAGATATTACGTTCAACGTTATTAAATTATATTGCACCGTCTGTTCAAAGAGCACTACAGGCATGCATAAGGATCACGTAACCTCAGAGTATACTGGCCGAGTTCGCTCCCCCCCCCACCTCCTAAGGAACGACTTCCATTAGTCGATGTTACTTCGTGTGTCACACACCTAAATCCAATGCACATGATAGATTTCGGTCTCATTTAGACGAAACATTCATTCACTTTACCAACGTGGCTACCAGTAAACATCAAAGACTATAATTTCATAGTAAAATGTGCATTCATTTAATTCCGCTGGCAGCAGAAAATTCAATACAGCTCTGTTCGTGAAGCATGTTATTTGATATTTCATAGTTCAATTAAAGTGAAGTGCATACGTTCAAGCATGCGACAGTGAAGCGAACGTTGCGCCATCTCGCATGTTTAGTCATTATTTATTCAACTCATAAATATTAAAGAATAAATACTGTATATATCTCGCAAGTGTAATAACGTCATTAACATAAAATTAATCTCAAAAGTTTCGGAAGAAATATTACTACTTTCAATTTACTGTTTTCCTGTATTTATCCAAGCATAAAATACGTTTTAAACTGCAAATTTCGCAGACTCCTTGAATATAACTATCTATTTTTTAATATTTCATACTTTTATCTGTAGAGAGACTAATCGCAATTAACCTGAGTGTACATCACATCAGAATAGCATCGATTCTGACAGAATTCTAAAACAGCTGTCAGTTATTTTTTTAAACTTACTAATTAACAGCAAAAGTTTATTAGCACTCCTTCCGGTTTTAATTTATTAATTCTTTCTTACTAACGCGAGCAGGTAATTAGCGTGTACAGGCACGTAACAAGCAATGTTTGTGGGCCTTCTAACAAAACTTTCTCGACTGTCAGCATTTCGGCAAAAGTTAATATAAGTGAATTACTTGGATTATTTTCGGTCCGATGATACCCTGATGAAATTTTCCAGTAAGAGTACTTTTAGTAAAGTTGTGCCATTAAAACGGAGTGTTTGTCATGTTAATGAAAGTAAAGATGAATAGAATTCTCCTGTAAATTCGCACACGCTGATGGTTTTAGAAAAGATTTCTGATTTACAAGTTCAAGCTGTTGAGTTAAGGAAGACAAATTAATAATGTCATAAATATTAATGAAAGCATTCTAATGCAAATATCTATTTACTTTGCTAAGAAACTGAAAGAGACTTTACTTAAGTCAAGCAGTTTCTTAGGTAATCCTTTCACCTCACTTCAAATAATGAGAATGTTCATTATAGTGCTGAAAATTCGTCTGCAAGGTATTTAAACATTATTTTTTTTGCTGTTTTTATATAAAAAACAAACAAACCCGAACTGCATTTGTTTTGTGATCAACAGCCATAAAAAGAAGACTAACATATAGAAACCCCATATTCGAATGACGTCGCATTTTAGGGCAAAAGCCTCAAGTTGCGTAGTGAGTTATCTGATGTATTTGCACTAACATGCTTACAAGTTAGTGCAAATACATCAGATCTGCTTGCAGCTAACTACTAAATAGTTATCTCATATTGTGAGATAACTATTTAGTAGTTAGTTATCTCACATAGCATATCTCATATTGTGAATACCGTCACAACTGTGAAGAGTTACTTATTCGAGGTAGTGCAATATCATGGCAACTCGTTGTTGAAGGTATTCACAATGAGATACTGTATACATAATGATGCCAATCTTATTAACTATTCAGTAGTCAGCTGCGAGCAGATCTGATGCATTTGCACTAACTTGTAAGCATGAAACCCATATTCTAAATTGTTTACACTATATTTTTATTGAATTAAAATTTAAACGAACTAATTCAAGTTCCTGCATGATTTTACGCCATTTTATTATATAAGCTAAAGAGAGGTAAACCGAAATTTGCATTTTAAACCTAATCTCTTGGATGCAACACACCATAACAAGTTACACAGCACTACATAATAAGAGAATAAATTTTGTCGAAAGGAAAATTCAAAAAATACATTTCATGAAATTCGGTTCTAGTTATAATGTTGCATATCGATGATCAATACCTTGGAATAGACCTTATACATTTTCTTGTGCAAATTTCCGTTTGCACAACACAACCTAATTCAGTGAGAGGGACTGAGTCATGAATTCTGAAAGTTTCTAATTTATTTTTTAGGCTTGACGCTTTTCAACATTTAAAATCTTAATTTTAAAATGAAACATAGTTAGGGAAGGACGTCACATTGTTATTTTCCATTAATATTATTACTAAATATAATACTACTCTTATACAACCTGAAATTAGTAATATAATTTATTAAGCTATTCGTCTAAACTACTATACATTAAGGTAAAGGTTTCAGGTATCTTACAGACACCCATCATCAGACCGTACTGTTGGGGGAAAACAAAAATAAAAAGGGTTACAACTTTTAATAAAGTTACCCATACAGTATTACAATTACCAATATTATGAATTTTACTATTACAATTACGATATGCAAATAAACAATTCTAAGTTTGGATTATTATTACTAAAATCAGATATTAAATTAGGTAACTACAAAAATTAAATTCTTATCTGCTGACAGGCTCCTCTTGCCGATGCTACCAGAAACCTGATGTGCATACAAGCAAGAAACCTGACAGCAGTTAATTTATAGGTGGGCGATTTATAGGTGAGGGTCCCTTACCTATAAATTAACTGCTAACAGACCTGTATGCATATCAGGTTTCTGGGAGCATCGGCAAGAGAAGCTTGTCAGCAGGTAAGAATTTAATTTCTTTGTATTTGCCTAATTTAATATCTGATTGTAACAAAAATCCAAACTTAGAATTGTTTATTTGAAAATTGTAATTGTAAAATTCATAATATTGGTAATTTTAATCGTAATATTGATAATTGTAATATTGGTAATTTTATTCAAATTTGTAACCCTTTCTATTTTTGTTTTCCCCCAACAGCGCGGTCTGGTGATGGGTATCGGTAAGATACCCATCACCAGACCGATACCCATCACCAGACCGCGCTGGTGATGGGTATCGGTAAGATACCTGAAACGTTACCTTAATGTATAGTAGTTTAGGCGAATAGCTTAATAAATTATATTAATTTCACTTGGTATAAGAGTGGTATTATATTTAGTAATAATTTTAAAATGAAACTTTGTGTTACGTATTAATTTTAATCTTTTAATATAGATATTCCTGAAATTGGTTCGAAAGTGGTTCGTTTCTCATACCCATCGATTTTATTTTTCTTTGTTTGTTGTTGTTGTTTTGGTTTTTAGGAGCATTAGCAACTAAGGCCATATTGCTCCGGGATATGCGGTGGTCATTCCCTGACCTTTCCGCATCCTCCGTATTTGGTGGTGACGGGCTCGAACCCGGTCTAATCAAGAAGCGTGTGCTACGCACTGCTGCTCCTTCCCACCTGGCTACGGAGGCGCCCCATTTTTTTTCTTTGTTGCAACCAGTTACAACACACCATGGTTCCAAAATAGTTGAACTCTAAGAGAAAAGAGTCATCGACTTGAGGGTTATGTTTCACCCTCAAGGCTGGATTGGGGGAGGGGGAAATGTCATAATGGGGATACCCGAGAACTAATTCATCTGCCCATGTTGTATTATGTCCGTAAATTTCGTGTGTTCTCTAGTCGATCTGCCTAGAGAACCTCATTTTTGGTAGACAAAAAACCCGAGTTACCGGAAGAAAAATGTCCACACCTGAGAACGACTAATTGAGGCACGGAGTGAAAAAGTCCATAAAAGTTCCTCGCGTCATTGACGAGATCTGAATCTGGGCCTTTTCCACTCGGTATGGGAAGGATAATGATTATAACCATTGTGCTACACGCGCGGACGGGGAGGAAGGGGTATGACACTGTTCCAGAAAGCTAATTTCTCCGCTATACTGGGAAGTTATGGCCATAATATTCACGTTCCAACCAAGGCCTATCACAGGGAGGCCATTATGATCATTAGACCTAGTTCTAATAGCACTAAAAACAGTTTTTCATATAGATTTTTCCTCAATAATTAGTACATTTGTACATAAGCGGCTAGAAATGCAATTTTTAGCTTTAAAAATAGATTAAAATTAAAATTCACTTTTTTGTACCTTAGTGCGTGCAAGTTTAGAACAAAGCAACTAAAACTATAAGGAATCAGTATACTGCGTCTGTAAATTGCGTATTTCGACATGCCTGTTTGCTGAATGAAACACCCGAGCTTCCGGGAGATAAAACCATGCAGCCCTTCCCTGAGATCGACTAACTCAACCAAGCTGTGAAAAAAAGTCCATAAAAATTCCTCGTATCATTGATGGATTAAAACCCCGGCTCTTCCACCCAGTGTGGGGAAAACAGTGACTGTATCCACTGTTTTGTCCCGCGTGGAACTTTCGTTCCCTACTTTGTTTTCGTTTATCTTCTTTTTTCTATTTATTGTAGCTGAGGGTATCAAAAGTTGGAAGTAGCCGGGTACCTCTGAGATTGCCTGGTTACAGCCACCATCAGCGTAAGACGAAAGTATTCTGAAAATAACCATATTAAATAACAAAGACCAAGAAGTACTAGATATCTCATTGCTGTTAATATGCATTATTTTTCAACTACTGCGGCTTTCAAGAAAATTGTCAGATCGCCAAATAACAAAAATGAAGGTTCCAAATGGTCATGTGAAAATACAAAAGGTTGAGAGTACTTACTACAAGGAGAGTAAGCCATCATTTGGCAGAGATCAATCCCAGGTTAGGTTAAGCTAGTAGACATTGTTCGAATAGTGTAGTCAACACGACAGGCAACTAAAATTCCGTTTCATTATAAAATAAATGTGCTTTAGACTCAAAATAAAGGTAAAACAGATCGACCATTACCCATGATTGATTTCATGCCCAAATAATGAAACTCATCCAAAATGTTAATTTATTTCTGTTTTCAGCAGCACTATTATTTATACAATACTGCAATTCTTTTAAGATATATCGGCCAAGAACAGACATTCGGTATAGCCGCATTAGTAAAGGTGCTTCCAGTATTGATTTTACAGTCATGCAGAAGAATGGCAAGCCACAGTGTGGCAATTTAATATGAACTAGACGAAGAAAATGTTATTAGTTTCGGTTATCGATTAGCATGTTGCACATTTATTTTTAACTCTGCATTAATGAAAGTCAAAAACTCGATGTTTCCTAGTCTTTCTTAATAAATGAACAGTATTCGAGAAGGCTTACTTTTCATACCAGTAATTATCTTAACAATCCTATAATTAATTGGAATGGTTTTTCCAACTTCGCTCGCTTGTTTGACGAGGCGGATCTTTTTTTAGCTCGTTTATCGACCAAAAATGTTTATATAACAACACACCGTTGTCAAATTTTGATAACATACTTGTGATTAAGGTTTTTTTGTTTTTTTTTTTTCAGGTATACGAGAGTATATCGCAGATATAAAACCAAAACAATAAACAATGAAATCTGGAAAACAATGAAATCTTAAAATAAGCATATAACAAAAACATAGCTTTAATTTAAGCGTAGCTGAATCGTAAACAAAAAATATCGTCTAAGTCATCATACATTTTCCCTTTGCCATACATACAAAAGGAAAAATTCAGATAGTTCTAATCATTCTATTTATGCTATGAGAAAGCCAAGTCGCGCTATAGAAATATCCTTCCTGACCAAGTTGGTCGTCTTCCAGAAAATAACTTTCTTTCCTGAAAAAGCGACAAATCCAAAATATGAGCAACTTGCAAGTTCTGACTCGGAACGATAGGAGTTTTCTACTTGAGGATTTTTTTTATAATTTCTCTTGGCGTGTGTTTAGAACCAAGGAAACTAAAGTCGTGCGGCCTCGATATATTCTCTCTGTCTTCAATAATTCTTCGGTCTGCTTTCTGGACGAAAAAGTCCAGTTTTAGGGAGATAAAAATCATGGAACCTTTCCCTGAGACTAACTAACTGGGCCACATTCTGAAAAATGTCGATAAAAGTTTCTCCGTCTTTGACGGATTCGACCCTACCCTTTTCCACACAGTGTGGGAGGGCGGCGAACGAAACTCGTGTGCTAACCGCAAGATCTAATCTGTTTTGGATTTATTTACTAGCTTGTTTGCAGTTAGTGCGAGCTTCAGTTTGGTCTGAACAGAAGTTGAGGATTGTAATAAAGACCAGTTGTGGTATGCTTTATTCATTCGAAGAGTGTTCTGCCAGAAAGGAACACGATTTAGACAGAAAAAAAAAAAAAAAAATATATATATATATATATATATATATATATATATATATATATATGAAATGCGTGATCGGGGATTTCATCTTGACACTTGCCCCGAACTTAAGTTCGGGGAAAAGGTCAGGATCTGGATATTTTAGAGAACAGTCCAATGAAGAAAATTAATTATACTGACCATCGCATTTTACAATGCTATTCTAAACAAGACTGGTAGACTGCATTAATAGCAATGATTACCAGAAAATCGAGGCGGCCTTTCGACAGACAAGAGCCATTTTAGAAAGAATATATATATTCGTACCGTCAAGCAGCAGCTACTGCACTTTATAATTCAGTATTATTACATAATATTTAAGGTTTCATTTTTCATTATGTAAATGAACAACAATTGTTTATTTACATACTCTAATACCCGAAGCCGTCACTTATGTGGCACTCGCTACTTCTTTCTCTACAGCTCTTTCACCTCTGTCGTGGATCTGATCATTACTTAGGGAAGTTAGTATTAAAATGGCTAAATGATGCAAGGGCTTTTATATATCTTCCAAAAAAAAAAAATTATCGTTCATACCTTCTCAAAAGACTGATATCCAATTCAGCTTTGAACTTTAGCAAACTCTCCGCCTCGACTACTATGGCAGGCATTTCAATCCAATGATTTACAACACGCTGCTCAAAAGTAACAGTGATGAGATCCAGCTTTCTATTACTCCCCGTTTTTTTTTTTTTTTATTTAAAAGTTCTTATTAAATCTTATTTAAAAGGTCTTATTCTCGGAACGACTACTAGGTCAGAGGAGTTTACAATTAATTATTTTTTGAATGAATATAATTATCAACGTATTTAGCAATGATGGCCACAGAAGCTGATGCGCCAACAACTAACAAAAAAAAAAAAAAAAGCATTACTGCACCTTCACGTTTCACCACTCCGCTACGTCAGGTCTTGTGCCCCATTGGTTCTTCTCTCTCCTACTAATGAAAATATAATTCCTTCGTTCATTTTACTGATTCCTTTCAGGGCCTTATATACCTCCATCAGTCTTCCACCCCCGGGCAAGATTTCTAGTTGCAAAGATTTGCAGTCCGCACTTTCTAAACATGGTTTCATTTCTTTGAATCCCTTCTAGAAGTTGTATTTCTGCGTCTGAACAACGACATCCTTTTTCCTACTTGCGAAGGTCCTATGTATCATAGACATACGACCATGTGCCTTCCTAGCCACCTGTTTATACAGAATGGAAAATTTCATATCTGACTGAATCATACCCCCAAGTATTATTCTCCCTACCTCCACTTCCCCTAGCTGGCAAGTAACTCCTGGATTTCTGTTCCCTAGGTGCAAAACCTTACACACAGAAACATTAAACTTCAGTTGCCATTTTTCAGATCATTTGTGCAACCAATCTAAGTCATTTTGCAGTAAAATAGCCTTGTCGTTAACCACCTTTACTATCTTTAAATCATCAGAAACTTTAACAACTTATCCTGCACTTCCTCGTCAATGTCATTAAGGAAGATAGAAAAAATAGAAGTGGCCCCAGCACTGTTCCCTGCACTTGCTATACTGGTCCAGCCTCAAAAGATCTTTCCATTAATCTCAATTTGCTACAGTTGATATAATCGCCTTTCATGAGGAACCGCATCAAAAGCTTTACTGAAGTCAAGGTAAAGTCAACATAAAAGTAGTAGTTGTTGTTGGGTTTTAGGTACATCAGAGACTTAGACATATTGCGCCCTATATACTTTCTGTAAATTGTGTGTTCTCTGACCAATTTGCTGGACGAAAAATCTGAATTTCCGGGAGGGAAAAAACCATGCAAGTCATTAATTTTATATGCCATGAATCCGATAAAGACATAGGTGCAAAACCTTACACCTAGAAACATACCCTGTAGGAACAGACGACTTTAATTCCATTTGACACTTCCGAGGACCCAATTTTTTTTCCTGAGATTTATCCATTTAGAGAAATGGGGATTCTGCAAATTAAAGTGGACTCAGTTAAGGTTCGAACTGAGATTACGTACATTTATGAAGTAAGCTGAGACTGTTTTGGAACATTACGATATATATTTTTTTTTCCCCCTAGTTACGCATATTTCACGATTCATTATTCGTGATAGTAAATGAATCACAAATAAACGCTAGGACAACATAAAGTACAAAAGAATATGATGGTTAGGTACAGTATCCTAAATCAAGGAAATACCTGACCCCTCAACAGTTACCCCCCCCATACCACTAGTTTTACCAAGTGCCTAGAATTAAATCATTTTATAGCCATCGTCGAACAGCAAAAATGGGTCACTGCTTTGTTATCATCCAACATAATGGTTTAATCGCTACACCTTCACCACTTGTGTGGCGATATCCTTGTCCCACATGTCAACGAGTTTGCTGTCCCAAACAGGGCCATTTAGTTGGACTTCAGAACAAACTTCCGTGTCTGCAAGTTGATTAACTTACAACGTTCAGGTATCAACGACCGGAAACGAGCCTTCAGCACGGCCGACAACGGTTCCGCGTTGATGAACGAAAAGATACTGGGTACAAAGATAATTGGTTTCAATTTTTTTGCTTTGCCACGCAGACGCGTTTCGTTATTTCTTCCGTAATTAACTTCCCAGTATGGTTTATCGATCAGAAACTGTACTTCCAGCAAGAAACTGCCATTTGAAATAACGTCAGTAATAATCTAATTAATTTTTTTTTTTACTGTCTGTTTTAACTGAGTGCGTAATTATATACGAAAATAACCAGGTGTTAGAGAAGCAACAAAAAGAAAGAAAAAAGAAATTATGGATAGATGCTAGAATACATTGTTGAGTCATAAATATGAGCATTATTTTATTTTTAAAACAACGTTGCAGGTCATGCATATGCGTCCCCCCCTTTCTTAGATTCTTGTCAGTGCAACATCAGAATCCAAGGTTTACTGACAATAGCTGGGAAGCACCCTTCCAACGTTAGAGGTCCCAAAACAATTTTCTGTTTATTTGAGAAAATTTTGCTTTGCATCAGTGACTAAGAGGATTAAGTTTTTGTGTGGCCACCAAATACGAAGTGTTCACTTTCATTTATTTTGTCAATTATGGAAGGGGCACCTCGTTCTAAAAATGTACATAACTGCAGATTATGCAAAAACGAAATCAACAAAGAAAACAAAGGTGCGTACATTAAATGCTCCAAATGCAAATTCCAAATTTGCCAGAGCTGTTCAGGTCTTTCCTACATAAGCCTGAAAAAATTATCAAGCGCAGCCCGCGCGAAATTCGTTGCATACTGCTACCGAAAAAAGCCGGCGAATGGGCAAGGGAGCCATTCCCACACTGCTGCTTGACTCCCACCTGATGCTGCCTTGCGCACTGCAGCCTGTTCCGACTATTGGAACAGGCCCGGCTCTACATGACGTCGAACGTGCGGCAGGAATTGGCTGTCCAGGAGGTCCAGGGACAGCTGCTCCCTGGTGGCAAAATGGCCTGACATGGATAACACATACTACAGTATTGTAGTGTGTGTTAATACTATGTCAGGCCCATTGTACAGAGATTATTCCCTCACGGAGACATTAGGTGGAGATAGGCACATGCGTGGGGGCCGCCATAAACAGGGAACCTACACATACACTGCAGGGTAGTAGAAGGCGGCACGTCAGTGACAGCCAGGTGTATTCCACTCAGTTTGATAAACGAAGCTGTTACTAACCTAGGAGAGCTTACAGCCCATGTACAAGAAGAGTGCACAACGGAAGCAAGAGAACAACCGGAACTAGCTGCGCCCCAAAGAGATATAAATGAGGATAAACAGCAGGAGACGCCCCTGGACCACACGCTGCCCGAGGATACAGTCGATGAGAAAACCCTCGTATTGAAAACGGCCCTAGAACATATCTTTAAGGACAATCCCGATCGGGTATCCACAGGACTGAGGTCGCAAATAGTGACCATATTTCACAAAATGGAGACGATCCTCCATGACACGTATGTAGAAAGCCAGAAAGCTAACGCACAGCTATAAGCATATAAAGAATGCGGGGCAAAACAAACGCCACAGCGCGTCCCGACATATTCGGAAGCGCTGAGGATCCCAATAGCAACGGAAATCCAACCAACCGCAGAGACGCACCAGAAGAGGAAAAAACTGTTACCAACACCAAACCTGGTGATACTCCGACCAAAGCAGACTGGCAAGATCCCCTCTAGCGAGGAATTAAAAACAAAAGTAATTAGTAATATGAGGGAGGACCTTAAAAATACAAGAATAAGAGGAATACGGAAGATGAGAGACGTAGGACTAGTAATTGAAACCGAAACTAGACAAGAAATACAAAGTACTGTATCATAGAAAACCCCAAGATACACGCTCTCGGATTAACGGCCCAGTCGCCCAAAACGAAGGGACCGTCAATAATAACCTATGACGTCAACACAGAAATCACAGCCGCCCAGCTGGCCGAAGAGCTCTACCTCGGGAATCTGCAAAGGGAAATAACAGACAAGGAAACATACGAAGTAATAACCACAAAGTTTCATATAAAAGCAAGAGGAGGAATAAACAACAACTGGAGCGTGGAGCTTATACCGGAAGCGTGGCAAGTCTTAAAAGACAGGACAAGGGTATATATTGAGTGGGGCGGCTACCGATTCCGGGAGCGAGTGGTGGTTCCGAAATGCTTTAGATGCTGAAAGTTCGGACACACTACGCATGTCTGCACCCAGACGGTTCCAACTTGTGGACGCTGCACAGAGAAGGGACACGCCTTTAAAGACTGTCCACACAAAGACAAGGAAGCCACCTGCGCAAACTGTAAGGCAATTAAAATAGAACACGCGCATTCACTCAAGGACCTCAAGTGCCCAGTCTACCTTAAAGCCAAAAGCATATACCAAAATAGAATTGATTATGGAGACAAGAAATAAAGAGTATAATATAACAATGATTAAGATAATCCAGACTAACGCGCAACGAGCCAAAACAGTGGCAGACCAAATCCGACGTAATCATATTGCAGGAGCCATACGTTCACGCAAAGCAGGTGGTGGGGTATCCGCTGCAATATAAGGCCGTCCACACGGAGGAGGACATATGGGCAGCGGTCCTAGTCAGAAACACCAAAATCACTGCAACAAAAATAATTCAACTGTGCACGACCTGGGCTGCCTGTGCCCAGCTCATTACAGCACTAGGCTCCCTATATGTAGTGGCCCTTTACAGCAGGCCAGGACAGGAAATTGAGACCATAATCAACTACCTGCGCCGTTCCAAAACACTCTACCGAATGAAAAAATAATTATAGGAGCGGATGTAAACTGTCGCTCTCCACTATGGCACAGCGTTACTGCCGACAGAGGAGGAATAGCAAATGGGCAGCAACTCGAAAACTATCTGATAGGATCCCAATTTGTTGTACTAAACCAACCGCACCAGCTGCCAACATCCTCTGGGTGGCCACCATCGACATCACCCTAGCAACTAGGAACCACGTGACCGACTGGAGGGTGGAAGACGCTTGGACCACCTCGGACCATCACCTGCAAAGTAACAAGAACGCTGCCAAGAACAACAGCAGATATACAAACACCCCACAGATACGCAGTTGCTAAGGCAGATTGACCCCAATACAAAGAGCTACTAACTACAGCGGTTAACAACAAACCTACATCCCTGGATCCACAGAATAATCGAACGAACTGCAGAAGGCAACTACTAAATTGATGATAGACATCAGCAACCAAACTATCAGGAAGAAACACCCGCGGCTGGGCGCAGTCCCCTGGTGGACCCGGGACATTGCCATGCTCCGGCGACAAATGAACAAGAGTAGGAAGGACTTCCAGAGGGCCCGAAGAACATGGCCAGCAAATGAGATTGAAGCCCTGAGCCAAAGATATAGACAAATAAGAAACCAGAACACTGACGCCACAAAGACAAGTAAAAGACGCTCTTGGGAGTCTTTGGTCTCCACAGCAGGGAACACTGACCCCTGTGGCATTATCTACAAGGTAACAACCAATAGACTGCCTAGGGGGGGGGAGGTGATTGCTACCGCTAGGACTCAGCAGGGAGACCTCACCACAACCTGGGAGCAGTCGATGAATAACATACTCGACACAATATATCAAAAACCAGATATGCTAACCGTGCCAGCTCAGCAACAGACATGGGACAGAAACGATAACTACAGAAACCAGGAAATTGAATCCCCCTTCACTCTGGATGAACTCAGCGTGGCCACTAGTAGGGTCAGAAATAGAAAATGCCCGGGCCTCGATCTTATTGAGCCTGAAATACTCAAGAAAACCGTGGAATACAAGCCGCACCTACTCCTCACACTATACAACAGATGCTTGGAAACAGGACTTTTCCCAACTGCATGGAAAATAGCAAATTTAAAACTAATACTGAAAAATCCTACCAAAAATCCAGAATTTCCGGATTCATATCGACTCATCGCGCTGCTCCCAGTGACAAGCAAATTGTTTGAAAGATTACTGTGAGAGTTAAAAAACACTGTGAAGGGGCAGGCCTACATGCCAGAAACCAGTATGGCTTCAGACCAGGATCCTCAACTGTGGACGCTCTGGGAAACTTGCTAATGATATTCCAAGATTGTAGACGAAAGATACTTTCGTCTACAATCCTGGAATATTGCCAACCAAATAAGTATTGTATTTGGTAAGTTTGGAGTACTGAATGTGAGAATTACACTGCGGGTTGGGATGAGATTGCCATCTCTACGAGTCAAAATTCTCTTAGTTTGTATGACCTTTAAGTTCTTGTACAAGCTCCTCTTCTGTTACATTCAATAGATCCCACTCAGAGATAACACCTTTGGAACTATTTAGGGTTGAGCGGGGAGATATTTTAACAGGGATACCACCAAATGTTGTCATCTTTAACAACAATTCTGAATGTTTCAACTGTGTAGTTTCCACAAGCCTTTTGACCACAAAAACCTTTTGACCATTTTAGGGGATCCAGCAGCATTTTCTAGAAATCTCTGTGTAATAAATGGAGAGAGTTTGCTCACTGGTTGACTAGTTAAAGAATGGATTATCAGGAAAGTAGGATACTCAGGTTGATCATTTTTAAGCGCTTATGTTGCGCACTACATTCATCAGAGTTATACCAATCTATGGTATAACTCTGATGGTATGGTATTTGAGCTTGAAGGCTCTAAGGCTGTATAATTTTCTTTATCCATGTCGGCTCCTTTTCGCCCGAAAACTATCCTGGGTGGAAAAGCTAATCCTGGGGGATTAGCTTTTCCACCCAGGTTACCAGCCCTGCCAACGGGGAGGCAGGAGCAGTGCCGACTGAGGCCAAGCATAGGAGTTAGTATATACAATAAAGAAAAGGGTTCTTTCCTCTTTCTGGCTCTCTTTCTATACTTTTAAAAAGTAGAGCTAATCAACAGAAAGACTTATGAACGAAATAAAACAAGGAAAAACTCAGTCGCTTTAGGAATCGCAGTACTATTAGCACAGAAAATTGCTTGGCACCCGGGGCCACCAGTACTTCGACAAGAAGAGTGCTGATCACACAGAAAAGAAAAGCAAGGACGGGGCTCTCCCGGTGTGTGACAAAACAGAACAGAACGCAGCACAGAGAGCAGAGAACAGACTAAATGCAGCACAGCTGCAAACAGCCTGATGGCGATCTGAAGAGGGCACCCTAGCCCTCTTCACCTATTATTCCCACTTCCTTGGGGGGGGGGACGTTCCCTCTCCTCCACCCTCAAACTTCTACTCTGGTGGGGCATGGGCATGCCCCACTGAAAACTGGAGCTATCTACTCTATTGGCCCCATATTTCTATCTTTTCCCCCCAGTCTTCTGTCTCCCTCCCCTCTCTACCTTCATCATAGCGAAAGCCCCATACATCAAAAATTTAATATGATAAAATTACCTTACGCCCAAAACTCGGCCTAGAAAACCAAAGCGATATTACCCCTACGATAGCGCAGATTTTTTATTTATTTATTTTTTTTTTTCTTTTTCTTTCTTTTTTTAGCCGCCGAAATCCCACGAAATTAAGCGGCAGGACCTGCCAGAGTGAATCTTCAGCTACTGGGTTCCTGGTCTGCCTCTACGGGGCGTAAATGGGACAACGTTGGGCCTCAATAGGGATCCAACGGCTAAATGACCAGATGAACAACGGTACAGAACACTACACATGAACAATTCCCACACACTTAAATCTCTGGCATTTCCCAGTGAACTGGTTCACCACAATGAAAGCAACGCAGAGATGGGGGAAACCCCTGGTGCCGTATGAGAACAACACACTTACACAAGACAACAGATCGGGGAAGTTCACAACTAGTTATCGGACCAGAATTAGCATTAACTGTATTTAACAGTGAAGTGACTCAAACCGTGGTCAACTAAAACGAGTATACTACTGCACTCCCACTCGACTGCATTAGTCCATAGCTTTCCAGTATTGCACTCTCTCCACATAAGAAAGCAGCAATTACTGCCTATGTCTACACTGTGAAGTTGATTTAGTTAATAACAGGTACCACAGCCACGTTTGCTTTGCGATGATTTTTTTTAACCCATTTGCTTTTCAAAGCAGTTCTAGTCCTATTTCAGCATTGCGAAGGAGTACTGAAAAGTTTATAGCTCGTATAAAAATAATGTCAAAATTATGAATAATCTTGTGGGTTCTTCGTAAAAAAAAATGCAAAATAAGTTAAAAATTTTATTACTTTTTGCTTGAAAACCCCTGTGAGCTTATGGCGTTTTATTGTTATTATTTTTTTTTTTATAATGAACAAATTTGAACATAGTGTCCTCATAAGATACGTGCAGGGTGGCTTAGAGGAGAAAGATATCCGTGATGACAGTACATATTTTGGATACATCTACTCCATATGCCAAGGCGAAAAAAATGGGGAGCAGAAACAGTGGCAAACTGCCAAGAAAACATTGATAAAGTACATGTTTGTTTGTTATTTGGTTTTTAGGAGCATTACCAACTAAGGCCATATTGCTCCGGGATATGCGGTGGTCATTCCGCATCCTCCGTATTTGGTGGTGACGGGCTCGAACCCCGGTCTAATCAAGAAGCGTGTGCTACGCACTGCTGCTCCTTCCCACCTGGCTACGGAGGTGCCATAATAAAGGACATGATATGGTGATAGAGGATTAGAGATTATTAATCCATTCTGGCAAACGAATTGGGTTCATCAAAGTTTCTGCAAGAGCGATTCTACAATTTCTAACACCTGACGAAAAATGTGGTCGATGCAAAGATGCCTCACTCAGAATTGATGGCCCTTTACCATGCAAATCCGGAAAAATTTTGGCAAGATGTGACCAATGACGAGACATAAATCCATTACTGTCAACCTGAGTCAAATCTGCAGTCCAAAAATGGAAACATCAGTTCACCGCCTCCAAAGGAATCAAAAACAGTTCCACTGGCTGGAAAGGTGATGACAGAAACCATACGAAATTTCCAAAGGAATAATAATGGTGGTGGACTATGTTCCTCCGTAGAGGCCTCCGTAGCCGAGTGGGCAGGAGCGGGAGTGCAGTAGCACACGCTCTTTGAGTAGACCGGGGTTCAAGCCCCTGACTGCTGAATACGGTCGATCTGCCAACCCGCACTGGACCAGCGTGGCAGATTATGGTCCATTTCCCTCAGCATAAATTGTTGAGGAGGCTTCCATCCTGCAGTGGGTTGATAATGGCTGCACTCTACTTTACTATGTTCCAACAGGTCAAACTGTAACAAGTGTACACTATGCTAACTTTTTAAAAAGTGTACACTATGTATACTTAAAAAAAAAAAAAAAAAAAAAAAAAAAAAAAAAAGAGGAATATTGACGAGGCTTCTTGATTTATCAAGACAATGCACCCGCTCATACATCAGCAATCGAAATGAAGAATCTCACTTTCCTGGACGAAGTGTGTGTGTGTGTGTGTGTGTGTGTGTGTGTGTGTTACAGAAAAAGAGAGAATAGTAAGCAGCATTCCACATTATCAATAATACGAATTAATTTTATATTGTACTTCTTTACTTTCAGCAGCCACTAGCAAAACAATTTTTTTTTTTAATCTTGCATTTGGTCAAAAAATAAATAAAAACAGCTGAATACTGACTGAAGGAGTTTACAGAGTTTTTTAAGTGTAAGATTTCCATACAAAAACCGTAGTTACGATACTTAAAGGCGCCCGCTTTAAGTGCACAATTCCTGTTTAAGAAACGATTGATCACCAGATCTATGCCGCTATCTACATTTCATACTACTGCATACACTGTTGTACTGTAGGAAGAGAGCCAGCGAAAGTAATTATTTTCCGATTATTTCCTAGACTATTGATTTTGGATTTATTCCAAGCTCAATCGGCAAAAAACCCATCTCGAATACAGTACAAAACAAACCGTAAAAGAAAATCATTAAATTATACTACTAAACTATTCATTGGATTTCTGATTCAACAACTGCTGAATATCTATTCTTTATTACCAATCACAATAGCCGAGTTAAAGTCGAAAACCAAAACCACTAAGGGGAGAAACAAAAAAAATTAGAACTCTTTATTGCATACAAAAGGCACATGCCGTACACAATACCTTTCACAGCTACAAGCCAGAGGTTTACAGGAGAAGGCTAATACAACGTAATAAACAAGGATGAGATAGGAGAGAAAAAAAAAACAATATTATTAATTATACAAGTGTGGGTTTATTGTGCATTGGCTTACTTCGTCCGCCGGGGCATTCCCTGTTCTTTTCTGAATATAGAGGTGGACATCTTGGCAGATCCCAGGAAGGAAAGGGCAAGAATCCGGGATGCTTTGGTAAAAGTCTGGCAAGAGCGTTGGAGCGTTTGTGATAAAGGGCAGATTACACAAAATTTTTTTCCCAGATTTAAGAAATGCAGCCTCGATAAAATTCAAATGGTTTCACCAAATTTACAAGCTACGTTCTTATTCACTGGTCATGGTTCGATTAATGCAAAGTTGCATGATTTAGGAATCACTGAAAGATCTAGTTGCCATAATAGGCCCATAAAAATTCATAGAGAATGAAGTTACACAGTAGAGAACTACTACGTGTTAGTGGCCGTTCTCATTTCGTACTTATCTGTTTTTTTTTTTTTTTTTTTAATAGATAATACAGTTTAGTTTTTATTTCATATCTTTCGTTGCTTTTTTTTTTTTTGTTTCATGTTTACAAAATTTTAGACCCATTTTTTTTGATAAACCTACCAAGACGTCAATAAAGCAGTGTTATATAACGCATTTATTGTTACAATATATAAAGATATAGTTACAATTTAATATTAAGAAAAATAATTGTTATTAATTTACAACAAAGTGGCTACGATTAAATAAAACTGTAGAATTAATCTTAAGTTACAATTAAGAAAAGTAAACAGTAATATCAGGATATATCGCAGAATACATACCACCATAACTGGAGTAATACTACAGTCGGTTAAAGTGTGTTAATTATTCACATAAATAATACAAAAAAAAAAAAACTGAGTACAGTATTTCTTTATTTTCTTAAATGCAAAATAAGTAGATGATACAGCTAACTAAAAACCTTAGCTATGGTAAAACCCTGTTTCTTGTGATTGAATAAAATAGGCAACTACGAATTGAATTTTTTTTTTTCCCTATTACTGCAAAGCTGAGGACTACAGTGCAAACTGAATGAAAGCAGAAGCGTCACAATGCTACATGCGTAACTATCAGGGGGCATCATTCTTTGTACTGTTGATAAGGAACAATACAATTAAAATTGCATTTATATTTCTGTTTACAATCTTGTATAGAGTTTCAGGCGCATCAGCAACTTACACGATATTGCGCCGTATACAATGTCTAAATTGCGTGTGTTCTGTGGTCGATTTGGTGTTTGCTGCACGAAAAACCGGAGTTTCCAAGAATAAAAACCTTTCTACTCTTGCCTGAGACCGACTAACTCAGCCAGGTTGTTAAGAATGGTCCATAAAAATTCTTCCCGTCATTGACGAAATTTGAAATCAGCTCTTTTCCATATCATGCGGAAAAGAAGGTGATAATACCAACTGTGTTACCCAGGAGGGCGTATATCAACACCATGCTGCATTAGCTATTCTGATATATCTTGCTGCATATGGGTATCATATACTGTACTTGAATCTTAGGAAGGCTTTTGATACTGTTGCACATGGAAGGCAGACTGCTATACAAATTGGAGCAGTGTGGCATTGGAGGCAATTTGCTGCTATGGATAAAAGGATGGCTGAGTGAGAGAAGACAGTGGTAATCAATGGACACCGCTCTTCGTGGACTAATATTATTAGTGGAGTCCTCCAGGGTTCAGTTTTGGGTCCATTGTTGTTTTCTGTATTTATTAATGATATTAACGAAGGTATATCAGGTTTAATGTCTAAATCTGCAGACGATACAAAGGTTGGCAGAGTGGTTAATGACAATACGCTACTGTAACAGGATCTAGAAAAGTTTAGCAGATGGGCTGAGAGATGGCAACTGAAGTTTAACATTGACAGATGTAAAGTACTGCATATGGGTAGCATTAACCCCAGAGTAACGTATCAACTGTGTGGTACTACACTCAGGGTGATAGAGAATGAAAAGGACCTGGAGGCAATTTTGCAGTCAGATATGAAGTTTTGAGAGCAGTACAGACGGTCTTCCAAGACAGCTCATGGAGTTTTGTCAATGGTATACAGAAGCTTTGCTAGCAGGGATAAGGAAGTGATTATCCCTTTGTATAAGACCATGGTTAGGTTCCATCTTGAGTATTGTATACAGGTCTTGAGGCCTCACTTTAGGAAGGATGTACAGTTGCTAGAACGAGTACAAAGAAGGGCAACAAGATTGGTGAGGGGAACAAAGTGTTGCTCTTACGAAGAAAGGGCTTAAGTTTTGCAAATTATTGTCTGGAGACTAGGCACTTGCAAGGTGATCTGACTGAGGTGTATAAGGCCTTGAATGGTTTGAGCAAGCTCAATGCTGATGTGATTCTTCCTCTTGCCCAGATTAATCGCCTCAGGGGACATCAATTCAAATTAAGGAAAGACAGTTGTAGAATAGATGTGCGGAAATTTGCCTTTAGCCAGCGGGTGGCTGATAGTTGAACAAACTTTCATCTGTTGTAGTGGAGGTCAACAACTTGAATAAGTTCAAGACAGAACTAGACAAACATTTGGAGCGAATGGATGGATGAAATGGAAAGTTTTTTTTTTTTTTTTTGCTGTATAAGCTTGCTTTCTTGCATCATATGCCTCTACTAATGCTAGATTTCCTTCGTAGTAAAAAGGCAGATGAAAACCATTACGTATTTTAAACGACTGTTTAATTTAAAAGGCGTAACTGGGAAGAGATTTTCGATTTCAATTCGAGCAGTGTTACTTCGATTATACCCATCATCAGGCGTATTGTGCGTATTTCGGAATGAAAGTCGGCGAACATGTTGCTTCAACAAAGTCTTGGATCATATATGGTCCGAAAAATGGCAACTAAAGTTCAAGGCCAATGCTTGTGAATGTAAATTTATGCGTTTGGGAAACAAAAATCCTGGTATAAGCGAGAGAAAGAGGGGCTAAAAGTTGTTCAAGCCTTTTTTTTTTTTTTTGTGTGTTACAATCAATTCAACCTGACATGAAATTTTCAATGCAATGTAAACAGGCGGCTAGGACGATACACGGTGTCCTGTCTATGATTTACAGAGCCTTTGCTAGTAGAGGGACGGAAGTCATTATCACTCTTTGCACGGCGATGTTTAATTGCATTTTGAATATTGTATTCAGGTCTAGAGACCATACCTGAAAAGAGAGAGAGCTTTTGAAGAGAATTTAGGGAAGGTTGACCAGATTGGTGATGGTGGTAGTCACGCGGTCAGTGATGTTACTGCTGATGACGTCACACGGCTGTCTTTGGATGGCAGTATAAACCAGACATGTCAGAACATGTCGAGTTATTCGGGCATCTACTTACATATGAAGAACAGCTTAGAAGCTGTGGACTGCAAAAGTTTAACAACTAGACATCTAAGGAGAGATCTCATTGAGATGCATAAGGAGGTGCAGGAGTTGAGTAAAACGAATGAGGAGGGTCTGTTCTCCCTCGCAGGTGAGACACGAACCAAGGACATAAATATAAAATCTTCAGGCATAACAAAAATTGGATCGCATGAAGTTCGTCTACGGACAGCGGTTTGTCAAACACGGGAATAAATTGCCTCGCAATGTGGTGGAGGTAATGAGTCTGGCTTTGTTTAAAGCAGAATTAGATAATCACCTTGTGGGAATGAGAATAGTATGAATATTTCCTTTTATACTGAATTATTATTTTGTGTATTTATTTTTGGCCTATATTTATTTATTTATATACAGAAAAATTTCGCTTCCTTGCATCATTTAACCTTACTAATATGTAAGGGAAAACAAAACAGTTCCTGAAAGCAAATGGTCCAAAGAGTGGGAGAGTTGGCAGAAAAAAAAAGAAAAAAAAAAAGTCTTCTTGGAAGCAAAACCTAACAAAAAAAAAAAATCGTTGAGAAAAGAGTAGTACCTGGCCCGATCACGCAATAAATTATAAACCTAAACCAAAAATTCAAATTAAAGTTAAAGCAGAAGAATAAAGTTAGAGCTGACTTACCATAAAAACCATCCTGAAACTTTATAAGTAGTCTATTCGTTGCAAAAACTTTCTAGCCATGATTACAAATATATCAGATAAGTCGCATTCACTAGAGTAAACTGGCAAGATCAACGGACTACCAGAATTATTTCAGTATAAACTAAACTAATGTCATCGTTGCTCAGAAACTGTGCTTCAGAGAGTGGATCCACTAAAAATTCGGAAATAAAAAATCATTGGGGAACTTGCAATCAGAGGGAACAGCGTGCATTCTGAGCATCAGTGCTCAAAGTACGCTCAATGAATCCTAAAGTGAGAATTACAGACTTTCTGGAGGGGGGGGGTCTAACAAAATCACATTTCCGGATAATATCCTGTACTTTTTTATTTTAATCAAAGTCGCCAGCTGCAAGTTTTCATCGCCAGAAAGTCAATAAATCAACGTCCTACGAAGCGATTAGCAATTTGTTTCCAAAAGAAAAACCTATATTACAAATCACCATCAACCCTCTCAAACGATTCACCGTTTTCCCTATTAAATCGAAGTTAAAAGTCCTGAATTTACTCCAGTTATATCACAGACTGCTCTTTCTCTCTCCCCTTAATGACCATTCTTGATTTGTTTATTTTTCACCAAAATGTCAGCCAGACGTCGTCCGGTTATTGATTTAGCGCGGTCATTAGTGATTTTTACAGCTTGATTACCTACTTAAACTTGCAGACTGCAAAACGTGCTGGCAATTACTTCACTAGAGTATTCCTTTGGGTACACATCACAAAGAGTGAATGCCAATATAAACTTAGTGAAAAACATATTTATGGAGCAATAATACATTAGCGTTCCAAAAAAAAATTACGCAGCACACATAAAACGCGTATATCTCGAAATATCCATAATCAAAAATTCCAACCCAAAATAACTTTATATACAGTACAGTACATACTTGTATTTATTTCGAATCGTACATAGAAACTCTCATTTAGTCTTAAAAGATCAGAAACTACCTTTGATGCATTTGTGCTGTAAGTTCAACAAACTATTTGAGTTGGTTGAGACGCAGGAGTAAATACAGGTTCCAAACGTGCTCTAATAAAGACAAATCAGCTAACTCTGTGGGAAAGTGCTTTCATTATTGTCCACCACTATGTACTCTTGTAAGCCAGTTTCTGAATAAGTGCGTAAGGATTGGAGATATTTTCAAGTAATGCAAAAAGAAACATACGAGGTGTGGCAATAAAGTTCCCAGACGGGTGCAATAAAAATAAATAAAGAAAGAAACAGAGTGAAGGAGCTAAAAAACAGTTTTATTTTTATTCAAAGTGATTGAATTTACTTATTACACCGTTCTCTAAGTTTCTGAAAAGAGTCAGCGAAGGCGTCCAAGAGATGATGTTCAGTTTGGCTGTTTTTCTTTATGTCCTCAACATTCTGAAATCTTTCCTTTGAGGGTAGTTTTCACCTTGGGAAAGACGAAAAAGTCCGCTGGTACAGTGGAAGAAATCAGGATTATCTTGAGAAATCTCACTGAAGTCTTCGCACGATGACACTCTTCGTTGTGTCAATTCATCCTTGAGTCTATGCGGCACAAATTTTGCACACACCTTCCTTAAATCTTCATGCAGAATTTGACGAATCGTCTCCTTCTTCATATCCAACTCATCAACCACCATTCTGAGGGTCAATGATCCCTTGCCACAATTTCCCGAACTTTTGCAACTCTGTCCTCATTTTGAGAGGGTGACAGATGCCCAATTCTTTGGTCGTTGCGAACATTCTCACGTCCGTCTTTGAACCACTTATACCATCCAACTTAATTTCATCAACATATATCAGTTTTTAACATTGCATACGTTTCTGCTGCAGATTTTCCCCAGTTTAAAGCAAAATTTTGACATTCGTTCGTTCGTTGTTCCATTGTAAAATTGTTACACGGAAAGTTAACGCTACTAACGAAACTCGTTATTACTTGCAGCCTATCAGCTTGCTGAACAATCTCTGTACCACGATCTTTTTTTTTGGGGGGGGGAAACTACAACATACCACTTCCGTTTATTTTCAAACTTAACGAACTGATCGCAACAGCACTGAATCAGGAACTTTATTGCCACACCTAATATCAAACGAATTGAGTTCTACTCTCAATTCAGTTTTTCAAATTGTTATTTAATCCATACCAGACCGATGAAATGTTGCCTCAGTGAGGAAAATCTTAAAACGCGGACACATGCTCAGAAATCATGTGTACTGCTTTTAGTTTTCTTACTTACGATTAGGTGACATTTTCAAGAAGCCAAACATACTGCAGTCTTCCCAAGGTGCAGAAATAAATATTCTTTTTTTAGAATAACAAAGTTAAAACTCAAAAAACATGACATGGTTAGGAGATCTAAATTCGGCTGTGAAGTCCTTTCTAAGGACAACGAAATTATTGGCTTTATCTTTTACTAAAAGACTTTTTTGAATAACTCGCTGCCACTGAAAAAAAATATTTTTGCAACAATTTAGATGAGTTCCATTGGGTCAAAGACACTTTTAATTGTAAACCTAATTTATTAAACATGACTGAACAAGGAAATTTGAAAATCAGAATTAATCGTAGTCTGATTTTTTGATGAACGTAAGAGAACCAATAAATAGAGCTTCCTTTCGCAACAAGAGAAATCGGGAGTGGGGGAGGTGTGGAAAAGTACTTGGCTCGAATTCCGACAAAGGGAGAAGAATTTTTATGGACTTTTTTTACATCGTGATCTAATCAGTCGCCTACAGCGAGGACAGCATGGATTTTCGTTAAAAAAAAATCATGTTATTAGAGATGTCCACAGTGGGTTATAATCACCTTCCCCCACGACCGAGTGGAAAAGCTTTAAGTTCGAATCCCGTAAATAACGTGAGGTCCTTTTTATGTTTCTTTTTTCACGACTAAATTACCGGTCTCTAGCGAGAATTTCGGAGTTTTTCTCCTGAAAACTCCGTCTAGAAAACAGACCGAACAATACACCTCGCAAGCCAAACAGCCTCAGTTGCTTTTTCACTTAACACACATCTAACCATTATTAGACAGATAATATTTCTGGTGTATGAGCTTCGATTCGGGGAACTCTTAATATGAAAATATCTTCTTTTTTTTTTTATTTCTTTTTTTTTATATACCCATATCAAAATTGGTTATTTTACTCTTATACTTTATAATTATAATTCCACTCTCTTATAATTATTTGATTAAACAATCTTAAGTTGAAGAGGGCAACTTTTACTCTATTGTTGAACAAAAAATTTAACAGAGAAAAGAAAAAGCAATAAGTTAAATACGTGGATATATAGTGTTATTAGAAATTATTCACATCAGTAATAAGACTTTACTGAAAGTAAAATCGTACTGGATAATAAAACCATACATCAATACGGAAGAAGAAGAAAAAAAGAAAGAAAAACTCAGTTTCCTTTAGACAATAAATATTAAGAGTTTTTGGTTCATTCACCAAAACGTCTAGTCGACATTCAAATTACCGCGCGCACTGTCTACAGTTGATGGATGTTTTGTCGATGGATGAGTCTGCAAGTAAGGAAAGATACTGGAAGAAGAAAACTTGAAAGAGGCTTAAAGGATGGGGAGAGAAGACTACATACTTTGTGCATTACCTAATCTCGAAGTGTTTTTGAAAGAAAAAGTGGGTAAAAAAATCGACTGGCCTGGAGCAACAAAATACTTTACGTAAGTTCTTGGCAAAATGTTTCTGGTAAATCAAAGATTTAATGTAAAATATGTTAACCTGGTCATTGACTTAACCATAATACTAAACGACAGTGAAAAATATTTTCGATAGTAATATGGCGGACTTGGCGCATTTTTTAAAACTAATTTCGAATGTACAGTTCATTTTTCCCGTCGATGACGTGAGGAATTTTTATGGGATTTTTATAACATGGCTGAGTTAGTTGGTCTCAGGCCAGCGCAGCATGGTTTTTCTCCTGCAAAATCGGGTTTTCGACGAGCAAACAGGAAAGAGACCACAGAATACAAGCAATTTACAGAGCGTATACACGGAGCAATATGGCCTTAGTCGCTGATGCTCTTAAAACCCTACAACAACAAAAGACTATTCTACCGCACCTGTTTCCTGAATATCAGACAGAAATCACAAAAGAAGCCTTCCAGACATGTGCGTCCGCAGAGGGGGGCAAACGGGGAACTTGCCCCTCCCTGAGATCGAGTAAAAAATTCCACAAATTATAATCGTAAAAGTGATTGAGATATGTAACCTTACACCTTCGACCATGGACGCTTTGCCTTAAAATTTTATTACGGGTTGGCCGGTTTCGGCCCTCCGCGGGGTAACCATAGAACACGGGTTTCATCTAATGCAGCAATAAAACACATGTTCCTGTTTTTGGTTCATCGACTGATATTCCCCAAACTTTACCAGAAGTTTTGGAACATTGCGACTATTTCCCTTCTATTAATTCGGCAATAACTATTGGTATGACATTACCTGTTACGACCTGTACCATTGAAAGAAGTTTATATATATATATATATGTAAAAGAATATAAGAAATAGAAAAAGAGAAAGAGTGACAGAACAGATTAATGCCATCAAATTTATGATTTTACATTACATCTGTCTGTGTATAACAATTTTTTAGTTAATTGTAATACCAACTAGATAAATTGGAGAATTGAGCATAAAAGTATTAGGGGTGCAAACTATACTCATTACTTCAAAGGGCCAAGTTTAGGTGACCTAAGTAGAACTACTTTGTTGTACCCTATAAATAAACACATAAAAGAAAATAATATAAAATAGTAAAATTAAAATGATAATATAGCTAATTATAGATATATGGATACACTGAATGAAACGTTAAGGCTAGCTCCACTCAATATATCCCATCAATAATTAGCTGAAGCTATCTGTTTCTGTTTGCTATCTGGAAAATGGCGAACAGAAATGAGTGTAGTTTGCACCCCTAATACTCTTATACTAAATTCTCCAATTTATCTAGTTGGTATTATAATTAACTAAAAAATTTGTTATATATATATATTAATTCTTGTTTCCTTTATATTGTAAATTTATATACAATATGTATGTGTTTTTCTATTGATGCAATACTGTATTCTATAATATACTTGTTTAATTAAATAATTATTTAAAAAATTAAATAAAAATTTATTGATGTAATTATTTGTCTCCAAGCTTTGCCCCCCCCCCCCCCGGATATTTTCTGTGGACGCCCACTCAGAGTTTGAGGAGTGAGCTGTTATATACTGTATTAATAAATTCGTACTCTTTTTATAGCTTTTTGTCCCTGTTAGTTGAACCTGCTTTTAAAATATCACATCACGCCGTTAATTCACCAGATTATTATTATTATTATCTGTTTACATGAGCTGCCCCCTGAACTAGGGAAGTGAAGGGGGGGGATATTTACATACTAAAGTTAGGGAGGGCCATGTGTCCAGGTTACATGGAGCAATATGTACGCTTAACCTGAAAGGTAGAGTATTTACGCAGCTCTTTTATCTACATACTGTACTTGTTATTCCAATTAGTGGGATACCGAAGTGTCCCATAATCAGAAAGTAATTTTGCTCAAATGTACTGTACAATAATTATAATGTATTTACAATAATATAAAGAGTTTTCTTGGTTGAGATAGTTCATCACATGTTGGTCGTCCGCCGTTTCTCCCTTTTTCTGTCAATCTCAGCTTACAATGCCAGGCGTCTTTTAATTACTAGAAACCGAGGATGGAGATCCGCGACGGCTTTATTTTATATTTATATTTTTCATGCCATGGGCAGCTTTGGTGTCTATTTTTCTTTCAGCTGGTATCTTTGTGGTCTAACGATAGACTTGTGAATCGTTCCATTAATTTCTGACGTCTGTATGCATTCTGCTGGCAGAATTTATCGAGATCAATGGCCAGACCGTTAATCAAATCTACCGTGTTTCCTGGAAACGCGTCTCAAGCCCTCTTACCAGGTCCGTATTATCAGGGGCATCGAGGCATCCTGTGGTGTCTGGACAGTGCAAGCATGGTATCTGCCACAATCTGTTATTTTCATGGGATGACTTTGTTGATTGATGTAGAGTTGGGCCTTAGAAATTGTGCACTGGTTGCCAGTCCACCGGTTGAACCATTTCAGGAGCCAGTAATCCAGGCTAAGGAACTAGTTGAAATGCATCATAGAGGCAGAGGTACTGTTGCTGCATATAAAGGTATGGGGACAGACACAACGAAGGATGTATTTCTTGAATATTCATCATCGTATATCCCCGTTAGTTCCTAGCGGATTGCCCACATAGCGAGTACATTTTTGTTTCTGTGTTCAGGAGGTGAGCCTGGAAAAGGCAACTTTTGTTATGTGTAAAACAAAAGTGATTACACAAATCTCACAAACAGTCTATAACATCTCTATTAAAGAAAGCATGCGAAGGCGTGTTCTTCGATCGCAGATCAAAGAATTACTAACATCTGAAACTGCTAAATTCTTTGGGGTTGGACGCTTCGAAATCTTTAAGAAAGTTTTAAACATTCTTTAACATTCGCCCGTTTAGAGAGTGGTGGATAACCAAATTTGGAGCATGTACGAAAAAAGTGCATATAGAAAAAAACAAAAAGGAAAAAAAAAAATATACGTACTAATACTGTTTTTTGTATTTTTATCAAAATTCACTTTGAAAAAAATATTTAAGTAACCTCTGAAGATTAAAAATTTAACCATTTTTAAAAACAGTTTTATATATGCACAATTTATTTTTAATAAAAATAAATTGTGCAAATTGCATGAACAAATTCAACGTTTAGAAACAATGTCTAAAATTTTGTTTGTAACTAATACCAACTTTCGTGACAGAAATCCCGGAATTATTTTTTACTTTACCAATTATTATTATTTGTATAAATATCTATTAAAACACTATATTTTGTGTATTATTTTGGCTATAGAAGATGCACAACGGAGTTCTAATAATAGACTGGTTAGCGTTCTCGTTCTTAATTACAAACAAAACTAAAAATAAAAAAAAATACTTCTAAGAGGGTAAATTAATCTCCCCCTGCTACACACAGAAAGCGGATCGCTTAAAAAAAAAGGGGGGGGGAAGAACTCTTTTACCGCTATCTTTACTTAAACGTTGTAATAAAAATGCTATTAAGAAACCTTCCCTGCTGATAAGAACTAGAGCCACAGCTGGCAGAGAAATTCCATTAAAGAATATTTTTATTAGACCTCATAACTTTCATTTCGCTAAATTATCTCGCCCTTGTGGGTGACATCTAACCAAGCAGTTTTTAGCTTGCACGTTAAATAACGCTAACAGTTTTACAGAACAGAACAAAACAAAAAAAAAAAGGCCATTAAAAGTTAACAATTCATAAACACTTCCAATCATGCGCACCAGATGGCAGCACAAATCGAGCACGTGTTTACTCTTTTGCTTTATGTCAAATCATACGTGTTATTTCAAAGAACAAATATCTTGGTTTACCTACTTTACTAAAGCGCCTTATTCTTCCCAAGAAATAAAATGGTTCTATTACTTTTATCTAAAACGCCCACAAGCAAAATATTTGAAAAAAATCCGTTTTCTTCACGGACCAAATAAGAGTTGCAGGCCGAATAACAACACTTAGAAGTGGAATGAAAGTTAATTCTAGTCCATGAAACTATCACAATTATGTTTGAGACTTCAGAAAGAAATTTAATATATTACATTGTTTTAAATTTGTCTTTTTTGTGGTGCAATTATTGCTTTAGAATGATTGCACTACAAAAATATAAATTGAAATAGAACAAGTTATTCCAATCAAGGAATATTTTCTTCTATTATTATTATTATTATTTATTTTTTTTTGTTGTTCAATTTTTTTTTTTTCATCATAGCGTCTGGTAGGTTTGCATATAAACATTTGTAAAACATCTATTTCATTAACTTCAATGATATTGAAAAAGTAGTGGGATTTTTTTTTTTTTTTTTTGCGAAATCGATTTTTTTTTCAATTTGGTTTAAAAAAACCTCGTTTCGGAATATTGTTATGGAGGATGAATCGGTTCTCCATATATGATTATATTTAAATTAAATAATATTTCACTTAATTCTGTCGATTTCAATTTCCAAATTTTTTCATAAATTTATAGTTCCTGCTGTGAGTATACTTAATATTTGAAGTTGTAACGCTTCACTGAATCGTATTAACATACAAATCACGACAGTACAACTTTTAAATTTGAGCTAACGCTTTTTTTTTTTTTTTCCCTGCATGTATAAAACACCTTACTAAAGTTCTACCAAGTCGACTTGTTTTGACCATCATAACGCATTGTCACTGTACTTGTCTGTCACTACTCTTTTGTAATTGTGATTGACAAAGAAGGCAGTCTTTACAAATGTATTGAGAGGGGAGGGCGTTGTTTTGTTTGGCTCGTATTACTAGCGTTTTTAATGCGAGTTAGGAGTTGAAAACGCGTAATTTTTTTTATTCAAAAATAAATCAGTTTTTAATAAATTTTACCTATTTTTATTCATTTTTTAAAATGGTTATCAATCCCTGGGCCGTAATACACGCATTGCACTGTAAATAAAAATTGTAATCGGGTATTTATAACCTTTTCATACCCATTGTATGAACAGGTTCGAATCCTGTCAGAATGGAAAGAATTTTTACGAGTTTTTTTTTTTTTATCCTTGGCCGAATTTGTCGGTCTCAGATAAGGAAGGCACAGTTGCGTGCGCTAATATGCAAGCTCTTCCCCTATGTAAACTCAGGTTTTTCATCCTGTAAACAGGCTAATCCACCAAAAGTACACGCAATTCGCAGAGATAATACACCCCTTTGCTGCACTGACGAAAACGAAAGCAAACCTTTTTAAAGAACAGTACCTTAAAATCTGCTCAATTTAAAATCCAAAAATTAGTAATTAAATCTCTTCTAAACTGATTACATTACAATCAGTTTAATTATTTAAAGTAACCAAACTTCTGAACTGCCAGGTTGTTACTTTTTTGAAATCTCATAAGTCTAAATTGTAATAACCTAACCATATTTAACATAATCTAAATTAGCCGAACGTTTAATTACATAAAACAGACTAAAATTTACGAACGCGTGATTAGAATGAAGATTCATGAACATGAAACACTTTTTCAGAAAGGTGGAAGAAGCTAGGAGTCCACGATACTGAAAGTTTCCCAAAAAAAAAAAAAAAATCTAAAAAGAGCTTGCCCTAAAAATACACCAAGCAACTGAGCTTTGGACTACTCATTTATAGCTATTTTTTTTTTTTTTTTACTGACAAACGAATATTTTCGATACTTGTGCAGTCAACCAATCCTTCTTAAGGGCCCTTCTCTGTGATTATTAGCTCTCACTTCAAAATACAGATTCATATATTCAGATTCACTCATTCAACGCTGCCTATTAATTAAAAACTCTTCTTAAATTTAAGTAAAGCAATTAAAAAGAATTTTCGTATTTTGCATTATATGTACGAGCTTTGAATGGTCACTTCGACTGGCCCATTTATCACTAAAACCCCCTACTGATAACACTGAATAACGGAGAGGCACGCCGGCCCTTAGGGCAGAAATAAATAGATTACTGCAGAAGTAACGACCGACACCGAACAATGAAAAAAGCCACACCTATAGTTCTTCCGACTAAAGGTCAGACGAGGTCAGGTCTTGAAGAACATGGTCAACAAACCTGTGCAAATAGTTACCTAGCGCGAAACACCAAAACCACGAAATATTTCGCATGTTGTTGAAGAAGACGTACGTAAATAAGTTCAGTACAGTACACACTTTTTATTAACCCTCCTCAGTTCTGTAGTGTGACACAAACAGGGCCTCATATGACAAAGGCCTTTTTTTACGCACGCGCGAGATGCATGAGGCAACCTTGACGAAGCCGTGTTAGTTTAGGGTTAACGAACATACACGCATCGTAAAATCTAGCCGTAAGGGGTCACGCCACAGACTAATTGGACCATCCAGAATCAAGAACGTCTGTCTCCCATAGTAGACTTGCCCTCAACGTTGTGATGTGGAAAGTTCGATTTCTTTTCTTTTTTTTTTTTTGAACAAAAGGTTATGAAGTTAACAAGCAGTCCTGGAAGACTGATTCTATCTACAAGACTGGAAATCAAAAACGGTTCTGATAAAGAAAATCAACTATTTGTCTTATGCTAGGGTTGCCATCTTTCGGCCACAAAATGATTTTAACTTAATAATGGTACAGAATAATAATTAAATAATAATTATAAATAAATTATTTATTAATTACTAATTAAACGAGATTATCGCTATAATTTTATTTAATAAATTTGTTAATAAGGTTATATGAGAATTATTAGATTGAATACTGATTAATTAATCCTTAATGCTCACAGCAGAACAAACTTTGCCTTCACGAGTTGCTCTGGTATTGCACTACTTTCAAACAAATGACATCTCGAAAAGATTAATCCGCCAATTATGCTACCTTAAACAAATGTCTCTGAAGCAGTACAATAACAAGAAACTCAAAACTTCTGCTCTAGAGTATTAAGACCATTGCACAAGAACAACAGTTTAAATCCAACGTGCCATTAAGAAAATATGTCACGGTTGACCATCCGGAGAAAGCCAGTGATGAAATCTCTGGTATACTGATCTAGAAAGATCAGTATCTTTCTGGTATACTGATCTTTCTAGATCTACTGATCTAGAAAGATCAGTATACCAGAAAGTGTCCCTGGAAATGTGACTCAAGATCTTGTGAATCACCTGGGCATATTCTAAAAATCAGGAACATTCCGACGATGACTGGTAACTCTACCATATGCGAGTTTGTTCACTACCCCCAAGACAGTGGTTTTAACCTTTTTTTTAATAACGGCACCCCTAAATAATTTATTTTATTTTGCAGCACCCCTACTCAATTTTCTGCCTGTCAGATCCGATTCTCTCCGTTTGTGTGTTCGTATATATCTAATATTAAAAAATATATATGTTATATGATAGTTATTACAATAATATAGTTAGAAAAATTACATTTCATAATACAAATTATTATATATACAATATATAATAATTTTATTCTTTATATAGAGGTACTAAGTAAACATATAAATTTAAAAAAAAATAAGTTTAAGTAACTTAAACTCAAATTACGTGACACCCCTGGAATGTTGTTGCGGCACCCTAAGGTGCCGCGGTACCCCGGTTGAAAACCACTGCCCTAAGAGGTCGCGCCACACAATGTTAAAAGCACTTACCGAAAGACAGATTTTAACATTTTATTTTAGAATCTATGGGCGTTGTGTATATTCTTCATAGGTAAGGGAACAAGAAAGAGGAGGGAAATAGCGAAATGTGTAGATAATTTAAAGTGTGGTGAAGGGGATGGAAGTGCATTTCTATGGAGCTGTCAGAATGAAAGAAATTGACCTAATAAAGTGGTATTGCGCGAAGGAAAATACTTTATTATTATTTTTTTTTTCTTTTGCACTACTGAATTATAAGGTGGGGGAGAAGATGAATTGAGGTCAAGAGAAGAAAAGAGAGAGAAGCAGAAAACTCTCTTCCAACGGTGAATCACATTCCATATCGTCCAAGGAATAACACCAGCGAAGTGTGGCGTCAGAGAACAATGGAGATTCAGCTCGTTGTGATAAGTCGGTTACTGGTGGCCCGAACCTCAGTCGAGGGATGTCCAAAGCAAGACATTTGACATCTTAATCCAACTGTTGAGTGGGGGGGATAGAATTGTGAGAAGAAAAGGAGGAAATGTCTTATAAAACGTTGGAAAAATATCGCAATCCAAATTTTCACATCCTCTCTCTCTCTCTCTCTCTCTCACACACACACACACAACTGCATTTTTTTTTTCTTTATGTTTCATTCTTCTCTCCCTTGATGTCGGCTTATCAATCTTGTCAGCTATCAGAGTAGTCCAAATGCAGTACTGAATCCACGTCGTGCCCGGGGTTGGAGGTTGCTTTAGGATTAACGCATAGCCAAGTGGGACTACGATTTATCAGTCTACTGTGTTTATCAATTACTTACGCTCTTAAAAGGTCGAATTCTATATTTCGCAGGGTGGAAACGTTAAATTTCTCGGTTGAAATATTTCGACCTCCGACTGACACCGTAAAAGTTCCTCCCATCAAAGCGATTCGAACTGTGACCTTTCCACTCGGCAGGCGAAAATGTTACTGAGGCTCCAGGCGTATCAGGGATATCCTCCCCACCCATAAAAAATGTATATACTGTATTAGAAGACATACAGCTTGCAAGCCCGCGGGCAATTAAGTTTCCGCCGGCGAGGCACGTCTGAAGCCAACACTGTCGAAGAGATTACGAAAAATGGAATGCAATAAAATTAAGATATATAATGGATAATTAAAAATGACTTACATCTAATATGGTTAATCCTTTGGATGAAATGATCTTCGTCTTCCACACTTTTACGTCGACTCTTATCCAGAGCTGTTTTTCTTATCATCATCATCCTGTATTCTTGGAATTCCTAATACATGTCATGCGTTCTTTTATATTTGCTATAAAGATCAAGCAACGAATATAATTAATACATATTACAATTAAGACCATATCAATTTTTATAAAAGAGAAGGCAATGTATTTGCATAAATTAAAAAAAAAATAGATTTGCTTCTGTACAACGGGCCAACGGATTTTTTTTTTAATAATTACTGTTTCTTTCTATTGCGTACACAAACCAAGAAAAGGGTTAAAAACCGGCTTTCGGAGAGGATACTGTGTCGTATGAGGCCTTTTCATTGGTTCGCAAAGTTTATAGAGGACCACTTTTCCATCGAATTTGACCTGCATCCTGAATGCTTTTCAAAATGTGAGCGAGCAGCAACACATCGTGTTGCTGTTCACTCAATCACAACAACACATTGTGTTGCTGTCATTACTGGTGACCAATCGTGGGCGTATGATTTACCTGGAAATAAAAGACCTAGTATTCTCAAGCGAGTCCTCCCCACACCGGATGGAAAAGACCTGAGTTCGAGTCCCGTCCATGACGGGAAGAATTTTTATGGACCTTTTTCACGTGGCTCAGTTAGTCGGTCTCAGGCGAGGGTAGCATGGTTTTTCATCCCGGAAACTCGGGGTTTTCTTCCAGCAAACAGAAAATCGACCTCAGAACACACGCAATTTACAGACAGTATACACGGAGCAACATGGCCTTAATCGCCAAAGTCCAAAAAAACCCAAGACAATCTCAATAAAATGTGAAAGGTGTCGTTCATTATGAATTGGCCAGCATAGTCAAACAGTGAATCAGGAATATTATACAACAGTTCTACGGCGATTGAACAATGCCATTCGGGGAAACGGACTTCACGAGTCCTGCATCATGACAACGCTCGTGCACACTCGGCACTTTCCAATCAAGAATTTCTTGCGAAGAACTCACTGTGATCTTCCATCCGTCTACTTAATGAATTTAGTTCCCTATAATTTTTTCTTCCTAAACTTAATAAAGTCCCCTTGAAAAGGTCACAGAACTGCAATGATTGAGAAAATTATTTACAAAGCGACACAAAAACTGCAAATGCAAAAAAAGCGAGAGAGAGAATATGCCCATTAGGAACACTTCCAGAAGTTACAGAAGTGCTGAAATCTGTATATACAATGTTAAGAGAGATCTACCCAAATAACTGGTAAGCTATTTCTCAAATATTAGTTCAGTCCCTTACGCTTCTGATTACACTTCGTACGCCTACTTAAACAAAACAGAACGGAATTTTTTTTTTTTTTTAATTAATTAATGAACTTTGAAATATATTACAAGCGAATATCTCAATGTCAACGATATTATTCCTTAGACATAGTAATTTCGGGATATACTTTAAATCTGAAACTCTAAGCCACTACTTACTCTTAAATCCGGTACTTATCTGGCACTTTGTTTTTAAACGTAAACAATATATTCCAGTATTAATAACACATATTTAAAGGAAATTTGCATCAGTAAAAAAAAAAAAAAACGAGCTACCTTAACTCGAAAAATATAGACCGTTTTACAAAAAAAAAAAAAAAACGAAATTAGGCGTGAAATGAAGCCGGACGGGAAAAAAACCGATTAAGATGTATTGCCTTCCCTTTCAGATAATTATAAACTGTTTCATTTATTGATTATAACACAATGAATATTTAATCTTAATTTTACTGTTACATTAGCATAAAATAATAATAATGACTTTTTAATAGTTTAACTACTGAGTGAGACATATCTACAAGGAGATCCTCCTTAGAATTTCGGGAGGGGGGAACAATCCTAGTTATGAACGCAATGGGGAACGTTTACCCTAGTTTTCATTTTCGAACATGACAAAAAAAAATCATAAACAAAATCGCGTTAGGTTAACGAGACAAAAATTATATTTTCTAAAACATAATCTTATTTCATTATTGTTATCTTCGGCTAAAGAGGGCCAATAGCAAAAGTTCGTCCACGGTTCCCATGATTCTGGATACTCTACCAATATTACCGAAGCTAATTTTCCACTTACTGGAGTGGGTGGAAAAGCCTGGCCATCCACGTGGACGTCTTGAGGAGAGGGAAAACGGGAGCAACTTATCCCTCCCCATCCCAATGGATGCCTATGTTCGTGGACAATTCCTACACGTGCAGGTATACATAACATTCCCTAGATATCTGAGGGGAATCAAATACCTGGTTCATTACACATTTGGATTTGAAGTGAGTAGACTGAATTCCACATTTAATATTCGCCCATCCGAAAGTCCGCTACTGTCCCAGATTTGATTGTTTTATTCATTTTTTTTAAAGATGGAAATTGACCGTGCCCATTCAGACATCCTCTCCATGCACGGTTACTAAATAAACAAATACCAAATTTAGCGGTCACGTGAGCTCAAACCACGGTCAATTGAAAAGCGGGTACTACAGTGTTCTTTTTGCATAGAATGCATACCCATGTTGTTTAAATTAGAATTTATCACAGACAATTCCTAATGTAACCTAATGTTCATTTGCAACCGATCCTGAATAAATTAATTTTCTGTCTATACTACAGGACGACCACGTTATATTAGGGTCAAAGAAGTTCAAAACGTCGCTATTAAAAGAATGTTACTGTATTGTGTGGTATCACCGATTGCAACGCTCACCGCTCCTACTATGGTCGTGCCTGATTGATTTACTTTCGATACCGACTTCTAAGTATAGCAGATAGTTTGCAAGATTTATTACATTTTCATTAAAAAGACCTATTAATAACAGCTTAATGATCGAAGTGTGTGTGGGTGTGTTAAGCCAAAACACAAGAAAAAAAATGTCAGTTATACAAGGCAGCTAAAGCCATGAGGAGTGTGTCTTGCCTGTAAAATCTTTCCATTATCGGTTTAAATTATTGCAAATATCCAGTAGACTCAGTCGAGACAGTATACTGTACTGCGCAGTTCTTCAAGGAAACCTATCACTATACATGGCGTGAAGTATTATCTCAAAATGGCTTCTGAGGTCATGATATGGCTTCGAAAGCAAAAGTGTGTCGTTGGGTGCGTGGGGGGGATATGAATCGACAGCGAGAAACGAAAACTAATAACCTTGTATTATCATCTTTCTTTTGATTGCCCACTGCAGCATGATGCGCAAAGTGTCATATAACCAATGACATTGCAGTGTTCATTTACGATTGGTGCAGTTTACGTGTGAAGCCTTATGACGTTAGGTGGATTTCGTAGCGACTGAACTTTACCCTTCTACAGTTCGTTAACCCTGGACCGTAACAAGTGACTGTCTGCAGCAGCTGTCATAACACACAACAGCCTCATGCGTTTACTGGCTGATGAGATAATTGTATGTGCAGCAGACAACAACGATGGGGGACATTTCACTTATTAGCTTTTATTAAGCCTATCAAGCACCAGTGGACAGTGCAGACGAAGAAAGAGGTTTGGGGGGTAGCAAGAACATCCGGCAAAAACGCAGTCGGTCTAATGGTCAGCGCCTACACTTGCTATAAACAGTGAAAGCTGCTCCTTTACCTTGTTCGTTGGTAGCAAGTACTCAACGGATTAAGCTCCACAACCAGTACAGTCATGTGATCAAGGCTGTTAACTCTGAATTACTGAAGGAAAATGCGACTTCGTTAGAATGAGAGAGGCAAGCAGACGCAGACATGGAGGGTTCACTCTCCTTTTCCAAAGTGCTTAACCTGCTATGATTAATATTCATTAAAAAACAGTGAAAAAAAAAAAAACTGACCTGAACGAAACCTAAGGAGGGTGTGACAACTTTAAAATAAAGAGTTACGAAGCTGCTCCACCTCTTAAACTTGGGTTACGCCGGGAGTAACGAACTCAGATATTATCCCCCCACCCCCTCCAGCTAGCTATGTGACCCTTAAAGGTCATGAACATGAATGATTTTTGAGATGGAGAACTGATAAAACAAACAAAAAATAAATAAGAAACTGGATGAGGTGAGATAGGTTTAGAATCTTTTAAATGCACGTTAAAAATTCACTTAGTACTAATTACATATTACAGTGTAATAAAAGACGAGCTGACCCATGGTTCCCCCCACCCCGTTTCTGTGAAAATACAACTGAAGTCTGGTGAACTATTCAGTTAAAAATGTTATAACTAAAATGAATCTTCCATCTCATCTATATTCCATGACAACGAATATCGCATATCTATTTTTCAGCCTAATCCTGCTTGTTTAGTTTGACACCCCCCCCCCCTCCAGAAATCCTTGGTGACTCAGAAAGTGATGGACAACCAATCTGCTATATATTAAGAGTTGCTCTAAGAAGAATGCTTTCAGATACTGGTGAAGTAATGACCGCCATCTGCCCAGCAGATCCATTTATGGGGGAAGTCTGCGTTTACTACTTTAGTCTTAGTCAAAGACAAGTAAATACTCTACTTCTCATGTTGCGCCACTTTATAACAACTATGATGTTTCATTAATTTACAGTCGCGTGATGATGGATCACGTGATCTCTTATCTTTTAACAGTAAGTAATCCACAACACTGGGTCAATCTGTAAGGATGACAAGAAATGTATAAGCTAAACGTGCGAGAGACAGGCAGACACTTAGAACCGTAAGAATAAGAATGAAGAGCATCCTCGTAGGGTGCTCTTCATTCTTCATTCAATTCCTTCTCAGGGATGCTGCAAAGTCCCTAAAACTTTCAGATTTCATTAATAAAAGCACCTGTCGTACAGTAAGGCAAAAACTAAGGATGTGCTTTTCGAAAATTCTTTAAGGAGGTATTCGAAGCAGTGATAATAATCCAGCTACTGAATGTCTTGCGTCTACGTTTCTCTTTTTTTTTTTTTTTTTTTTTTGGAACGGGACTCACCTAAGCTGTAAAAAAATCGTTAAGGTCCTCTCTCGATTTGTAATATTCAAACCATATTTGATAAAAAAAAATTATTGATTAATTGTATATCATAAGGATACATAATAAGCGACCCAACCAAGATTTTTATTCGGCCCGCAGGTGGGTTGAGAAATGTCACACTGCGTTTTGTGAATTAGACATTAAATTTCGGATCGTAAATTGGCAGTTTCGAAAAGATTATGAAAAGCCTAAATGCTTCAAAAAAAAAAAAAAAAATGCTTTTCCTCTCTGGATGACCTGAAACTCATCTCTTTTTTTTTTTTTTTTTTTAACTGTTAATACTTTTAAAACTATCTTTAGCTCTAAAACTTTCACAGAAAGAGGCATTTTTAGGCACAAAAAGGCCTTCGCGTCACACGACTTTGAAAAAAAGATTTTTAGGAAAAAAAAACCCTCTGGAAACAATTAAGTGCTAAAAATTGTTTTCATTAAAGTAGTTCTAAGAAAAATTAATTCCAAGCTTTAAAAATTTCTATGAAATCGATGTTTAAATATCTGTAGCGCACTATTTTTAGTTAAGCGAAACAAAGAGGTGGAATTGGATATGAAAATTCCACAAGAACAGTGCCCATGAAAATCTCTACAAAAGATATGCAGAAGAAACTGAAAGTTTGTGTGATAGGGAGTGGAGTGAGAGGGGATCATTAATTAAATTAACTAGTCTGTTTTGAATAGAGTAGAAAAGTTTTAGAGTTGTTTGGTAGTGAAGAGAACCTCCCAAACGTTTGAACAGTATTGCATCGATTTGTTATATGCAGAAAGTTGGTATTTCGGAAGAAAAAGTAACGCTGTAACCAAAAGACGCGATATTTCTAATTTGCTAAAGGACGTCAAAAGTGAGAAAGTGGAATGTAGTAGTAGGGTTATAAGAACATCAGCGACTAAGGCCATATTGCTCCGTGTATACTGCCTGTAATTTGCGGTGTTCTGTGGTCGATTTTCTGTTTGCTGAAAGAAAAACCAGAGTTTCCGGGGGGAAAAAAAACGATGCTACTCTCGCCTGAGACCGACTAACTGAGCCACGTTGTGAAAAAGGCCCATCAAAATTCAGCAGCGATAAATCACATTTACATCTGGATACACGTACTTGTATCGCAAATTGCCCAGCTGACAAATTGCGATACATCACTCATACAAATTGAGATTCCTCGAAAGCTGAAATTTCTAAATACATTTTGCAAGTGGCGGATTACGCCCCTCTGAAGCCCACTAGGCATCAAGACTTTTGGATAACATCGCCCGCACCACATAGACGGGCGATATAGCAGCAAGACATCATATGATGTACATGTAAATAAGCCTGTATGCGTCAGACAGCAGGGAACCGGAGCGGAAGTTCCGGGTCCCCTGCTGTACCGGTTAAATTACACTTGAAAATGAACTATATCAGTTAAATTTCACTTAAAAATTACATGCGGATGTTCTCGTATTAATTACTAAATTTCCCTTCATTAAAATAAGGAAACCACTATTTATTTAGTTCATTTATTTTTATGTTTATTGTCCTCAACAATAGGGATTGGGACCTTGGCAAGTGCCCAACTCCCGAAGGGTAACCTCTACTGGATAATTCGGCAATGCATTTTGTACAGGGCGATTTTACCCTTCTACCATTACTTTGCAAAAGAAAAAGGTAATGTATGTATATTGTTATACAGTACAGTATTTCAATTGGACATCCAGTTTTCTCTCTGGCTGCTCAATGCGGGTGGTGGTAGATGGCTCTCTCTCATCTAACTTCTCCACTAATGCAGATGTTCTTTCTCCCACTCTTTTCCTTTTGTACGAATTATCTTCTCCCATTGACTGGAAATCCTATCCATAGTTTTGCTGACGACAGCATATTGCATTCCACCTTCCAATTTCAGAAACCTTGCTCTGCACAAACAGCGTCAACTTCTCGAATATTCACTACCAATTCTCTAAATGCTAATCCCCAATTAATTCTCCAGCGGGACAAACATAACTTAGTTGATTTCAATCCTTCTAAAACTCAGTCCTCTCATATATCTCGCAAAAAGAATTCTTCTTCTTTTCCTATGCTTATCTTCGATGAGACTCCGATTTCCAGGCAAGATCATATACAGTATCTCTATTGGGGACTCTGACTTCTAATCTGTCTTGGTATTATCACAAATATTGCTTCCTCTGCATCTAAAAAACTGTTTTCTCTTTCGCTCTTGGTGTAATTTTTATTCCAAACAGCTGTTCACTTGTATAAATCGCAAATCCGCCCTACCATGGAATATTGTTCCCACATCTCAGGCGATACCCCTAAAACCTTTCTCAGGCTTCTAGATTCCATTCAAAGGAGGGCAGTTAGATTAATTAATGATCCATCTCTTGCAAAGTCTCTCTCTCTCCAATTTGAACATGTCCCACAACCAATCAGCATCCTTTTACTGTCCAACTTCAAACTCATAAAACCAACTTTTCTTCTTCTTCATTTAACTTCTGTTTTATGTAACAACCTCCGTTCGTACATATTTCCTAATACAGTAATTACAACCTACAGAAATTCAAGTCTAATGTCAACAAGTATCTTCTTTCATCTTCTCAACCTCCAACCCATGCGCGGTACTAAGTACTATAGGTCCTAATAGCTCTCGTGCTTGGAGTCTTCATAAAAAAATATAAATAAAGAAATTCAGTCTAGTTCGAGTTTTATTTAAATTAACCGATTTTCCCCCCCTTTTTTGTGATTACTAGAAGTGAAAAAAAAAAAAAAAAAAACTAATCTCGTTACTAATCAATCATCAATTTATTAATAATATATAAAAGTAACTGTTTTAACTTCTCTGCTTATACCTCATAACTTAATATTCTTAACTTCTCTGCTTATACCTCATAACTTAATATTCACTCAATTTTTTTGTACTATACTTATTCCCTCCTGGATTTTTAATAAAAATTGAAAAAAATGCAACACTATTTCGTGAACCTTCTGCGATTTAATAAAATAAATAACGTGTACCTCATATGATTGTAGTATGCAATCAACATCCTTGTAATGCACTTTACTTATTTTCAAATAACTTTGAATGATAACACGTATTTAAGGTTTCTGCTGTGATTAATACAGAAAAAAAAGATTATGATAATTCGTGATTTTGTTATTAGGAAACCTAATAACAAAAAAGAAACAAACAACTACTTCCTATGCGTAAACTGAGTACGTTTTTTTTCTGGGCAGCTGCCATATTCCTCATTGAAAACATTTATATACGAGTGCTCGTATAACAGCATTCGATAATTCTACGTTTTCTTTCATGCGATTTAGCCAAAAGTTTGTCAACTCAGTTCCCGAATTTGATTTTTTTTCTTTTAAATCACAGATCTCTCTATCTGCAAATAAAATTTGATCGGTTATAAAACATCACCAATCATTTTACGAGTTTTATAAGTTTTGTTATTATTTTCATAACAAAATAATATATTTGTTTTTAAAATCCTTTTCTGCAGCATCGATATCTAAACTACTTAAAGAGAAAACAAACTAAAAAAAGCTGAACGTATTCTCTTTTTTCCTGAATTCAACTTGCATTTGTCGACCTCCTTTGTGTATTAATGGACATTACATAGCATGAATTACTGGAGTCATTACTTTCCCCACGATAAAATTCGTCCCGCTAATTGAACTCTTGTGGAGATGTAAGTAAGGGGAAGAGGGAACTTATGGGATTACATCCGCAGGGTATAATATTAAGTTTAATTAATATTTCCGCCTGTACAGTGCAGAGATGCTTGGAGAACGGACAAATCGATGACGGTAATATTTCAAGGTTAGAAGGATACGATCGAAGGAGGTGGGCTGAAAGCTTCGAAATATTTACTAAAATACATTTAAAGTTAAACTGATTATGAATTATGTTTTCAAAAACAGAACACTTTCTTAGAAAAGCAAAACAAATCCTTTGAAATTTTTCTCTCTCTCCAGGTTAAAACCAACAGCGTGAACATAATTTTAATTTATAGTCACGGTTTTAAAACAGTCAACAAAGAAGATAAATGCAGAGAGCAAGGAAGATAAAAGGCTCAGTGAAACCGCGCAGCAGATGGTGTGCCTTCTTCCAAGACTTCTTAATAGATCTCGAACATCCAGATGTGCAATTAAGCCTCCGATAACTTTTTACTGTTGCAAGATGTTACCATGGTGACTGCAAAGAATGCGAACAGAGATGCTTGTGCAGATCTCCTAGGGATGAAAGGGGTAGGGAAAGAAAGAGATAAGAAGAAAAATACGCTCGATGTTGATGCTGCGATACCCACCTGCACGAAGTCAATATTTGCATTCTTCGATGACTCCTAGAGGGGGAAACAGAGGCTGCTAGAGATGGAGGCATTAAGGGCTTAGAGAATAATTTAATATTCTCTTGGACGGGGTTATGCTATTACTGCTTTTGAATAAATGAAAAACAAAGGTGGCTAAACGTGCACAGTGGCGCCCTCTGCCTAATTATTCCGCATTATAATCGTCTGCGATTTTTGTTTTCATTATTTAAATATTTGATATCCCGCTTTATCTCAACAAGTATGTACAGATGCGCTCGTGTTTTTTTTTTTTTTTTTTACACATCGGTGATCTTACGTTCCCACTGCAATTTTTTTTCGACAAGCAGTGCCAACAAAATGAACTATTTAATCGATTACCGATGTCCAGTAGATAAATATGAAATGAGGTCGCCCTCGGGTATGCTACTCAACTGTCTACGCCGTCGTGTTGAAGAAACCATCAATCACCAGACTCTGTCAGAATTCGCGAAACCAGTTCGACGCCTTGATAAACCGACAGCACTGGTTCGCCTTGACTGGTGACACATGTTACCATGACAGAATGTAACTGGAACAGAATTTAGTGACACACCTAAGAAAACTAAGTGCTTTGAATTCTACTTATTGTTCGCTAGAAAGATAACTATTTTTTGGTGGGGGTGAGGGGATTTTAACAGGGACACAAGCGGAAAAGCATTACTTGGAAGCACCACCTAACAATAAAAAAAAATCTTGTCCCGGGTTTATTCTATAATTTCATAATGGGTCCTACACACTGATTTTTTTTCACAGTTTCTAATTTTTGCTAATTACATATTCTTTGTTTATGTTCACTTACTGCAATCACTGCCCTCTTTCTTTCACACCATGTTGACGTGGTACATTTTTTAAGATTATTTATCGCTTCCGCTTTCCACTTCAATCATTTTCCTTGTTCATTTTGTCATATTCACATCTTCAAATAATTCATGGGTGATCTTTTGAATTTATTTCTTACTCTCCCTATTTCTTTTACCAATTCAATGTAAAATCGGGTCCTGCTTCCCCTTTCTAAAACCCATTTATCATATTTAAAAAAAAAAAAAAAATCTGCTACAAATCTTCGACAATACTAAGATTTCTAGACAAGAACACCTTATCACACGTTCTTTGAGTTTCTGCCGATTTTATTTTTGCCGACCGGGCTAACCGGGTGGGTAAAGTGCCTGCCTAGCAAACCAAAGGTCGCGGGTTCGAATCCCGCCTCGGGCTTGGATCAAAGTATTCTAAAAACCTTGGGAGGTGCATTATGGCCACAGAAGCCGATGCGCCAACAACTACCAAAAAGAAAAAAAAAAAGAGATTCCATTTTTACAGATATTTCCATGAGCGCTGTCCTCAATTGACATCTATAATTCTACTTGTATTCTCCAAACTAGTCCGGGTACATATACGTCGGAAACAGGTTCAACTTCAAGCTTAGCGAACTATTTTCCTCATTTAAATAAATAAATTTTAAAATAGATTTTTCTGTTTATACTCCGGGACGACCAAACAGTCAGAGGAGTTAACAAGATAGACAGAATACAAGAAACAGCACCGTATTCAGCAGTCACGGGCTTGAACCCTGGTCACTCAAGGCACGTGTACTTATGCACCCCCGCGCGCCTGACCAATTCCCTCTACTTCTGTTGTTTGGAGCAACTTTCCTCTGTACTCCATGAAAATTACAACTAAAAAAAAAAAAAAAATTCCAGTCCAATGTCAACAAGTTTGTGGTTTCTCAAAGTACTACTTGTCATATTCTTCTATACCCCTTCGTGTTTGGAGACACCATTAATAATAATAATAAAAAGTCTATTATTTACTCTAAGCACTTCGGAATTACAATTCTATGTACACGTTAAAAGCAAGTTTTTTATTTATTTATTTATTATGCGTGCATTTCTGCACAAAACTTTAAAATGTCTTATGTCAATACGGATACCAGCCCAAACATTGTGGCCAATTTAACAATTTCCTTAAAAGTGAGAAAGAGAACTTGTGTAGTTATAAAAATTAGAAAGTATGTTTAAAATAAGTCAAAAGAAAATACGCTAGACGTATTTTATTATTACACTAGACGTTTCTTTTCTATTCTGTGCACAATTTTTGCAATTACCTAAAATTCTAATAGCAAAAATGTATATGGACTGATGCAATAATAGTTTGAATAACAAAAATTTCTTAGTATATCTTCGATTAATAATTATAAATGGAGGGGGGGGGAACACTCCTGATAGAATATCAGTGTACTTCCAGACACTGACAAGCTATCAACAATATCAGGAGGTTGATAAGTTCATCCCATTGTCTCCAGGTTTGGGCTGACGTATTTCTTTGTATTATATGTTTTTTTTTTTTCTTCTTCTTCTTCTTTAACATTACTAATTATGAGATATGCTCGTATAACAAAAATGTAGGATATAAGTGATGTTATACGTTTATTACATAAAAATTAAAAACAATAAACTTAATTTTAAAATTGATTTTTTTTTTTTTTTCGGCAATAGTAATCCCTGTATCCTGGTGTATGGTTGGTTTTGGGATCCCCTTTTATTAGCTTTACTTACTATCAGTTTATTAACACAAGGTTCACCCCCTGTACAGCAAGTGGGCTAGGAGGGTGTACAGAAATTTTAAAATATACGTTATACACTTTTGTACAAATTTTCATAAGTAATGAAATTTAGATGTGATGGGACATCGTAAAATAACATAAAATAATGAAACATAAAATAATGAAAAATCAGACTTTTGATTTATGCTATTAACTGTACGAAACTCCGGTTTCGCTGTAAGATATCGCATTATAAAGGTTTTGAAGAAGAGATCATTGCATTCCCTTACCCATTTCCTGCAGATCGATTACCACGCCAGGTGGTAACCGATCTGCATTATAAGGTGTTGGTAGATTTTATCAACATCCATCTGATAGCTAACTTAAGATGCTCAGCAAGTAATATTATTCTCAGATTAGAAGACACAGGGAGGGACTGTCATTAGGTATTGATAGAAAAATTACTACGGATGAATTATTTTCGCCGTTTTTCTCTATGATTATATATATAATTTACAGTAACTATTTCCTTTTTCTAATCACGCTGAATTTGAGGGAACAAGACAGTGATAAATATTACGACGTAGCACACTGCAATATACATAGTATAAAACGCATTCATTTCTTTCTCATTTCCCTATCTTGAAAAGAAAGAATAAAACAACACAAGGGATGCTTTCTAGACAAAACATGGCCTTCTTTGTTTTCTTTTTTAGCCTTCAGCATACAAGTAGCCAAGGTCAGCATTTTGTCATACACGCCAGGTCATTTTTATTTGATTCCCAGAGGCACTGTCTCGTTTGTGTACGTGCGCTGACTATGTTTACAGGATTTTAAAGAACTAGGGGAGAGGGTAGGGTGGAAGTAAGATCCGATTAGGGTCGGGAAAAAAGGGGGAAAAAACAATAAGCTTGCTTTGTCTGTAACAACCACAGAAGGTAAGGGAGACACATTTATGAGATTTACGATCTAGTGGTGCTCCAAGGAAATATTAGTACTTCACGCTATCTAAAATTTTAAGAAGTGGAATGCAGAAGGGGAAGAGTGAAATATAAGCTAAAAAATAAAATAAATAAATACACTTAAGAGCCGAGACAGTTTGGAGAGCGACAGCTGTTGGAAACTTGACATTTCTTCCACACAAAACTTCGTAGACGAAATAAAAATTGGAAAGAAATAAGGCAAATACAATAAAAATATAACACCTGACCAGCATTTCTGTTTGAGTCTTCTACATGTAAATAAATAATTACATGTATTTTGTGTTCGTGAATAAACGTACAAAAATACCGAATAATACATTCGAATTTAGCTGCTAAATTTCACCGTGCAAAATGCGCTGTGTAGCAGTAAAAACCGCTACCTCATATTTATTCCTATAATCTCTCAGCAGCTTTCACTTACTTGTAATACGATACTTTCACATCTTACGTATGACCGCGAACCCATCGGACGCTCCGGTACTCCGACACACTTTGAATTCTCGTAAGCGAAAAACCCAACTAAAACGCAAGATAATAATAAAATAAATAAATAAAAGAGAGGGGAAGGCGAAAACAAAACAGTGCAGCAGTATCGTTTGTTACACAATTTCCTGCTTTCCTATTTCATTTCTATTTGTCTATTTTATTTTAGAATTTCAGTTTACAAACTAAAAAAAAAAAATAATAATAAATAAATAAAATAAAAATAAGATTGTTCAGAGGCGAATTCGACACATACTGTTTAAAATGAATATAAAACAAGAGAGGGGAAATAAATGAAATGTGAGCTAGATAAACCTGTCATATAAATCGCCTTGAAGTAGTGCACGCCGCACTGAATCTCGAAGAAAGAAAAAAAAAAGGAAAGTCGTATATACTGTATTTATATATAGCCTCGGCACTCGCACACCTGCTAGTAAAATTGGTTCACTTTTCAAGCTCCATTAGCTTTAGTGTTTACATCTACAAAAGTAGGCCACCTGTAATCTGTAGAAACTACAGAGAGAGAGAGAGTAAGCAAGCACAATCGTCTGCTGCAAGTCACGTCTCGCGTGTTCAGAAAAAAAAAAAAAACTTAATTTTTTATCATTTTTATCGTTAAAACCACGCTCTATAATGGACTGGAGTTATTGTGTTTTATTTGCTAAGTTAATACGAAAATGTACATAGCGTTTATTATATGTTTGTATGTTTTCAAACAGTCACTCCTATAATCTCGATTATCCGAGCTTCTAACTTAACCGGACAGTTCATAAAAAAAAAAAAAAAAAAAAATCAAGAATTGTAAGAATAAATTCAAGGACCAAATGTACCATGTTATGTATGTCTTGAATACAGACAAATGCGCTTTACAATAACGGTAAAAAGCCCTTATAGCAAACCCTTTCCCTACCCCCAAGTTCTTTCACTGTTTTGTTTTGAATTTTTGCAAATACTTTACATCTAGTTTGTTCCCTGAGGTCATCACCGGCAACAGCAAATATTCTCAGATATCTGCAGCAAGATATCATTCAAAATATCATTTATTATTGTTCGTCTTACTGCTCCCGTTTTCTCAACCCCACTCCGATCCAACCGTGCTATCACTGTTAGTCCAATGTGAAGGATATGTGACCTTTCACACGCCACACACAGCAGTGACGGATGGGCATCAGCTTTATAAGCTGAAGCCTCTATTAAAGAGGCTTTCTTATTTGAATTCACGGCGCACATTTTTAAATTTCAAGCTACTGGATACGAACTGATATCTGATATAGCAACAGATAACCAATAGTAAATACAATAATTGTATTACGATTGTCTCTCTTCTTCGCGGCTAACGCCTGCGATCGCAGTTTCTTCCTCACCCTGTAGAAAACCTCTAAATTCAATTTCTGTAAAGATCTTTCTCCCAACACCCTCGTATAAATACAGTTTTACAATAAAATGAATGAATGATTTATTCTTGAACTTATAACATATAGACGTACTCTTGCACCCGATGACAACTGGGCTCAATATAGGCAGCATGTACAGTATTTTGATTTTTGTCTTCTTCAAAGGAGATATCGCCTGCATGATCGGAGGAGAGGGGGAGACGTTTTCGCATTTGCTGTTCCAACTCATTTCATAGATAATACAGTACAGTATATTCGGGTCAAAACTTGCTGAGAGTGCTACATCATTTGCTTCAAACCAGATCAAGGCCGGCTCGTCCTAATACCGAAAGATACCCCATCTGCGGTAAGTAACTTCTGCGTACCATTCCGTTGTGTGCCATAAATAAATCCTCAATTCTTTCCTAAAATTACTCAATAACTGCGTATGCGGCACAGTGGCTGTTGTAGGTAAAGCAACCATTTAGCCTAATTCAGTAGAGGGACAGGCCAGTGGTGTAGGGGAATCTGCACTGACAGTATCCCCATATCTAAACGGACTCCATGATTACTTTTAAGGAGGAAATCCTCCTCATACTGGGGTATCCTTTAAAAATAAAGATGGCGATTGGATGGAGAAAGAAAAGCTATCCAAGGCAGAGAATCCTAAAATTGCGTTTAATTTTGTAGACGTTTTCAAAATTAGTTGGCCAGTTCTGAATCAGATAACAAACCTGGCTTTGTGTTATATACAGAATTCTCTGAAACATTGGCCATATCTAAACTGTTCGAGGCAATAACTAATGACTACAGGCCAAACAATGATAAAGCAGCTCCTCGTGACTTCGCTAAGTACCTTCCTCTATTTACCCCCCCCCCCCCGACATAACCAGAAATCGTGTAGTGCGACTCGTTAAACCACGATGGGCAAACGCAACTCCACACTGCGTGCCACCGTAGCCGAGTAGTCAAGGCCGCGGGAACAAAAGTAAACCGTAATTAAAGCCTGCATGATTACTAAATACGGCAATGTTCTAGTATTTTCTATATCTTGTGAACTCTCCTCTAACCTTATGTGGTCGTCCCGGAGTATATACAGAAAATTCATTCATTTTTATTTACATTAGCGTTTATTGCTTGTAGGCACATAACCCACTGAGGCCTCGTGGCCTGAGCTACATTGGGATGAATCCATACAACACAATCCGTTTGTTGAGTATGTGAACCTATACGATCATTTAGTTTACATTTCCTGGCTAACTTAAATGATCATTAATAGGTATGCCCAATCGGATTTCCAACGCCTAAATACAGTACAGTCATTCCTGCTTTCACGTTAACAAGCGCGGGCGCGCACACACACAAGCTCCAAAGACGGAAAAAGGGGGAAAGTCGCTCCCATGGTCTGCTAATGTGAGAGGGTGAAAGTATTGTTTTGTCCTCCTACTGGTTCTAAATGTATTTATAGGAGGGACAGAAATATGTTGCCCGTTCTGTTAAAATCGTAAAGTTGACGCCTATGCATGTGGGTAATCTGCAATGCATATCTATTAAAAATTTGCTATCTAACTGAAACTAAGAGTAATATTTGCACTGACTATTAACATACGTATAAAAATATACGATGCGAATATCCCACCTTCAAAATTTGTTCAAACATCTACAGCAGTCACCAACATCCTGTTAGGGTTTAATTTCAAACTCCCGAAACCTACTTCACTTCCCTTATCACACTAAGCTTTTCTGTGGTATTAAAAAAAAAAATAATAAAAAAAAGTTTTAATTTTGTTTCTCTTGAAACCCCCATTCATCCTCGAATTCCTATCTTTTCGTGTTAACTCAATGAAAAAAAATTCGCTGAGTGGGTCAGGGAGGGTAGCAGTATTCAGTGAGCGGCGAGTCTTTGCAGTACTTCCCCCCCCAATTACATTTAACTAAAAGGCTTAAATAACAAATGCTACTGAAACGGTAACAAATAATTACTATATTGTTCTTTATTCGCAATAAATTACCAGATTTTAAGAATTCCATGATGGTAGATTTTCCAGATAATGAATACCCGATAAAAGAAGCAAACAAAAATTCACAAATTGGTAACAGCAAATTTAAAAAAAAAAAAAATTAAATTAAAGTTGCTCAATTATATTAAACGCCAACAGAAGTCATATCTTTACTACAAATAAGAAAATAATTGATTAGTGACAAATGGGCCTGGAGTACTGGGGTCCATAGTTTAACAAATAGATATTTATTTAAAGTATACCCAGTATAAAATAAAATAAAATAAAAACTGAAATATTTTATTTTATTTTATACTGGGTATACTTTAAATAAATATCTATTTGTTAAAATAATTGATTGAAATAATAATTATTGAAAATTGAATTATGGAAAATAATTGATTGAAATAATAATTATTGAAAATTGAATTATTGAAAATAATTGATTGATTAAAATAATTATTTGCTTACATGCGTAAGCAAATTCGTCTGCGTAGCAAACAGGCTTTTTCAGAAATATAAAAAGGGTTAGTAATTACAAATTTATCAAATTTAGTTTTTAAAAAATAACTTACTCTGTAGCTTCATTTTAAATATTAAAACGTTCCTGATTATTATTTATCCAGCTTCTATTACAAACGGTTACATAAACAACGACTTGTATTTCACAAAAAAATGAATTAAACGTACACTCACTTCCATTTTTTTTTTTTTTTTAATCACTACTTTATGAAACTATATAAGTGGCATCTAGTGGTGTGTGAGTAAACTTACATAAACTCGGAAACTGTTAATTAAGTGTAATAATCCATGAATTAAAACACATTTCCTTTAATTTTTTAATCTCAGAGGTACAAAATTACTTATAATTAAATTTTCCTTATTATGAGGTAGAATGTTTCGTTTGATTATCAGTATCACAAACGCCTACACACTAACAAGTAAAAACAATTAATTTTAATCGCTTTATTCCTAGGGTCGTCGACAGACATTAAGCTACTTTCTCGTTTTTTTTTTTTTTGCTTAAAAAATTATTTCTAATCTTTGTATAATAAGATGTTTATCATTATAAAAGAATTATAACACTTACCTGCACTGTTGAACAGCGGTGGTACAACCTATTGTAGCGTTACACATTATGCTGATTCGAAAACAAGGTTAGTACCTCACGCAAGTCTCGCGCTTTGGACGCTGCTAACGTCAGAATCGTACTAACATCGGAAAGGATATTTGACTCTAGTGTTTGTGACCTTTCACACGAAGCAAGATTCAGACCGACAGCACAAAACACTTGGTCGAAGAATCTAGTAAGAGATGGCCTTCACAAAACACAAGAAAGCTCCAAGTGAGCATGAGGTGGGAGGAGTGGAGGGCAGGATGACAGCGGGGATTAGCGAGGGCCATCAATAACTGTGCCTAGCCAACTCCACGTTATCAGCAGTGGTCCGCCGCAACTACTTGTTGGCCGTGCCGCTAGCTGTATGGCCGCTGTTCGGTGACACAGTTCGGGGCGAGTTTTTCTCTCTTTTTTATTTTTTATTTTAAGGGCAGTAGAGGGTGAACGTCGTGAGAGAGCGTGGAATTCCGATGTTTAACTGCTGCATTAAACGCTAGACATGCAGAGTCCAGCACGTCTCATGCGAGATTTCCTTATACAGCCCAGACCTAGTTGGGATTATTTTCCTCCTTTTTTAAAAGTTGAACTTAAACTCAACCGTAAGTAACGAAAGAGATCGGCAACGGTCGTTCGGTAACTATGGCAACTAGGATTTGGCTTTCATTGAAACATTACTCTTCATTTCACAATGAAAGGTATTAAGGTTCTTATCGTTGGATTCTTGTAATTACAAATTATCATTACAGTACGGAAGCCCTAAAGAGAAAGAGTCGGCCAATATACTTCGAAAATCAAAGTAGCCATGAAATGTCAATGGCTGAATTTAAAGACAGAAACTTTTGTCTGTATTTTTGAATCTTATAACTGACTTCCAGCAGTTATTCAATAATATAGTGTTCGGATTTTGAAAAAAATATATATATAAATGGGTGATATTCTAGATAAGTCAAGTTGTTGCAATACTTGTAGATTTTTTTTTTAATTATGATTTTATTGGTCAAAAGCCTCAAAAGCCTCAGTAATGGTCCTGTAATTAGTAATTTTAATTTTTCCAAGGTGGAGCTTCGAGAAGGTTTAAATTCCATTAACCCAAACTTTCCACTAGTTATTTTTGAATTATTTGTGAGTATACTTTGGCAGTGGTGCAAAGAATAACTTTTTTGTGTTATTCTTTGAGTTCAGACAGATTTAAACCTCTTTTCTGGGTTGGGCTGATCACGGGGATCATTCTATATCCTCCAAAGGTCGATTAATCTTGATCTTATGTCCAAACGCTTTTCAGCTTAGGTTCAAGGCGAACCATCGATATAACGGGATCTGTCTCTAAGTTGGACATAAGACTAGCTTAATCGATCTTTCAAGGAAACAGAACATTGAGTAAAAAACATATATGGAGGTCCTACAGTCTCGAAACTTTATTAGACAGTTGGTCAGACAACTTGAGTAGTTGAGGCCCGCAAATTAGCGGGTATCGACTACTCAAGTTGTCTGACCAACGGAAACAGAATATCCTGATCGACCGAACGCCATAATGAGCTTGAACTCTGTCTGTACATGTATTTAATTTCTGAGTTTAAACGTAGCCCTCGCGTGTGTATGTGGTTATAATAATCATCGACCTTCTTACAGCGGGTGGAAAAGGCCTGCGTTTGAATCCCGTCAATGACACTAGGAATTTTTATGGGTTTTCTCACATGACTGAGTAAGTCGGTTTCAAGCGAGGGTTTGACAGGGTTCCTTCATGAAACTCGGGTTTTGTCCAGAACACAAGTCGATCACAGCATTTACAGGTACAATATACTAAGCCTCAGTTGCTTCAGTCCGTACAGCTTTTGGCGCTTAACACAAAACAAATAACACCCTCCCCCCTCGTAACTATATTCTTTGAATCATTGCTCGGAAAAAAACAAAAACATATTATAAATAAATTTCAGTTTATACAGGGTGATTCAGGATAAATAGTAAATATTTTGGGAGGTTCTAGTATCGATTATTCTGAGTAAAAAAGTTCATATAAACACTTCCAATTCTCAATGGATAGGTAGATACAGCTGTTTGAAACTGGCGCGCACAAAGCCATTATGAGAGGTATTAAAGAACGATAAATGACATTGTTTGTATTTATTGACTTTTTGAATGATACAAAACACAAATAATTGACAAATTTTTTACAGTTCACAATAAATGTTCGAAAATCTCACCGCCAACCTCAATGCACTTTGCAACTCTTGTGGTAATATGACGTGTTGTTCTTTTGAGGTCGTCTTGGCGTTCCTTTATGAGGGCAGCAGTATCCAAAATGGGAGCGAGCAATTCGTCTCTTGTAATCAACTTTTCTTTGCGTACTGCGTCATGCTGGAAGTACATACCAGTCCTAGCCAAGGGAATATCCTACAATAGTAGTGGAGTTCGTTTTGCAGAAATTCTAGATAAATGGGCCCTGTAAGACGATTTTGTAACACAACAGGCCCAATCAACTGATTGTCGATGATCAGCACCACACGTTTACAAAGAAGCGATGTTGAAAATTTGTTTCTACTGTGGCATGTGGATTTTCGTCTAACCACCAATGAGAGTTACGGGTGTTGTTGATACCGTCACGGGTGAAAGTAGCTTCTTCGTTGAACAGTATTAATGGAATTAATCGGCGATTAACATTTACCCGCCACAAAATTCCAATTGCTGGGTGTCGTCTCCTGGTTGAAGGTGTTGAACCCCATGTGTGTGAAATGAATACAAGCCGTAATGTTCGCCATGCTCTTATCTGTGGAACACCGATACGCCTAGAAATTCTTCGTGTGGTGATTGTAGGACTACGTTCTACCGACTGAAGAATGTGTTCTATTTCATCCACATTTTGTTCATTTTCACGTTCAAACGAAATATGGGCACCAAGAACTGCATAAGTCCCACGTAGTTTGGTGTAAACACTAGTAAACGCTCTTGAATCCGGTATTCTGCGGTTAGGAAACCGTCGACGGTATTCGCTACAAGCAGCAGTAGCACTTCCACCACGAAAACCGTAGACAAACACCATATTAGCATGTTTGGAGATGTGTAGCATTCTTAACAAGACTTCAAACAGCGTCAGGTTATAACTGCTTCTTGGTCAAATCTGATTCAGGGAACCGGGCGTGCCAGTTTCAAACAGCCATATCTCCGTATCCATTGAGAATTGGACACATGTTTATATGAACTTTTTTACTCAGAATAATCGATACTATAACCTCCTAAAATATTTACTATTCCTGCTGAATCCCCTGTATATTGCTGGGTGGATTTTTTTATATTATGATTATTGCTGACAGTGAGTTGTATTTAATGTCACCGCGGAGTATCGAAAATTCCATACGCGGATCACTGTACTAGTACACTAAAGGTGAAGGACGTGAAGTAGGACTACATAACCGAATTTTGTCTAATTTTTGGTTATAGAGCTGACAGTGCTGTAAAGTATCGTATGAAAAAGACAACTTAAAGGAGTTTATTATCTTGATACATATGTTATTTTTTATATTATGTAATTCCGTTCCAATAATTACATTATTTTTAAAAATAAATAACGCAGGAAATTTGGGTGAAACAATGATATGTAAGGAAACCACACAATCCAAAAATTTTCAGTCCACCCGTGATAAAAAAAAAAATATACATCCACGTTCTCAAATTTACATACATTTATATTCATGTAAAAAAAAAAATTAAAGAGTCACGTAAATCGCACAGGGATAACAGAATACACCCAGTGGAGCCAGCCAAGAGAAAAAAAAAAAAAAAATGGTGAAGGAAAGGAAGAAATCGCAGCCCCAGTCTGGAAATGTGTGTTCCCAATATAGTTGAACTTGTAGACTTAGATTCGTAGCTCTTTGAGACGTTGGTTGTTATTTCCTTCCATAAAGAAAAAAAAAAATGTGCTTATATAAAAGGAGAAATTAATAATAATTTCTCCTTTTATATAATGACACTTATTATAGAAAATTAATAATAACACATATGATCATCCAAGTTAATGATGTTAACTGTGGTTAAAATTTTATCAGGACCCTTGAGAGGAAGGGAGAACCCTGTTACATATCAAGTAAACAAATATGGTTGTATATAAGTTTATAGTAAGTAAGAACCTAATGATGTAAGCTGATATGAGCGAAATCTATAAATGAAGGGAAGAACCACAACTTAAGTAATAGGTGAAAATTCTTGTTTATTATGTGTAATCCTCAGTTGAAAAAAAAAAATATGTTAAATTATATATATGAGGAAATTATATGAATACTGTTAATACAGATATGTGTAAAGTGATGAAATTCATATATTATAGTAAATTTCAGCCTGAAATCTGAAATATAATTTTTATCAATATGTGCCTTATTAAAATTTGTTATTTACTTAAATTTGGTGTGGTCCTTATGCTCTGCTAGCTTGCCGCTTTATACACACCCTAGAACTTGGAATCCTAAGAAAATAGCAGTCAGAGTTGCGGTTTGTGTCTGCCCGTGGCTTCAATAGGGTGGAAGTCAATTATTCAAAAAAAAAAATTAAAAAAATAAAAAAATATATATTTATTTTTTATTATTATTTTTTAATTATATAATAATAATAGTCTTGGCTGAATGGACCACAACTGGTGTATAAAAGGATAGCGAGGAAATACCAACTGATCAAAGAAAGTGTACCATATTACAAGTACGAATAGAGTACTCCAGAAACCCACAAAGAAAAGATCAGGAAGTACACGGACCTAAGACAGGAGATCAAAGATGTGGTACATGCAACAAATAATGACCATCCCGATCATCGCGTCAACCATTGGTATGATGCCAAAGACCCTAAATAGAAGCCTAGCAGCAATAGGTCTCCCAGAGAACACCTACAAGGAACTCCAGAAAGTCGCAATTCTGAACACCTGTAGAGAGTTCCTCGACCAACAGTAATACCAGCCATAACAACCACCCTGCGCACTTGGTAGTAGTACCCGTCACGGGGTGGAAACCCCATCAGGGAGTAATAATACAACGACAACAACAATAATATTATTAAATAAATACATAATTCTCATTTGTACATTCCGCTCTAACAGTCCCTCTTTGAATTTATTAAGACTACCTACTTCCACAACACAAAATAGAAGTTTATTTCAACAATCAATCACTCTGGCCGAAAGCACATTTTCCACATATCCTCCGACCATCCTTTTCAATTTTAATTTTGGTCCCTTATGTGTGTTGTCCGAAAACTAAGAATGTCATCAGCACTCAGTTTGCTCAATCCATTTAAAGCCTAAAGCACTTCAAGCAGGTATCCTCGCAGGTGCCTAGTTTCCAGGCACCAGCAGAACTGAAGTATTTCTTCATAAGAGTGCCACTTTCTGTCCCTAATATTGCTGCTCTTCACTGCACTCGTTATAACATATCACATCCTTGTCCCTGCTGTAAAAATTCTTGTATATCATTGATAGGCCCCCATTGAGTTTCTTGAAACCATGCTAGCCTCGCCTGAAACCGACTAACTCAGTCACGTTTTGAAAAGACCTATAAAAATTCCTAGCGTTATTGACACCGGATTCCAACTCAGATCTTTTCACTCGGTGTTGGGGAGAGTGGTGTTTATACCAAATGCCTACCCACGAAGGCTCCTCCTTTGCGAACAGGGGATATACTAACCCCAGGGGCTCTCATCTAGTGAGTATGGGCTTTGGCACACCCAGGATCCTGAGCTGGATATCATCATTCTTCTCTTTCTTGGTGATTCCCTTCTACTTCTCTCTCTTTCCCCCTCTCAGGGTAACTTGGGAATTTTTTTTTTTTTTTTTGGCTCGTGCAGCATAAGCCTCAGGCTTCCTTGCACCATATAGCTAATAATAATAATATTTGCGAATCTCCAATCTGTCGAGATCGCCCCTAAATTCAAGAATGCTCTAATAGTTATGGCCAACAGTTTGAAAACCCCTTCTGCTACTTATTTCATGTTTTTATTTATTTCTACTTGACTCGCCTAACATTTATTTCTCTATTTATTTCCTATGCGATAAAATTAAAGAACATACCTGAATAAATAAAAACACCAGTATTAGTATAGCAAAATGATGCAAGGAGACAAAGTTTACACATCATTGTCCAAAAATAGAAAAAAATCGTCCTACACCATTTTTTTATTTAAAAATCTCTAACCCTACAAAGTACACTTTCCAACTACAAAATTCTGCCTAAAAAGATTATACATCTATTTACTGAATAAATTAATATATATTAAATTATAATATGCCATTAATAATATAATAATTTATTAAACTTTTATTAATCATTTATTAAAATTGTTAAAACCGTTAAACAAATCTTTTAAAATTGATAATAGAAGCAGTTAGACTTAGATGTAATTTAAATAAGAATTTTTTATAATAAATAAAAAAACGGGGAAATTAAAATTTATTGGTACATCTGTATTGTTGAGGATATGAGTTGATAATATTAAAATAATACATGAATATTTAAAAGTTTGTCTGCGATCTGCAAGATTCATAAAACCAAATTTATGGTATTTGATAATAACATGGTACACGCGGGGCCACCTCCTCTCCACTGCCCGAACCTTGCTAACTCGCGCCTGGACACACTCCAGCTCCGCAGATGAGAGACTCAAAGAGATCACCAGAGTCAAAGTAGACCTTACGAAGTGTGGCTATCCCATCGACGTCCTTGACAGGTGTGATCTACAGGCACGCGACAACGTGACGACCAACAGCAACGCCAACAGTGACGAGTCATCCACGAGGGCATTTATCCCATACTACCCCAACCTGTCACAACAGATCGGTAGAATCCTAAAATCATATGGGATAAAATGCATCCAACTCCCAGGCAAGAAACTGCGTTCTCTTATCTCCAACGTAAAAACACCCGTCCCCACTCTTCTACAGAGCGGTTTGGTCTATCGCATCTCTTGCCATGACTGCACCAGCTGCTACTTTGGAGAGACTGGACGTCGACTCGAGAAACGTCTCTCAGAACATAAAAGGGCGATCCGTTTGGCAGATGTAGAACACTCAGCTATCGCCGAGCATGTCTGGACAACCCGCCACGACATCGACCCACACCGCGATGTCGTGGTTGTGGACAGGTCCCACCATTACCTAAAGCGCACCTGGTTGGAATCGTTAAATATAAAATGCTCGGATGCCTCTTTGAACAGGAACAGTGGTTGCCAAGTTAACCCCATCACAGAGGAAGTAATTCTATCCATAGACAAACGCTGGCCATGTCACCCCCATATGTCACAGCCACAAACATCAACAAACAATTAACCACGCGCCTCACGCACCATCCTGGCAGTGCACATCTCTGTTCCAACTGCCATTCATGTATTCAATCTGAAGAAGGCTGCCTCCCAGCCGAAAGCTTATTAATTGTAATTATGTTTAGTTTGCTCTGAGAAACAAAATAAATTTTCGTTTGATAATAACATTCATTATTTAACACATAAAATAACATTTAACATATCATAATAAAATATCATTTGATAATAAGCAGAGATATCTGATAAAATTTTTGCTGGGTGCGAGGTTGGCCTGTGCGGCCATTGCTCCTTAAAGCTCTTCAAACAGAGAAGTTTTTCCTGATTTATTTTCTGCTTTATTAGTTTAAATTGTCATATTAACTTATTTTCTAGTGTAGCTTTATATTCCTAGTTACGATACTTAGTTTAAAGTTTAACTTAGACAGAGATTTTGTAGATATTACTTAGTATCGGTAACGGTATCAAATCCACGTGTCACAAACCAAATTTTTTTTTAACCAAATTTAGTCGATTTATTAACCAACTGTTATATCAAATTATCTTCTAAAAGTAGATTATAGACCTAGTCAGGATCCTTAGTTTATTCTAAATTGAGATAGCGAGATTTGGAAGCTAATCAATACTTACGAGTCCGTAGAAATACCGTTCGTGATTTCCCGCCATTTTTACACGATAGCATAAGCTTACTGTCGTATAGTGCATAATATAATATTGTCAATTAATCAGTAAATCTATTAATCTTGATAAACTTTATTGTCAATTAAATTGTACTTTTATATAACGACTTAATCTAACAAATAATTAATACATAACTATAGTGGTACACATGATACGGAAGTTGTATAAAGGGAACTCGTAGATAACACTAGATACCGAAAAAATATATATATATAACATAACTGTTTTGGGATATAACTTAAGGATTTAATTTTTGTTTTGAATTTTATTGAATTAAATCGGAATCATGACTCTGACCAGAGCAGCAAAGCAAAAGGCTCAAGCTAATGGGAGTGCTGTGGTTCAGGGGAGAACTGAGGGGGGCAGTTGCCCTCTGAATCACAGTCTATTAAAATGCACTGTTTGCTTGATGTTTGCGGAGCAGTCGGGTACGGGACATGATACTGCCAAGGGGGATGTCTTTGTGTGTGCACGATGTAAGGAGTGCAAGGAAATCAGGCGACAACTCAGCGTTGTTATGGGCCTTTATGAGAGCTTGAAGGACAGGGTGGATGCCCTCGAAGGAAATAAATTGAGGGGCCCATCAAGCTCTCAGCTGCCCACATCAACGCCAGAGCTTGCACTTGGTCATCAGGCAACACAGAAGCAGCCCCCTAGGCAGAATGCGCTGGTCCCACAGGAACTTGTAGTTGTTGGTGACTCTATTGTCAGGGAAACGGGGAACCTCCTTTGTAAAAAGGATAGGTGGAATAGGACCAGGGTATGTCTGCCAGGGGCAGAGGTTGATGACGTTGTAGAGCGGATATCATCTTTTAAGGGCACAAAAGGTGATATAGTTGTACACGTTGGCACTAATGATATTAAGAGTAGGAGACCGGCGGAATTACTTAGCAAGTACAGGTCACTGTTGAAAAAAAGCCGTGAATTAGGGTTGAACTTGAAAGTGTCTGCAATTCTGCCCAGACACGATAGGAGGGAGTATATGATGAGAGCCTTGTCGATCAATTCGGCCCTGGAGGGATTGTGCAAGGCTGAAGGGGTAGAATTTTTTTCAGCCTGGACTGTACTTGTTAACAGGAGAGATTGCTTCTACAGGGATGGGATACACTTAAATAGAAAGGGTGCAAGAATTTTTGCTGATGCTGTCGAGGCAGTGTTAGGTGGGTCGGAAAACTGCTAGTTGGGGGGGATACAAGGACTAATAGATTAACAGTAGCCAGTGGCAGAGGTGGAAGTGATTCTTGCACTGCTTCTATTGAAATGAGCAGAAGTCTGAAAAACAAGATGCAGGATATTTCAGAGACTGCTGGTAGTCATTGCGGTACAAGTAAACACATGGGTTGTGTTAGGGTAGCCAAGAATAGAAACAGGTGCATGTATACCTGCGTGTACACCAATGCTAGGAGTTTGGTAAATAAATTTGATGAATTTGAGGTATTGCTCAAAATATCAAAGGCAGATATTGTTGGGATATCAGAGACGTGGTGTCACACAGATATAAGTAATGCTGAACTGGAATTTGGGGAATACAATGTGTATAGAAAGGATAGACAGGACAGGAGGGGAGGAGGGGTTATGCTATTAATTAAGAAACACATAAAGTCCAAGGAAGTGAAGCCAGTCGACATCGATGGACAGGGCAGCGTCGAGTCAGTTTGGTGTGACATAAGCATAGGGAAATCAAAATTGAGAGTAGGAGTGTGCTATAGGCCTAATGACTCTGATGAGTATAATAAGATATTGTACAGGGAAATAGAGTGGGCCAGTAAATCAGAGAGTCTTATAATGGAGGACTTTAATTTCCCAGATATTGACTGGAATTTGTGGGTTGGTCACTCGCACACTAGCAAGGCTTTTGTGGATTTATTGGATGATTGTTTTCTACATCAGCATGTTCGTGAGGCAACAAGAGGGAGCAATACTCTTGATCTGATTATCAGTAGTGATTCTTCATGCATTAAGAACCTGCAGATAAATGAACCACTAGGTGGCAGTGATCACAGTGTGTTGACGTGGGATTTACTCAAGCAGGTAACTACCATCAGAGGTAAAGGGAAGGGTTTTTGTTTTCGTAAAGGCGACTATGATGGTCTGAGACAGTATTTAAATTCTATACAGTGGGACCAACTGATGATGTTACCAACAGCAAACTCAAAATGGGAAGCATTCAAGGAACTAATCTTGGAGGCTACCAGGCTTTACATACCAACTAAGAAATATTGTTCAAGGTTTAGGCCTAAATGGTTGTCAGATGAACTAATGAGACATGTGGCAGAGAAGAAAAATGCATGGGATACATACAAATTAATGGGTGACATGGAAGCCTATGATAGATATAAGTTGGTCTGTAACCAAGTCACAAAGGAGATTAGGCAGGCAAAGGCAGACTATGAAAAATCCTTGGCAAAGGATGCAAAGAAAAACAGAAAAGAGTTCTTTACATACTTGAACTCGAAAAGGAAAGGGATGAATCAGATTGGTCCACTGGATATTGATGGTTCAACAGTTGAGGATCCTGCTCAGGTGGCTAACAATCTAAACGAGTATTTTGCATCTACATTCACGCATGAGGAGTTATTCAGGAAGGAGAATGATGTAGGTAAAGTAAACATTGGCAGTGAGCTGGATGATTTTGTAATAACTGAGAGGAAAGTGGAGGAGAGATTGTTGAGGATAAACATAAAAAAGGCACCTGGGGTGGATGGGATCTATCCAGTTATATTAAAGGAGGCAGCAAAGGAAGTAAGCAAACCCTTAGCCATAATTATGAGAGCTTCCTTAGACTCAGGGGAGGTACCTATGGACTGGAGATGTCCAAATGTGACCCCAATTCACAAAAGAGGTTCAAAGGCTGACACAAGTAATTATAGACCTGTCAGTTTAACTTCTGTTCCAGGTAAATTAATGGAGGCACTGGTTAAAGAAGCACTGCAGGATCATCTAGACAAGAATTCAGTTATAGCTCAGACGCAGCATGGTTTTGTTAAGGGCAGGTCTTGCCTGACCAATTTGATTGGATACTATGATGTAGTCACAAAAGAACTGGATGCAAGGAATAACTTTGATATTATATATTTGGATCTTAGAAAGGCTTTTGATACTGTTGCACATGGAAGACTGCTGCACAAATTGGAGCAGTGTGGCATTGGAGGCAAATTGCTGCTATGGATAAGGGGATGGTTGAGTGGCAGAAGACAGAGAGTGGTAATCAATGGACACTGCTCAACGTGGACTAATGTTATTAGTGACTAATGTTCCTCAGGGTTCAGTGTTGGGTCCGTTGTTGTTTTCGGTGTTTATGAATGATATTGATGATGGGATATCAAGTTTAATGTCCAAGTTTGCAGATGATACAAAGGTTGGCAGGGTCGTTAAGGACACTACTGACGCTATGCTGCTGCAACAGGATCTGGAAAGGTTGAACAGATGGGCTGAGAGGTGGCAAATGAGGTTTAACATCGACAAATGTAAAGTGCTGCATATGGGAAACAATAACCCCAGAGCAACGTATCAACTCTGCGGTACTACACTGACAGTGGTGGAGAATGAAAAGGACCTGGGGGTAATTGTGCAGGCAGATATGAAGTTCTCTGAGCAGTGCAGACGAGCTGCAAGAGTAGCTCATGGTGTCTTGTCAATGATATACAGGAATTTTTCTAGCAGGGATAAGGAGGTGATTATTCCCTTGTATAAGGCAATGGTAAGGCCACATCTTGAGTACTGTATACAGGTCTGGAGGCCTCATTTCAAGAAGGATGTAGAGCTGCTGGAACGGGTACAGAGAAGGGCAACAAGATTAGTAAATGGAACAAAGGGTTGCTCTTACGAAGAAAGGCTTAAGTTTTGCAAATTACAGAGTCTGGAGACTAGGCACCGGCGAGGTGATCTGATAGAGGTGTATAAGGCTTTGAATGGTTTGAGCATGCTCAATGCCAATGGGATTCTTCATCTTTCTCAGAATAATCACCTCAGAGGGCATAAATTCAAATTGAGGAAGGACGGATGTCGGATAGATGTGCGGAAATTTGCCTTTGGCCAGCGGGTGGTTGGTTGGTGGAACCGACTTCCATCACTTGTTGTTGAAGTTGATAGCCTAAACAAATTTAAAGCTCAACTGGACAGGTATTTCGAACGAACGGAGGGGTGAAATGGGAGTGGGTTTTTTTTTTTTTTTGGCTGATGCTGAATAAGCTTGCTTTCTTGCATCATATGCCTCTGCTAATGCTAATGCTAATGCTAAAATGCCATATTTACCTGTGAGAAATTAACTTTCAACTTCATGGCGATTCCAATGAGATGAATTGAATTCAACTATAGGCAGTACTGTCATTATAGATATATTATATAAAATGGCTTCTTTAAAAACCTATACAAAAGAATATCACTCCTATATCATAAATTGAATTACACTGTGCTGCCACTTTATTAGGTACACTCCTGCTGTGCATACAAATGGTTTGTCCAACAATGTTGCAACTCACATGACCACAGTTGTGGATATATAAATGCAGCAGAACAACCTTTCTGGTATCAGATAAGCATACAGACCGTAGCAAGAATGGGGGAAGGAGTGATCTAACAGACTTCGAACGTGGCATGGTAGTAGGTGCAAGACGTGCTGGACGTCTTGCACCTACTTCGTAAGAGCAACCCTTTGTTCCAAGACGTGCTGGACATCTTGCACCTACTACAAAATAGGTGGGAGTGCTGTGGTTCGAGGGAGAATCGAAGGGGGCGATTCTCCAACGTATCACAGTCTAACAAAATGTGCAACTTGTGAAATGTTTGCAGGTGCTCTGCAACAGGACATGATCCAGCCAATTGGGATGTCTTTGTTGTGCTAGATGCAGGAAGTGTAAAGAAATTAGACGCCAACTCAGTGTTCTGATGGGCCTTTATAACAGTTTGAAGGGTAGGTAGAATTCCGAGTATCCAATATAAACCGATCTACCACCTTACAGATCTACCACATTATGCAAATTATTCAAGCCTATAAAAACACAGGTTGTGACCATATCACTTCATTCCCGTGTTTTGGCTTGCTCAGTTGGATAGTCATATCTCCAGTACGCAGGATGGCAAGTCATTGTCGTTTAGATGATTCTTTGAGAGGGTGCACTGTTGGACGACTTGAAGCCAGGCAGTCACAGGCGGAGGTGGAATGTTGACTAAAAGTGTCACGCAGTATCATCTCGGAACTATAGAAGCAGTTGTCTGCGCGGGTAGCACAGTGGTATCGTTACCGTCCTCCCCAAACCAGGTGGAAAAGGTCTGGGTTCGAATCTCGTCGATGACGCGAGGAACTTTAATGGGCTTTTTTCACTCCGTGGCTGAGGTAGTCGGTCTCAGGCGTAAATAGCAAGGTCCTCCCCCCCAGAAACTGGGGGGGTTTCGTCCAGCAAACAGACAAATCGACCATAGAACACACGCAATTCAAATAAACGACATAAGACACAGCACGGTAGGTGAATTTAATTATTCAGATGGCCAAATATAATAGTTTGGTTAGTTTTTTTATGGAAGCAGTTTCAGTAGACAGCGACCATTAGAAGAAGAGCTGGCCAAGGTAACTCAATGTCTGTCAACTAGATCAGACCAATATCTGGCTTTAACGGCAAGACAGAAACCTATGATGTCCTGTCAACAATCGTCTCTTGAGATTTCTGCAGCCACAGGTGAAAACATTTCCAACCGAATTGTGTTAAGAAGGCTCAATAAGTAGACTCTATGCTTCCTGGCATGTTCTATTCTATTGTATTCTATAAACTCAAAAGCAGTGCAGCTGCCATTAACATGTGACTTGCAGTCCCGACAAATGGAGAACATTCTGGTCTTTGATGAGTCATGTTTTAGCCTACAAAGTGATTCTATAGGTTATTTCATCTGGAGAGAACGAGGAATCTGGTACCATCCCTCCAACATCAGAGAAAGGGACACTTACAGTCTAGGCGGTGTTCTCGTGTGGGGCGGAACAATGATCAACAGCTTCACCACCCGTTCTTGTTTTTGATAGGGGTACTGAGAACAGATCCTCGAACCCTATGAGCGACTTTTTTAGGGGGGGGGGGTGGTTGGTCCAGATTTTCTTTTTATTCACAACAATGCTCTGCACATAGAGCTCAAATCTTGAAACTGAAGAATTCCAACGACTGCTGTGGCAAGCACGATCACCAGACTTAAATTACATAGAACGTGTGAGGGATGCCCTTGGGCGTCACAGACCTTAGCTCACTTGGTGAAACACAAGTTGCCACAGAATTTTATAGACGCCTTTCTATCAAGCATGGTTGACCACTGTTAGGCCTGATTAACCATTGAAGGGTATCATACGCTGTACTGATGTCATGTGGTCATATTTTCCAGCATATTTTATCGACTTCTGTGATGCGAACTTTTTGGTAATTCTTATACAATCCCTATAACTGTCTCTTATACCTATCCGACGTGTCTTGCTTGCTGTCTTCTCATTTCATCGATATTCTAGGTACATCACCCTACCAAATTTAGTAATGCTTCTTTGCAAGCTGCACGATTTACACTAAGTTTGGTAAGTGTTCAGTTAATTTTGTTGAGCAGTGTACTTATTTATAAGCTATGAAGTATTGCTAACTTGCTGTAAATTTAAGAATAACCCATGCAAAATTGCCAATGTTACACAAGTCTATCAATCCTGTAAAAATTTTCAGGCAACTATAAAATGCACCCTCAACATTTCAAGGAATCAGAGGAATATACACCAATGAGCCAAAACATTATGACCACCTACCAAATATGATGTTGGCCTCCACGTGCAGCCAAAACAGCCCGTACCCGACGAGGCATGAACGCTACAAGATTTCTAAATGTGTCTTGTGGTATCTGGTACCAACACGTAACCAGCAGATCCTTAAACTCCTGTTAGGTCCGTGGTTGAGACGCCGCAGATCTTTGTAGCTGTTCCAACACAAACCACAGATGCTTGTTGGGACTGATGTCCAGGGAATTTGGAGACCAGGGCAATACCTGGAAGTCTTCCTCATATTCCACGAACCAGTCTCGAACAATCTGGGCGGTGTGGCATGGCACATTATCGTGCTGAAAGATGGCACCGCCAGAGGGA